>NW_026067944.1:25647385-25664255 GCF_014885135.2 Alexandromys fortis | reverse complement strand
TTTTGTAGTATGATTGAGCATCTTTTGGGTATATTTCCAAGAGTGGTATTTCTGGATCCTGGTATTGTGCTTCAGTTGTATTAGGTGATGCCCCAACTGCTGTCCCGACCTGAAATAAAGCTGAGCTATAACACTGAAACAGACACCTGGAAGGCTTTTTCATTGTACTCACGGGTCTTACTACACAGGGCTTCTGCTCCTTCTGTTCTCATAGCTTCCTGGCAAATGGACGAAAAGGGATACCCCCCATGATATGGTATATCTCAAGTCTCCAAAGCAGGTTTGAAATAGATGAACAAATATGGTGGTTTTATACTTCCAGATATTGAACTTTCTTTAAAATTATAGTAATCACAAAATCATAGTACTAAGGTCTGGGAATATCTCCAAGTGGCCAACTCTGGTGACATTTCCAGGGGACCAGGGTTTGATTCCCAGAATCCATACAGTGGCTCATAAATATCTGTTATTCCAGTTCCAGGTAACCCAACACCCTCTTCTGGCCTCAGAGGATACCAAGCACACATATGGTGCACAGGCCTATGTAAAAGCAATCTTACACATTTACCTAAATTAAATTAAAATTTGGAGATTCTCAACTTTTGAAACCTGAGATACTTTTTCCTCTTGGTGCTGTTCCCACACCAGGTTGTAGCTAAGCATCCATTTTCTTTCAATACTTTGTATTAGATTCTCCTTACTATAGATATCTGTGTTTCAAGTTGAATGTATCTTACTTATACACATTCTTCCCATAATGCTCTATTCATCCACATCCAATAATCTAAAAAGACAAATATAATAGATTACATTTTACATCTATACACATAGAAACTTTATCTCTGTGTGTGCTAACCTAAAGAACCTGTAGCAATCTTTGCCTACTCTCCTGAGATTTTCATTTCTTTGTGACCACCCACCTATGAAAATGACTACTATAGAAAAACAAACTGTCTTCTCTTGCTTCTGAGAAGAAGGACACTTTCTCCGAGCTACAATCTCTAGACTTCTTGAGGGCTGTAGTTCAGAATGTCACCTAAAACACAAAAGAACTCCTTTCTTCCTTGTTATACAATTTCACTATCATAACATTATTTTTTCTGGAGGTCTTCTAATAATTCAGTTATAGAAAAATTCTCATTCCACAATCTTTTCCTTGCAAAGTTATCTAAAATACATAAATACTGATTCTCAGATAATAATTATTAATTCTATTTTTCAGACTTTCCTAGCATTTTAATTTTGTAACTCTGATAAAAGTCTCATTTTCATCATCTACTTTCTTGGACAAAATAATCATATTTATTTTTAAGTTTGAGCCTGAGACTGTCTGTATCTAGCACACCTACAAATTTCTTAATTTTATCAATTTTTCCCTATCTTTTTTTCTCCACTTCTATGGTCTTTATTGATTGCTAGACACTTTATGAGAAAAGTCTAAGTAATCTTTAATTTCATCCTCTCCAATATTTCATACTTTCAAGCTTGGATTATCATCTTGATGAAGCTTTTTAATGCTTTGATAGAAGTGTTTTCTAGCTCTTTTAATTTTTATTAACAAGAACACAAACTACTTCAAATCCATATTAAATACAGTGTTAGGTAAAAGTAGGTTTTTAAATATGTAGTTTGAGCCCAAGCAGCGGTGGTGCACACATTTAATCCCAGCACTTAAGAGACAGAGGCAGCAGAAGTCTGTGAGTTTGAGGCCAGCCTTGTCTACAAGACTAGTTCTAAGTTCTAGGTCAGGCTCTAAAGCCACAGAGAAACTCTGTCTCAAAAAACCTAAAAAAAAAAAAATTAAACCCTCTGTTATTAATAAATGTGAAAACACTTTTTTCTTTGTACCATATCATTTCATTTTGTAATACTTTAGTTTTAAAAATTCCTTGAATTGTTAGTTTTGTATTTACACACTATTTTTGCCTAGCCCAAGTAAGCAAAATCAGTTTCATTTTCAATTATTAACTGCATGCATGAGTCCCAGTACCACAAAATAAAATAAGTAGATTGACAACACGTATGTGCTTCTGATCACTAGAAAAGCCATTCTTCAATGGCATAACACTCTCCAATCATAGGAACACTGCCCCCAAAAAAGAAAGCCAAATGGAAAATTAAAACTGAGATACAAATATATATTGGAGAGTCAGAATCCCAACATAAGATGAATAGCCAATAACTGTCATGGCGTTGCCTAATTGCTGGAGGTATAAGATAACTGTAATATCTCTTTGTGGTGGCTTGAATAAGAATAGTTGCCTTAGATCTGAAAGTTTGGTTACCATGGAGTGTCACCATTATTTAATTCAGCCTTGATGGTGTAGGTGTGGCTTTGTTGAAATAAGTCCATTTCTAGAAGTGTACTTTGAGATTCAAGAAACTCATGGGAGGCTCAGCAGTTCTCTCTCTTCCTGCTGTCCCTGGATCCAGATCTAGAGCTCTCAACCTACTTCTACAGCACCATGTCTGCATGCATGACACCATTCTTTCTTCCCACCATTGTAATAACAGACTAAACCTCTGAAGCTGTCAGCCCCAACTAAAAGCTTTCTTCCATGATTTGCCATGGTCAAGGTGTCTCTTTACAACAATGACTAAAACACTCATCTTATTAGAAGAGTAGAATACTTAAACTCAACACTGAAGGTCAACATGCCCTATGGAATCTGAGGTATAAGATGGACACTTTAATCTTAATATCTTTGTATATGACTGTTCAGTTGGTGAACCTGTATCCTACATCTGCATGTAGTTAGGTCTATACTTACAGTAACACATCAAAGTAAAGTTACAAAAGTTAAGATTAAAGAATACCCTAAAACATTGAAATATCAAAGTGGTAAGAGCCAAAGGGTAAGAAGTATTCTATATTTCATGGATAAACAGGAAAAATATTCACAAGAGTTTAAGAAAGTTCATTTTAATATATAATACTTCACTTAAAATAGTTTTGAAAATGTGTGTAAAATGTGTATTTTTAATGTATTTTGTTAAAAATAATTTATTTTTATAATCATCCTGTGAGGACAGACTGATTTCAATTCAGATACTCAAGAATCCAAAAATGGGTTTTGGTGCAAGCATGAGGATCTGAGTTTAGATCTCCAGAACCCATATAAAGCAGGTCATATTAGTCTGTGTCTCTCACAATCCCAGTGTCCCAACAGTGTGCTGGGATAGGGAATAGGAGAGATTATCCAGTGGTCCACAAGTAGCTTCCATGGCCTATGCTGTAGGGAGCAAGATCCTATCTCAAACAAGGTCAAAAGTGAGGACCAACACCCAAGGGTGTTCTCTGATCTCCATAGGCCAGTTGTGATACATACATTACCCCCCTCATACAAAAACATAAACATGCCCACAAACACATGTCAGAAGACATTGCATGAAATTCTCAAACATAATTTTTAAAAAGAACCAAAATGTTGGGAACATCACCAACACAAGGATAAAGATAAATACATCATGTTTTAAATATATTCTCTGTAATAGAAGGCATACCATAAATATCAACACCGGCATAATTTCTTTCCTGAACAGTATTTTAAACTACCACTTACACATCCCAGTGAGAATCATCACATTTAAAATAGATGTCAATTTTATTCATGACCTTATAGCTCCAAGATTTAAATTTGTTTATTTAAAATATATATCTCTTTATACTTAAAATTTTCCAAAAATATACCTCTAGACTACTTGCTAAATTCCTAGATGGTTTATTTGTTACAACCAGAGAACAAGGCACAGAAGAACAGTGATGTGAAGATTAATAAAAAAGAAAAAGAAAGATAAAAACTCTCAAAATTATATTTGAGGTTTGATAAAAATAAAAAGACAGTGTAAATCCTGGGATGGTGTAGGAAAGCTAAAGAAAGATCTTCGGGACTGGAATAAAAACAGTGATGTTAATAAGCAATAGGCCTGGACATATTGCCCAATGTATATGAGTATTTGGAAAAAATTGTCATAAGTTTTCTTAGGACTAAAGGTAAAACATCTTTGTAGGAAGTCTAAGGAGTCAAATAATGTTATTATTTGCAGAAAACAGCATTTAAATAATGATGGAAGAATAATCTTGAGTCACTCATGGTTCCACAATAATTATACATGCATAAGCAGTGTGATGTGATTTTTTTTTTATTGAACCAAAAAGGAGATTACAAGGGTCATAGGAAGACAAGAGGAAAGAAAAGAAAAGGGATGCCTCAGCACTTAGAAAAGAAAGTCATTAAATAACCTCTCACTTTACTAATTTAATAAATAGGATAATAAATGTGTGGATACAATGGTGGAAGAGAGTAGCCCAGACGCTTGAGAACTCAATGTGGCTGTCCCAGGACAGGAGCTGCAGGAATGGAAGAAGATGCTACCTTTGTTTTGAGAGTTTTGCATGAATATGATGTGCTAAAAAAAAAATCCCATGTTCAACTGTCAACAACTATTCTAGTTTTACTTCGTTGAGGCTTTGTGTCACATTGGTCTGAATGCTGATATATCTCAAGAATATTTTTAATGAGACAAATGAACTTCTGTCTTGAGGATTTCACAGGGGAGTCATTATCTTTCTGTCTCTCAGAAATAGACAAGCTAGACACACTTTTAAACATCAAGTCAGTCAAAATTCCAGTAGGAGAGGGTACTCACAAAACCCTTCACCTTGCTGACAAGCTATTTGCAATTGATGGCTGCTGGAGAAAGGAAAAGTCTGTTTTTTTCAGAGATGTAGTCAGTAGGTTGCCTAGGATCCAGTGAATGGCTCTGTACCCATGAACAAGCTGAAAGCACTAACTGGACTTGGTGGGTTCAAATAAGAGAACGTGGTGTTATAAGACACACCCAAGTGGTGGCCGGCGAGAGAAATCAGAGTGAATGAAGGTTGTTATAAAAATACATTGTACACATGGATGTAATTCTCACATAATGAATTAAATATTTTAAAAGATTACACATAAAAATTTGAAGTCAAATTGGGTTTTGTGACCTACAAGTGGAGTGACCAGTTTACTTCACTGTAATGAAATAACTGACAGAGGCTGCTTTCTACGGAAAATCCATGAGATTAGCTTATACTTTTTAGGGCTGAAGACCTGGTGCCTTTATTGGCTCAGTTTTGGAGAGGGCCCAAAGTTGACTGGATGGCATCACTAGGAACTTGGAGGTAAACAGAAACTGGGATAAGACAATCCTTCTGTGTCTGAACAACCTATATGGAAGGTATACCAAGACTAATTTTGTTTGCTGGGTTCTCTGATGCTATGTGCTAAAAATTGGCTTTAATGCCTCTACTGTTTTAAGTCTTTGACATTCATGCATATGTCCTACTCTTACCTAGGTATTGCTCTCTATTCACTAACTTCTATTTTTTTTTCTATTTTTATTTTTCAGTGGTGTTTTTTTTTTATGTTTCCAGGGACTTTGATACTATCTGATATGGTCTTAGCAAATCTTAAACTGTCCACAACTTGCATGTACCTCACACTGTTTAAATTCATAACAGTTGGCCATTGAAATCTTCCCAGCATTTGTCAGTTGCTGGTTTCCTTTCTGTATTTACCCTTCCAAATATACTAGTATCTGCAGAATACATTTTTTTTCTGCTCCACACACAAAGATTTTCTTCTGCTACTGAGTTATTGAGAATCAGGATTTTATTATGGTGGACTCAAAATCCAGGATGTTTCCTTGGAGATTTTTTATGAGGTTTTTGGAACTGTAAGGAGAAGAGGTCCTTCCTGTATCATATCTTCTTTGAGGACTGAAGAAAGAATCTTACAAAATGACACTAGATTTCATGGCTGGACCTGAAGTCTTGAAAAGGAATTGTGCTGTCCTTAGTAATCTTCCTTTTTCTTCCCCTTCCTATAATTTATTACCCTGAAGGAGTAAAGAGTGTCTAATGGCCAGTCAAATCAAATCAGTAGTTCCAAATTCAGTGACAGATCCAGCCCTTTAATAGTGACTACCATGACAACAGATATAGAAGCATGTGGTCGCAGATGAATGGCAATAATGTTCTGTGTTTAGAACTTCTAGGAAGAGTATCTTTCTGCCTCACTTTTCACAGGGTTCCCTAACCCCTTAGGGGAGAGATTTGATTGAGACATCCCCTTTAGAGTGAATGTTCCATGTCCTCACACCCTCTGCAGGTGTGTGGTCTCCCAAGCTGTGTTGAGCATGGATTCCTGATGTGGGATTCCCCTCTGTATGCTGTGAATACCATTGGTTAATAAAGAACTGCTTTGGACCTATAGCAAGGCAGAAACTAGCTAGGCAGGGAAAAATAAACTGAATGCTGGAAGAAAGGAGGCAGAGGCAGAGAGAAACCATTGAGCCACTGCCGGAGACAGACATGTTGAAACTTTGCTGGTAGGCTATGACCTCATGGTTATGCACAGATTAATGTATATGGGTTAAATTAAATATAAGAGTTATCAAATAAGAAGCTAGAGCTAATTGGGCAATCAGTGATTTAAATAATATAGTTTCTGTGTCTTTATTTCAGGGCTGAGCAGCCGGGAACCAACAAGCGACTCCTTACAACAGATTCCATCTTGTAGAATGGGCCTTAAGTCAAACTAGATATTGGTTGTTTATGCCCAGAAGTTTTGTGCCACCATTACACTAGCATATCTTGCAGGCTGTGCACCATTGTAGATCAAAGGGGTTGAACTGGGTTGGTGTTTAGCATTCGGAGAATCTTCCTGTACCAAAGATGCTCCCACATAGGAGTGAAAGCTCGATGTTGGCACAGTTCAACTTCTTCATATTTGATGAGTTGTGTAAATTTTGACTTCAGCAGTAAATTCTTTCTCTCAGTTTGTGAAGAGAAACCCAGATTCTTGTCAACATCCTGGGTTGTTTGGAGGGGTTGGACCCCTTTGTAAACAATTGAATTAGATGTAATGCAATCCTGTCACTGGAAGCTTTATTTGGTGACAAGACATGTTCAGTTATGACTCTTTCTTCCCCATGACTTAGTGATTTAATTTAGATTCACTTTCTTCTATGTATGTATTTTAGGAATCTTCTAGTGTCTCAGGTTTCCATATTACCCCTCAAATGGCCTTCAATTTTTCTCTCTCATTTTCTTCCTTCCCTCATCCCCTTCTCCACTTATTCCTCCCATTCCTGACCTACCCATCCATCCATAGAAATCTATTCTGTTTTCCTTTCCTGGAGAGCTCTTTCTACTCCATACCTAACTACTGTGATTATATAAATTCTAGCTTAGTTGTCATTGACTTAGCAACTAATATCCATATACAAGCAAATACATACCATATTTGTCTTTCTAGGTTGGTTTTATCTCATCAAAACGATATGTTTCTATCTCTATCCATTTACCTATGAATTAAATGATTTCATTTTGTAACAACTGAGTAATATTTTATTGGATAAATGTGCCACCTTTTCTTTATCCACTCATCCATTGATGAATATCTACATTGTTTCTGATTTCTGGCTATTATGAATAGAGCAGCATAGAATATGGTTGAGCAAGTGTCTCTGTGGTAGGATAAAGTATCCTTTGGGTATATGCCCAAGAAATGGGTATATCTTTATTATGGGATAGATAGATTCTTGTCTTCCTGAGTAACCACCACCCTGATTTCCTTAGTGACTGTATGAGCTTGCATTCTCATTGCAATGTATTAATGTTCTTCTTACTCCACATCTTCATCAGTATGAACCATAGCTTTTTTTTATTGACCTTGGCCATTCTTACGTGGATGAGATGTAATCTCAGAGTAGTTTTGATTTTCATTTCCCTGATAACTAAAGATGTTGAACATTTCTTTAAATGTCTGTCAGTGAGTTCAGCTTTCTTGATTGAGAATTCTGTTTAGACATAAACCCAATTTTCAATTGTATTATTTTCTTGATATATAGTTTGTATGTATGTTCTTTATATATTTTGAATATATAAAATAAAAGTCTTTTCCCAGTTTGTAGGCTGATGATTTATATATCTGAATGATGGTCTCCTTTGTCATGCAGACACTTCTCAGCTTCATGGTCCTGTTTATTAATTATTGTCATAGTACCTATACTAACTGTACTCTGTTCAGTATCTTTTTCCTGTGCCAATTAGTTCAAAGCTATTCCCTCTTTCTCTTCTATAAAGCTCAGTTTAATGTTAGGGGTCTTAGATCAATTTGGACTCGAGTTTCATGTGGAACAATAAGCATGGATCTATTTGGATTCTTGTACATACAGTTTGAAATGAGCCATTTGCTCAAGCTGTTCTTTTTTCCTGCGTGTTTTTCTAGCTTCTTTACTAAAAAGAAAATCAGTTGTCCACAGGTATGTGGAATTTCAATTCTATTAATCAATATGTCTGTTATTGTTCAAATACTATGGGTTTATTATTAAATCTCTGATGTACAACTTGAAATAAGTGATAGTGATGCCTTCCACAGTTCCTTTATTATTCAAGATTGTATTAACTCTCCCATCTTTGTGTATAAGGGCAGGGTGAGTAGGTGTTTCCATAGGAAGTTGCAAATTGTCAGTTCAAGATCTGTAAAGAATTGTGGTGGAATTTGATGGGGATTATATTGAATATGTAGTTAGCTTTTGGTAAAATGGCCATTCTTACTATATTTCTTCTACTCATCCATGAGCATAAAATATCTTTGTATATCTTCTAATATTGTCTTCAATTTCTTTCTTCGAATTCTTAAAGTTCTTATTCATACAAGTCTTTCACTTGCATGACTAGAGTTACCCCAAGATACTTTACATTATTTGAGACTATTTTTAAAGTGGTCTTTCCTTGATTTCTTCTCAGTTCATTTGACATTTCTGTAGCCATTTTAATGTCTGACAAAATAAAGTACAAACTAAAACTAATCAGAGAGAAGTAAAGGCACTACATACTCATGAAAGGAAAAATCCACCTAGTTAAGTTTTCTTCTCAATTCTTAACAGCTAATCAACAAATACAAGGACACTTAAACTCAAAAAAGAAATATTACTTAATTTCAAATCACATACTGAACCTCACATATTGACCTTCATACATTGGTAGTAGAAAACTTCAATTTTCCGTTCTCATTAATATACAGGTCATTAAGACTGACTAAAACTAAATAGATCAATGCTTGAGCTAACTGACATTATCAATCAAATGGACCTAAAAGACATTTACAGAAAATTTGACCCAAACTCAAAAGAATGTACCTTTTATTCAGTACCTCATTAAGCTTTTTTCAAAATGACCACATACTGAAACACAAAGCAAGTTTCAATAGGTACAAAAAAATTGAAATAACAACCTACATCCTATCTGGCCTCCATGGATATCAACATTAATAGAAACAACAGAAAGCTTGTTGAAGCTAAACAACTCACTACTGAATTAAAATTGATCAAGAGAGAAATTAAGTAAGAAAATAAAGAATTTCTAAAACATTCTAGAACTGATTTAAAAGTAATATACACATTTATGGGACTCAATTAAGGCAGTTCTAATAGGAAAATTATAGCACTAATTGCCTACATAAAACAAATGTTGGGGGTCCCTCCAAGCATCACCCATGGGCAGCAAAACAATTAACAAAGAGGCAAAAAAGAAAACTCAGTTTTGCCTGATTTATCCAGCTAGGCTGGATCAGACTTCTGGAACCTGATGCCAGGATGTTCATTGTATAAACCCAGCATAAATCACAGTGGAGGGATTTCCTGGGATAATATAATTCCGGGTGTACAAGGAACCATAATTACTCTTCAACTCAACTCAAAGCACATGCCATTTATTCCAAAGAGATCAGCTCTAGAGATAAAATACATATATTAACTTGAGGGCCTAAAGAAGTATTTGGTATGGTCTCAGTCATATAGATAATATAGAGGTTATTTGGGCTATTAGCCACCACTGGTCCTGGTTATGGGAGCTTGGGGGAACCCCAGGCTATACAGATAATATAAGGTCAAGTAGACAATTATCTATGGTCATAGTTGTGGGAGCTTTATAAGACATAGTCCTTCAGATAACACAAATCACTAGGCTATTAATTACATCCAATTCAAAGTCTTATGTGTGGAAAAACAGGTTATATATATTTTTCTGAAAAGGCAACCCTGTCAGCTTAACATTTCCTTGTTTCTTGTGACCTGTGTGCACAAGGACCTTTATTCTCTCAACCAAAACAACAACAACAACAACAATAACAACAACAACAACAACAATTGTAGAAACCACATACTAGTGACTTAACAGCATGCCTGATAGCTCTAGAACAAGAAGAAGTAATCACACCTTAAGGAGTAGAAAACAAGAAGTAATTAAACAAAAAAAGGCAATCAAAATATAAAAGCAAGAAGACAATACAAAGAATCAATAAAACAAAATTGGCTCTTTGAAAAAAAACTCAATAAGATTGGAAATCCCATATCGAAATTAATGAAAAGACAGAGAGAAAGTATCCAAATTAACAAAAAAGGGAGATATAACAACAGACACCAATGAAATCATAAGGATACACTTTACCTGTACCCCAAAAAACTGGGTAATCTAAAAGAAATAGATAATTTTCTTGATATATACTACTTGCCAAAGTTAAATTGCAATCAGATACAGAACTTAAACAGGCCTATGATTTCTAGTGAAAACAGAAGAAGTCATTAAAATCTCCCAAACAATAAAAAAAAAAACCCAGGCACAGTTGGCTTTATTGCAGAATTCTACCAGACTTGTGAATAAGAATTTATGTAAGAGTTAGCCAATAAAAAGTTAGAGCTAATAGGCCAAGAGGTGATTTAATTAATCCAATTTCTATGTGATTATTTTGGGGCTGAGCAGCCAAGGACTAACAAGTGGCCTCCTTCCAATAAATTGGTGCCCAACATGGGGCCTTAGATGTAGTTAAAAAATCTGATAGTAATAATACACTTTTCCTTAGTTACGATAAGAGATAAATTAGATATAAATATTATAACTGTAATTCTTGCTTGATATATGTTTTGTTATATGTAATCTTACTATGTTAAAGTTAAAATATTCTTTTTTTTATTTAAACAGAAAAGGGGAGGTGATGTGGGATTTCCCTCTGTATGCTGTGATTAATGTTAATGAATAAAGAACTGCTTTGAGCCTATAGCAGAACTACATGGGAAAACTGAACTAAATGCTGGAAGGAAGAAGGCAGAGTTAGAAAAATGCCATGGACCTGCCACCTAAATTAGACATGCTGAAACTTTGCCAGTAAGCCACTGCCACATGGCAATACACAGATTCATAGAAATGGGTTAAATTAATATGTAAGAGTTAACCAATAAGAGGCTAGAGCTAATGGGCCAAGCAGTGGTTTAATTAATACATGTTCTGCACTGATTATTTTGAGTCTAAGCTAGCCAGGAAGCCAGGAACCTACAATCACTCCCACTCACAACAAACTAATAACAATACTCCTCAAATTATACTACCACAAACTAGAAACAGAAGGAACATTTCTCATTTTCTTTTACAAGGCCACAATTATATCAATACCTAAACCAACTACTGAACAAACAAAGAAATAGAATTACAGACCAATTTCTTTTATGAATGTTAATGCAAAAATTCTCAGTAATATCCTTGAAAACCAAATCCAAGAACACATCTAAAAGATCATGTACCATTGTAATGGCATTTCAGTGTATTTTAGTAAATAAAGACTACCTGAAGATCTGAGAGTAAAACAGTCTTACTGGTCAGCCTTACAGACCAGGTTATTATAACAGACATCATTAATCCCTGTAGCCACAATGACATGCACGTTTAATCTCAGTAGCCATAACAACACACACCTTTAATCCCAGTAGTGACACTAGTTGCCATAAAAACTGGGTTGTGCATATCTTTAATGATGGTGGTGCACCCCTTTAATTCCAGGCCTCGTGAGGATTATAAAATGAGAGAAAACAGCTCTTAACAGGCAGTCTCATTCTGAGATTCCAGGAGCCAGGATCACCATTTCGGGCTGAGGTTGAGGTAAGAGCTAATGGCTGGCTGTTTTGCTTTTCAGATCTTCAGTTTAACCCGAATTTCTCTCTCTGAGTTTTTATTAATCATCCTTCACACTATGATCAAGTAAGCTTCATCACAGAGATAGAGGGATGTTTCACCATATGTAAATAGATAAACATAATCTACTATATAAACAAACTAAAATATAAAAACCACAAGATCATCTCATTCAAGCAGAATTAACCTTTGACAAAATCCAACACCCCTTCAAAATAAAAGTCCTGGAGTTATTCGAGATACAAAGAACATACCTAACATAATAAAAGCAATTTTCAAAGCTCACACACAAGATCAGTTTAAACGGAGAATAACTTAAAGCAATTCCACTAAAATCAGGAACAAGATAAGGTTTCCCACTCTCTCCATATATATTTGATATAGTTCTTTAAGTCTAAAGGAATAAGACAACTGGGGGAAATCAAGGGGATATAAATTGGAAAGGAAGAAGAAAACATCTTTATTTGCAGATGATATGAGATTATACATCAGCAACCCTAAAAATTCCACCAGGAAACTACTCCTGTTGATAAACACTTTCCGCTAAGTAGCTGAGCACAAAATTAACTCATAAAAATCATTAGCCATCCTACAAACAAACAACAAATGAGAAGAAATCATTAACTGAACTTAGTGTACAGGTTTTGGATCACAATCAGGATTACTACATAACAGTTGCTTTCTCTTGTTTTCCTACCTAAACGTTTCTTCAGTATTCTAAGTTCTCATAGCAACCGCAAGGTGATAAGACTAAGTGAAGAAATGAACATGTGTGGGTTTACCAGCATCCAGCTGTAAATATGGGAGACATTAAGTTTTGAAAGTTGTTTATAGATCTGTAATGTTGACTTTTGCTTTTCTAAAATTTCAAAGTAGTTAATTAAGAAATGGACTTCCTAAGGGTTAAGACTCTTTTTGCTTTGATCTCTTCTTTTTCCTTTCCACTTACTACTGCCTAACTTGTATTTTACTACCTTTTTTTCTCCTGCAACCTATCTTCTCAAGATGCAAAATGTTCACAAACAACCTGATTTCATCACTGTGGTAAGAGGTGAATGTGCTGGTTAAAGAAATCCATAATGGTTCTTTCTATAATAAGAACAATGCTTTTGAAAGAAAATAAGTACTTCTTAATTTATCTTTTTGTTGGAATTATAAGAGCAGATTTAATTAAATACAGACAGATATAAACCCACAAAATTATGTACATAGATATTGGTCATAATTTAAGACATCAATGAGAACAAGTAGAATATTTGATAAAATCAATGAACTATCATCTTTTTAAAAAGTAGAAAGGAATTTCTCTAGAAATGACAGTTCTAAAAGCTTAATTTTACTATCAGGAAAATGCTAACATAATGCACTAAAAATCTTATTAATTCTTAACACTGGGGACCAGAGAAGGGGAAAAACAGAATTGCAATTAACTTGCTTGAGATTATCTAAAGGTTTTTATTAAAGTAACAGAGTATTTGGCTATCTGGGGACCAGTGATGCTTTTGCTCTAACAAATAAGCCAATATTAGATTAATAAGGTTTTCTATTCGCACAAAAGTGAAGCCATAAACTCGTGGAAGAACATGCCATTTTGAGTAAGAGCTTGAGACAGACCTACTAGTGTACAGTTCTATGCATCATAAAAGCAATATAGGTTCTAAAGGCAAATGATATTATTATTTAGAAAATAACCTTTACTATCAAAGGTTTATTATCTTTATTATCAAATTATCTAGAAATCTGTTTGAGTCTCAGTGAAATGGGGAAGTTCGGCACAGGAAGTAAACCATGGTGTTCATTGTTTAAACACATGGACCCTTGAGTGAGAATTGAGATGGGGCACATAATGAGAACCAAAGAAACATGCATGCATTTAAAATGGGATCATCTTCATGGGTTAGTATTTCATATTCTATCATATTCATATACATTTCTCATTCTCATCAAAATATATTGTAATGATACAGCAAGCAATTACTGAGTTAATTGTGCTATTTTATGAATGGCTATAGTAAATAAAGTAAAAGATCAATTTTAAAAAGTAAAAACCAAATTTAAGCTTTAAAGAATGCAGTTGACAAAATGCAGGGATAATATACTGGAATCAGGAGTCTTGATTAAGTTAATGATGTATACAGATACTCCTCAAAGTAGAAAAGAAAATGAAAATATTGATCAATTTTGACATATAATATGTTGTAAATATGTCATCACCACTGAATTTTTAAATGAGCTATCTGAATTTCCACCCACCAAAATGTCTTTGATGCCTAAAGATAACAAATTGTAATCTATTTCTCTGTTTACTAGGACACACAAACACACAAAACACACATTAACACACAATCACACATATGTGATATATCTATCATCTATCTCTATATGTGTCTGTATTTTTATATATAATATGTATATATAAACACATGTGTATATGAATGTGTGCATACAAACTGTATCATGTCACAAAACAAAGACTGAATCTTAGCAGTTACAGTATTTTTTTAATTATGTAGGCAATCAAATCATCTAAGTATAGTATGGGACTAACTAAGACATCTGTATTACACTTGTATAGAAAAGTCTCTTATACGTGACTGTGGAAAAAATTATATAAATAAGCACTTTACTCATGTCTTTTACCCTTCTATTTGCATATTTTTCATTAATTTTACATTAGCAGAGTGTTCAAATGATTTAGAGAAGGAAGCTGGAATGAACCATGTAGCAATTCAGAGTCAACATTATGGAAAAATTTTATGTAATGATTGCAGGTAGACACACTTACGGTTGGGCACATATAAATGTTTTGCTATCTTTACAAATACACCACAGAGCCTAGCATCAATTACAAAATGCAAGTTACAGTGAGCACAGACAGTTAAAAGCCAGACCCAGGCTTCTAGATCCTGGCTTTTATCACTATTCTCCAATGAAGAAGATTATCTGATCTCACAGACTCCAAATACCATGGGTCTCTTAAAAAAGCAGTGACAAATAAAATAGTCATCAACAGAAAAATTCTCCTGTCTCACTAAGTCTTTATCTTTAACAACTATTTTACTAGAAATTTGGTGACAGGATATGTTGTATTAGCTATTACAATACCCTATTGTTTTTTATTTACATTTTCAAATGGTAAGTGGTATTGAGTATTTGCATACTTGTGTACCTTCTTCTGATAAATGTCTATGTATATAACTTGTTAGGAAAACATAAAGGAAACACCAGTAAAGATGCATATAAAATAAATCCTTACATGCTGCTGGTAGCAATGTAAATTAGTATGACCATTACAGAGCACAGTATGGAGAGGAGGGGGAGAAAATCTCCCAAACTTAGGCTAGGGGTGTAGTTAAAAGCATGAAAATTTGACTATAACAGTGAGGCACTGGGTTTGACTCCAGGACAAAACAAATACCTAAACTAGAACAACCATACTGTCTGTCTTTCTCAGTCCCAGGCATATCCATAGAAAATTCAAATCAGCTTATTAAAGAAATGCTTACACTCTTTGAGTAGTACTAGCCAAAAGACTGTTATGAAATTGAGTAAGATATCCATCTGCAGGTGAGTGGATAAAAATAAAGGTTTAAAAAATGTAGTTCTGTGGGAATCCACTGGATACTTCTGGTCTAATGTGCCATTGATTTCTGTTAATTAACCATCCCATTTGTAGCGTTAATACATCTAGAAAACATTTTTTCTAAGTCAGACAAACCAGATGTAAGACAAATACTTTAGTATCTCACTTTCATGTATAGTCTAAAAAGGTCAAACCTGGAGAAACAGAGAGTAGAACATGGTTGCCAAAGGTTAGAGAATGGGGAAATGGGCAAACTTGTGTAAGTAGTAAAATATATCAGTTATAAGTTGAGTGTATGAATGTGATTAAGAATCTAAGCATTGTGGATACAGGTAAAACCACTTGTACCATGTAATTTAAATTTGCTAAAAGAGCAATTATTAAGTACTCAAAGAATACAAAATGTGGAATGCGTATGTGAGGTGATATATTAGCATGATCATGTCAATCAGTTCCTAAAGAATACATTTATCAGTGACTACTCTATGTTCCTTAAATGTATATGATTTTTATATGTCAAGAAGAAAATTGTTAAGTATAAAATGTTCTAGCCTGTGCACAAAAACAAAAGTAATGACACATCAATGTCAATCATTTGTAAAATTTGACCATGTTTTAGTATTAATTTTTAATTCACACAAACCAATTATAGCAACACTTTGAACATGATTCAGGAAAGGTCAACATAATTACTAGATAATATTAAGTAAGCTGTTAAAACATTGGTGAGTTTAATATTGATATAACTGTTGATTTTTAAAGTTCATATCTGTCAGAAACATGTACTGAAATATTGATATGTTAACTATTACAATACCTGTGGCATGCTTGATTAATACAAAGAATACGTAAATGGAATATATGATAAATATTTTTACATATATATATTTGCATTCATATTTTTACAAGTGTATCAATCATCTATTCTCTGTTATATAATCATCAAATATAACATAAAAAGATATATGTAACATATATGTGATAAACAGATAATAAAAACATGATAGATAGATAGATAGATAAATAGATAGATGGATGATAGTTTGGTATCATAAAATCCTATTATATAAAAACGTGAAGAAAGTCAGTCAACACAACAAGGGTAAAATGTTGGGACTGGAGAGAGGGTCCAGTGGTTAATAGCACTTGTGACTCTTCCTTAGGACCCCAACTGGATTTCCATCATCTATGTTTTACGGCTCACCACCTTCTGTAATTCAGTTTCAGGCGATCTGACACCCTTTTCTGGCCTTTTTGGCATCTGTATACATCTA
>NW_026067944.1:25633935-25646781 GCF_014885135.2 Alexandromys fortis | reverse complement strand
CATAACACTTGATCAGGACCTTCTGGCTTAAATTGTTTCCATTGAAAATTCAGGTGTAATTCTGATAGGTCTTCCTTTATATGTTACTTTCTTTTTCATTTGCAGCTCTTAATATTTTTTCTTTATTCTGTGTGTTTAGTGTTTTGATTTTTATGTGGTGAGGGGATGGGGTTCTTGTATTTTTTGTGTGTTTTTGTCCAGTCTATTTGGTGTTCTGTAAGCTTCTTGTATCTTCATATGCATATCTTTCTTTAGGTTAGTTTTCCTCCATGATTTTGTTGAATATATTTTCTGTGCATTTGAGTTGGACTTCTTCTATCCCTATTATTCCTAGGTTAAGACTTTTCATGGTGTCCCATATTTCCTGGATATTTTGTGTTAAGATTTTGTTAGATTAAGTATTTTATTTGATTGATGAGAATATTTCCTCTTTTTTATTTTCTTCACTTGAGATTCTCTCTTCTATCTCTTGTATTTTGCTGTTTATGCTTGCATTTGTGGTTTCTGATCATTTTCCAATATTTTCTGTTTCAAGAATTCCCTCATTTTGTGTATTATTTATTGTGTCTATTTTAGTTTTCAAGTCTTGAATTGTTTATTTTACCTGTTTGGTTGCTTTTTCTTGATTTTCTTCATTCCATGAGCCATGTATGACATTGTATTATCTTGATTCTGACTATGCAATATAGCCATTGTGCTGGGATATCAGAACAAGAAATATAGGAAATATTGCCCTGTTGCAGATCACTAATAGTTGCTTGAGTCCATATTGGAGACAGAGATGTTTTCATCATATTTGACTCACTGTATTCTAGGAACTTAATGTCATGGTTGTTTAGCCTACCCTTATTCACAAGCTAGGTGATCAAAACAGTTCTTGAAGTTCATAGATTTAATTTTTTTGCAATAGTTACATGAATAACAGAAGCAAGTTACATATCCAATACAAATAAACAATGTAGGAAACTAGAAAAACAATGCAATCCATAGATGAGCAGAAAGGAAGAAAAATGAAATAAAAAACTCATGAATTGGAGAGATAGAAGAAATAGAAATGGTAATCAAATTCAAAAGCTAACTTGAAATTATCTAATAAGGACAAAGATTTAGAATATAATTAGGGACTATGTTGGTTTAGTAAAGTGGTGTATCCTAGTAATGTCAAAGCTACATCCAGAAAGTCTCATCAACACAAATGTCTAGACATAAGTTGAAGAAGGACAATAATCGTGACAAAGTGGATAGGGGATGGTCAGGAGTTCTCATCCCTGTTTGCATAGCTATAGGCAACTAAGGAATGTTGATAGCAAGAGAAATAGTCTTCCCCAGGAAAGAAAACACCAGTTGGTTTCCGATACAAAGTGGCTAGCCTTCAAAAAGAAAAATCATATAAGTAACATTATAGAGATTGAGCTAGGTGTATATATATTTCTATCTCCATACACATATACATGTAACAACAATTAATGAAAAAGGCCATTCTTTGAAAGAGGGCAGAGATAGGTATATGGGGTGATTTGGAGGGAGGAAAGGAAAAGCGAAATGATATAATTATATTTTAAAAAATAAATAATCAAAATAAAGATAGAAAAATATCAGAAATCAAATGAATATATGGTCACAGAAGTCCCTACTAGAATTGTATGAGAAATGACAAAAGTTTCATGAGACTATGAAGAGTAAGATTTGAATACCTAGTAACAGTTGGATAGATAGTTCAATGGTTAAGTGTACTGCATTTGCAGAGGTTCCAAGCTCTGTTCCCAGCATCTACATCAAACAGTTAACAACTACCTGTAACTCTAGCTCTAGGGGATCCAACAGTCTCTTCTAGAGTACAGAGGTGCTTACAGTCATATACATACTTACCCATATGCACATAATTCAAAAATATTTTCAAAAGATCTTATGGATTTAGTAAGATAGAAATTAAACAGCTCAAATGTGTATTCTCCAAAAAGTTATTTCTTGCCCTTGCTGTCCCACAAACTAGAAGTTCACCATACTTGCTTAAGACACTCACTCCATTTATAGTCAGGAAAAGCTATGAC
This sequence comes from Alexandromys fortis, assembly GCF_014885135.2. Classification (NCBI taxonomy): domain Eukaryota; kingdom Metazoa; phylum Chordata; class Mammalia; order Rodentia; family Cricetidae; genus Alexandromys; species Alexandromys fortis. Next base: position 25,644,730 of record NW_026067944.1, on the reverse strand, counting down.
ATATCCATCTAAAGTAACACTGGAACCTAAACAAGCATGGGAGTCTGTAAAATAGACATGCACACTGACCCTTGTCGTACTATCTCACTTTGGATGGCTATGTAAGAAGACCAACCTCAGAAAAGTGACTCCTGATTCGAAAACCATGCTTTGCCCTACATTTCCACTAAAGGGCACTTGATATCAGTTATGCTGGGATATGAGAAACAGAGGAATGAAGAAAGACTAGAAAATATAATGAACACTCAGCATATAAACTTGAACAGAATTAATTTAAAAGAAAAACTCTTCAATATCCAGCACCACTAAATACATGGATTAAATAGTAAACAAATCACCAGATAGATAAACAGTGAATGAATAAGTACTCTTCTGTTTCTACCTCCTCCTCTTGCCCAGAAGAGAATGTTTATTACTCAGCAGAAACAGCCTTATTCTACAAATTTAATTACATAGTTCCACTGAATTCTAGCTAGAAACCAAATGCCTGTGAATGCAGAAGTCTCTAAATATCTTCCATTATTAAAACCTATCAAGATTTTTTTTTGGTATTAAAAGTATGCCAGGCATGGTGGTACATGTCTTTAATCCCTGCTTTTGGGAGGCAGAGGCCGGTGGATCTCTGTGAGTTCAAGGCCAGCCTGGTCTACAAGATCTAGTTCCAGGACAGTTAAGGATCTTACTCAGAGAAACCCTGTCTCAAAAACAAACAAAAGTATATTCCTAGAAATTCTCTGAAATTCTATCTTTATTTATGAATTTGAATATGCTAAGTGTAGTCTTGTCTTGGCAACAAGAAGCTCACAATAAGCATGTCAACCACCAGGTGAGGAAGCCAGAAAACTTGTGTCCACATTTTATGAGGTGATAAGATTAATCTTCTGTGAAGAAATGACAGGATAGTTAAATGGAAGAGAGACAACGGACCCCTGTTTGACTTTAACAAAGCTTTACGTTCTTTCCTTCATTACTCCAATATCAATTCAATGAGAAAATTATGGCCTAGGCTGCATAATTGCTAGTTGGAGGGTCATTCAGAATAAATTTCCTTCATAAGAGTAATGTTACCCAGAGGAGAAATAGCAAGCAGTGCAGTGCCAGGGTAAATTCTTGGAACATTTTTCCCTTAAGTTCATCAATGTCCTCAGTAATTGTATAAAAAATGAATAGACCCAGATAGCGATATTCAGGTTAAGGTGAAAATCCAAACTGATACTGGTGATAAATACTATGTGAGATAAGGCTAGTGTTTCCAAAGGGACAGTCTTATCACATTTAAATAGAGAATTGGTGTGTGATAAAGGCAGTAGAAAATATCCCCAATCATAGAAAAGGAAAAATTAGCAAGCTTGGAATAGGGGAGATTCAGCACACTGCCCACAAACCAGGCAATGGGTGATGCATGCAAGGAGAATATAGGAGACCCAGATGTGCCCTTAAAATATATGGCAAACTTGAAACATGGAGGTGACCATAAAAATAAAATAGTCCTTGAGGAAGTTTCTGTATGAGAAGATATATTTCACACGTATACTGAAGAGTGCTCTGTATGTGATTCAGGATCCTGTAACATTCAGAGGCCCTCAGGTTAGCCTACAGCCATATCAAGCTATAACACATGACACCAGCTGTGCTCTTGAATCTGACTGGAACAATCCTGTAAGCATCCTCCATCTTCCCACCATTTCAGGTTGGTTGATCTTCTGTATGAACATGACACAATAGAAGCATTTCATGCCAAGAGGGCCTTTGTAACATCCCATAGAACATGAATAATTAAAAATGGCAATGGAATCTGTTAGACTAATTTTGGGGGAAAATATTCTAAATATTCATTTTTCCAAAGATGTTTTTGAGAGGGGAGTTGGTCAATAAAACACCATCTTAGGTCTTGGTCTCTATGCTATTCCAAGTCATTTGACAACTTGAAATTTTTCATTTCAGGTTTTGTAAGTAAGAGTTTCACTATTCTCTTTCAGTCAACACGAACTTATAGATTTTACAAGGCAAGAGTCATTCCTGTATATGTAGAAACATGAAGTCGTTACAGATGAAATTGATACTTCTCCTAAGGGAAATATAGTGTAGAGGCATGAACACACACAAAGTCGACAATACTTTGTTGATGGTGAGATACAAATAAGTACTTTTCAAAATTATATTAAGAAATATGGTGTGTACAGACTGGAAATAGACAGCAGTATCTTCTCAAATAAAGGTATACAATTGAAAATTAAATTTTAGATTTACCATATTTTTGTCATTTATTTGATTCAATTTTTGGAGAATATGGATAACACAAACTTAATTTTCACTTGCCTGTTTATACTAAGTAGCGGTAATGAGAGTAAGCTACTTGTCCCGTATTTGCTGGTAATGATGTGGAAACTCACTCATGTATTAATAAGTTGTTCTTTTATCTGTTGAGAATACCTCTGGTCTATGAAAGACAGAAAATTATTTTATAGTTGAGAGCTTCACTTTTATTAGTTTTTTTTATTTTCATTTTTAATTATTAAAATGTTTTAAGAGGTTGTCTTACTTTTTTCCTATTACTGTGATGAATACCTTGGCAAAAGCAATTTGAGAGACAAAGGGCTTATTTTGGCTCCACTTCAAGGTTACAGACAAGACGGCAGGAGCTTGAAGCAACTTATCATATCACAGCCTCAATCAAGAATCAGAAAATTCAGGCAGTGGTGGCACATGCCTTTAATCGCAGCACTTAGGAGGCAGAGGCAGGTGAATCTCTGTGAGTTCAATAACAACATGTCTATAAGAGCTATTTCTAAGAGGCTCCAAAGGTACAGAGAATCCCTGTCTCAAAAAAAAGGAAAAAAAAAGCAGAAAAAGCAGTGTCCTCTCACTTTCTCAATGTCATACAGTTCAGGATACCCACTCAGATTCACAAGTTTTCACCAACCAACCATCTACAAAATCTTTCCAGAGACTAGATAATAACTCCCAGCCATGCTTGAGACACATTCCCTAGATTGTTCCAGAGCCTGTCAACTTGACAACTACTGTTATCAAACTGGTATTTAAGTCACAATGTTGGTGTATATCAGCAGAGTAATGTGGTGGTTTTGGTTATATATAACCAATACATATATATTATGCAAAATATATTTCTTTTAAAAATATCTATATCCCCCCAAATCCATCATTCTTGAAGAAAATTTCAATATCTTTTCCTAAAACTTTTATTTTATTTGTTACTATATGGAGCATTTGTGAGATATGTACATGAGACCAAGTCTGTTTGCACAGGTCAGAGGATACCTTTCTCTCTTTCTACCTTGGGTTCCTGGACTCAAACTCAGATTGCCAGACTATGTGACCAGTACTTTTACCCACAGAGCCAGTACACAGGCAACCTTGCAACCTTCTGAGATGTTTGCTATATCACATTAACATTTCTAACACTACACTGAAATAAAATAGAAACTGAATTGTAAGATGGTTACATAACAGCTCTGTTTGACTGCTCATATCTTCCTTCTACATCCTCCCCTTAAAGAAAATTACTCTTAATATTTAACTTCGTGGATTTTTTTCTTTTATATTAGTTTCAATGTGTTAACAAGTGCACCCATTTACATATACAAAGTCATAGTTTACTGAAAGCATTCTATTTCAGATATATTTCTGTGACTTTTATATAACAATATATTATGTTGATATCTCCAATTCAGCATATATGAATAAATTTATCACCTTTTTGTAACAGCCATGGATATTAATGTAGCCTACATGTACTATAAATTATTTAACCCTTCCCTTATTAATGACCATTTAGTATACATTCATTTTATCATTCTAACAACAATGACAAAATGAATAAACTTGTGTATGATTTTCTGCCCATGTGTGCATATTTCTTTAGCATAGTCTAAGTGTGAAATTTTTCAGCCAATATTATGCATGGTTTATATTCAGACAGAGCTTAGAACTTTATATTTCAAAAACATGTGTCAATTTAAATTTCTCCTAATGCTGGAAGATGATACCTGGTTTTTCACAAGCACATGAAAAAATCAATTCTTCAGCATTTTGAAATAATATTTGCACTTAATACAGAAGTGTTACTTTATTTTCTTTAACTTTCATCTGTATAATTTTTATCATCAGAGCTTTACATTTTTACATTGCTTACAGACAGTTTATTGCCTACTGTATTTGTTTAGTTAGTCAATGGTTGGGTTTGCTTAATCTCAGTTTTACTAAATGGTTCCTTGTATGCTCTGAATAAGTGTATGCTATATAAGCTGTATTTATATTTGAAAAGTTTCTGCACCCTAATAAACCTCTTCACTGATGCAATAATCTGAATCAGACCAAATCAAACCAATTAGAAAAAGCCCAGGTTTAATGGACACCAATTCTCCTTGATGGATTTCCAGACCCCCAGAGAGAAGACAGGAAAGGAAGACCAGAAAACCATGTGTTGTTCTCTAGAGGACAGTAGAAATACCTTGTAGCAGTGGTCTTGAGCATCTCTGGGGAGGGGTCATTCCTTGGCAGGCTTTGTCATTGAAGGAATCTGGACTGAGGCAACTCCCAGGGGAGAGGACTTGGGATGGAACCTCTACCCGAACATTCAAGACTCTTTGAATATATGGATGCCAGGTGCTGTGGTTTGGCCTTAACCCAAACATTCCAGACTTTGGGTACAATGGATGCCAAGGGTTTGGTTGCTTCCAATCAAATAATATTGAAAACCCTTCAATGTGTAAAAATAATACAAAAAGAGTAATGTTTAAGTTGTGTAAAAGACAAGATCATGAAGACAAGATATTCTTTTTTTCAATTGATTTTTATTGAGTTCTACACTTTTCTCTGCTCCCTTCCCTGACTCTCCTCTCCCCTCTCCCTTTCAACTCTCTCCCAAGGTCCCCATGCTTCCAATTTACTCAGGAGAGAAGACAAGATATTATAATGTACATCACCTACTAGGAGTCTGCAGTTTGGTGGCCCGCTTCAATACCTTTAATGTAGTTTATTTGATGTACCATTGTTGTAGTTTATTCCACATGATAATCTCCCACAAATATCATAAGAAATAACCTAGAATCTTTGGTTATTTGTAGCTTATGAGATCATGAAGATACATTCAGGAGTCATTTATATGTGTAACCTGATCAGATATGGGAGTGGGAGAATATAAGAGAAACTCGGTGCTTAGAAACCCAACATTTCTGAAGACAAGTATATATCATCTCCTGAGACAAAATGTCTTACCTATCCAGTTATGTCATTGTCTACATATTCATCTACTCCTTTTTGCAGGTGACAAGGAGGGTTTTCATGTAAAATTGTTTGCAAACAGGATAAGCAGAAAACAAGCCAACAGGCAAATATGTTACATCAAAACTCTTGTCAATCTAGCTTCTGTAAACATGGGAATTCACCATATTTTTAATGTTTATCTATTCATCTGTTGATGACTTCTTGGGTTGTTTCCAGTTTTTAGTTATTACAGATTAAACTTACCATAAATATGTATGCACATTCTTTTGTAGACATATGCTATAATTTCTCTTGAGAACATACGTGAGTTTAGAACAGGCAGATAGATCACACAGTTGATGCATGTGTGCCTTATTAAGAATTCACCATGCAGCATTATAAGTTGATTAACAGTTTGCATTCTGATATATATATATATATATATATATATATATATATATATATAGTGTAAAATACTGGTTCAGTAATTTTCTTACTTTTAAGTTATAATTTATCATTTAAATATTTAAAGATGCTACACAAAAATTCTTTAATTCCTGATATTAACAAATCTTTTTTCATAAGAAATCTGGCTAATTTGTTGCATTGATAAGAAGAAAAATAATAAAATTGAAGGAAGATGTGCAATAGAAAATTACAGTATTAAGTAAGTAGGGAAATATTTGAAATATCAATCTGCTAGTAAAAATTTAAAAAGATGGAAAACTCTTTAAACTATTATGAATTTAGTCAATCAACTATGTATCATATCCACAGCAAAATAATTTTAAAAAGAAGTTCCTGGGTTGCTGAGAAGATGGATCTACAGGGAAAGGTATCTGTGACCAAGCCTCATGACCTTAGTTCTGTTCCTGGGACCCTCATAGTAGAAGGCAAAACCAATGCTCTGAAGCTGTCCTCTGACCTTATGTCATAGCATGTATACGCAAACACACAATAAACATTATTCATAAATTGTCTGAGACCGTATTTGACAAGGATTACCACTTACCAGGTTGGGAACATGAAGATTAGAAAAATAAGTAAAGAAAAGAAGACACGAGTGAAAATAGCCTAACAGAAGCATAGGATAGTATTGTGAGGGAGTTTCAGTGAATGCTGAAAAATTGCCCACATTTAATTTCCATTTCCTTAAACACCCTACCCCAAAAGGTAGGAGTAATATTTTAAGAAAATATAAATGCATTCACATGATACAAGGAATGAACAGATCAGTTGAAGGATTACAGGTTACATTCTTAGTTAAGCATTCAGTTGGCAAAACAAGACAAGTAACACTCACATTCTAAACCAAAATATTCTGTAAGTAAACCACTCCCAGGGTAAAATCCATAGTTATCTCCCTAAGAGAATATAAACCTATTTGGATCTTAGACTTTTGTTTGAGGAATAAACAGATCTACTTCTTAATACCTGAAATACCAGGTTTGGATATTATCCGTACAAGTTAATTGAACTGCTGACAATAACCTTGAAGCAACAGAAGTTTCAACTCTCTGACCTTTAGTCAAGGTAGAATGGACCCATACTTATGGGCACGTCAACAAAATAAGAATTTTCTCTGTCCATAATGGAGCTTCAGGGATACTTGGTCCTTTATATGAAAGTATGAAATTAGATTTTGTAAAACACTGTAAATTTATATATACAGTTACAATTTAGTTCAACTTCCAAATAGTTAATTAAAAAAATACCCTTTCAAATAACTGTACATAAATAGAAATGATAGCTTTATGTACGAGACAATACTGAGACCAAAGCCAAGAGAAGTGGGCCTTAAAATGGCTCATGCTCACTTCTATCTGTTTCTTCCCAGGCCATAGAAAATAAAAGGAAATCTGCTGGAGCTTTACAGAGGCAGAAATTCAGGAGACAGAACGGATACAAGCTAGACCAGGGAAGCAGCCATTTCAGGACCAAGTAGCAAAGAAAACAAAGTAACCATGGGGAAAAGTGACAAGAAAAAAGAGGCGACATCTTGATTATTCAAGGGGGAACTAAGTGAGAGCAGAGTAAGTGGACAGAGGGACAATGATCATGGCAGAGAACAGTCAGTGTTGTCAAGTCATCATTCTCCAGTTTTGCCTGTGGCGTCAACACAATAGCACTGATAATTTACAACTGATCTATAAGCAAATAGAAAGGACTTAAAATATGTAGAACATCTTTGAAAAAGTAAAGCAAAATTAAAAACAAAACGTTTTCATTTCTAACTGAGTGTGCTGGGCATGGCATTAATCCATGCATGTGGGAGACAGAAGCAGAATGGTTTCAGAGTTTGGGGCTATGTACTGATTTCCCAGCTGTTCAGAGATACACAATGGGAGCTTGGTTCAAAAATGGAAACACTACCTCCACACACACTCACACATACACACACACACATGTGCATAAACTCGATTACAAGATAAATATAGACAAATACATCAATGAAACCATTCATATGTAAAAATAGACCCACACAAAAATGAATAGTTTACTTCTAAAAACTACTATGAAAAGTGGATGGTCTTTTTAATGTTCTAAAGTTTATATCTTTCTGTATAAAATATAATTCAAATATGGATTGAAGAAAGATAACAATATAAAGCCTAAACTAGAAAAAAAAATTAGAGGAGACATTTTATAAGAAAATCTCTGTGATTTAAGATTGTGTGGGCACAGAACAAAAGCTCCAAAAGGAACTTGTCAATAAGTTAAACTGTTATCCTTATGAAAGCTTCACTCCTTTATAAGACATAATGAAGAAAGAGAAAGATTAAATCACCAAGGGGGAGACAGGCTTTGCAAATCACACAAATCTAATGAAGTCCTTATGTCTAGAATATATAAAGAACCCTCGAAGTTCAACAATGAGGAAACAATTAACACAGAATCTTAAATAGACAAGACATTTAAATAAATATTTCTATGATAAATATAAACCAATTAAGACATCCAATATTATTATTCATTAGAGAAGTGCAAATTAAGCCCAGCAGGGCCCATTTTCATGCTTCATAAAAATAGGTATATCTAAAAATGTTGAGTACTCCAAGTACTTGTGAAAATGTGATGAAAATGAAATGCTCACAGATTTATTACAAAATTTTAAAAAAGAAATATTTATTTGGAAAAGCTGATTTAACATTTAATTAAAATTATTTAAATTTAATTTAATTTAAAAATTATTGTGCTATTATTCAAACTTTCTACTCCCAGATATTTAACCAAGAGAAATAAAAGCATATGATCATATAAACTGTAGGGTGCTTTACCTATAGAGCCAAAAACCAGAAACAATTTGAGTGTCCCTTAATACCTGAGTGAATAAACAAGTGTAGCATAACAATTCACTGGAATGCTACTTCTCTGAATAAATAATACAAAATATATTTTAAGATATGGGTTCAGATTAGTGCAGCTCTCAGATCTAATCAATTTCTTCCTGTATTGGGTGATATTTTACTGAGAAATTCGAAGCTAGTCAAAGTGTAGTTTGTCCATGGAATGCTCAAACACAGTGGGCATCCATCCCATGGCTCACACACCATCGCAGAAAAGTGTTGTAAGAGGCTTCCTGTTTGCTTCCCTGCCACCCAGACTGCCAAAATATCCACACAGAGACTGTATTAATTAATGCACTGTTTGGCCTATTAGCTCTAGCTTTTCATTGGGTAGGTCTTATATCTTAATTTAACCCATTTCTATTAATCTGTTATCACCACGTGGCTGTGGTTTACTGACAAGGTTCCAACCAGTGCCTGTCTCTGGTGGGGCTATCTGGCGTCTCTCTGACTTCCACTTCTCTCTGCCAGCATTTAGTTTAATTTTCCTTGCTTAGCTCTGTTCTGCCTTGCTATAGGCCCCAAACCACTTCTTTATTCATTAACTAATAAAAACAACACATATACAGGAGGACTTCCCATACCATTTCCCCTTTTCTGTTTAAATAAAAAGGAAGGTTTTAACTTAAACATAGTAAAATTATATATAACAAAACAGGCATTAAGCAAGAATTACAACAATATTTATATCTACCTTATTTTTTATCATAACTAAGGAAAACTATAACAATATTCTTCAGCACCATCAAAGACTCTAGAAGGATATAATATTACCTAAGTAAACAGGAAATACATTGTCAGCAACTTTCAAAACTCTAGAATTGACAGAGACATCTCATTGCCTGGACAGTCACCCAATGTTTTTTCCATACCATTGGTACACCCATTTTCAGCCTACCTGTCCATAGTATCTGACAGACTTTTTCATGAAGCAAAAAATTTTAAAGATAGTTCTGTCTATATTGGCAGTTTGTCAGTAACTTCTTTCTGTGCCCTGTAGAATGTCTGGCAGACTCTTTCATGAAATAGGAACCCTGAGGTACTGTCTCATGTTTAGGCAAGTTTATCAGTCATTTTTCTGTGGGTATTGCATGTCCAGCATATGGCATAGCATCAGGCAATCCAGGCAAGAGCGGTTTCTTGCCCAAACAGCTAACACAAGGAACCTCTTCAATGCCCATCTTCCTCTTGAAGTAATTGGTGTTGCCAGGAGCATATGTGTCTCACTGTCTTGAAAGTATTAAGCTCTTAAAACATTTTAAATGAGATTCTGAGGGTCTCTGAAAGATTTGAAGATTACCTACTTAACTGAAATATATCTCTATATATCTAGAAAACTTAGCTAGCATTACTACAAGCTTGACTATTATGAATGCTATTTACTTGTATTTATTAATTATTCACTACATTTTTAAATGAGCTACACAAACACAATACCTTAATTAAGAGCAGAAATATACAAATAACAAAATTGACCTTAAATTTATATCAATAAACCAAGATGCATACCAATGCAAATCTCTAGAACATATCCCCCTTTAAATGTAAACAAACATGTATAAACAATATTTTAGAATTAAGTCTTTCTGTATATGTGTTGCTTTTGTTAGTTAATGAATAAAGAATCTCCCTTGGCCAGTGATAGGTCAAAGTAGAGATAGGTGGGGAAAGCTAAACTGAATGCTGGGAGAAAGAAGGCAGAGTCAGAGAGACCCCATGTAGCCCCACCAGAGACAGATGCTGGACAGAACCTTGCCGGTAAGCCATAGTCACGTGGTGATACACAAATTAATAGAAATGGGTTAAATTAAGATGTAAGAGCTAGCTAATAAGAAGCTAGAGCTAACAGGCCAAGCAGCAATTTAAATAATGTAGCTTCTCTGTAGTTATTTTGGGGCTGAGCAGCCAGGAACAAACAGTCTCCTGCTACAGAAAAGGGAACAGAAAGATTGCAATAGAGTTCAGGGAGGTCCAGAGCTAAAGAGTTTCCTCCAGACATAACAAGACTGCTGTGCTCATGGACTCAGCAGCTATGGTTGCCTGAGCAGGATCTGAACAAGGTTGAGTCATTCAGTACTCTAGCATGAAATAGAAAGTGCTTCATGGATTATTTGCAGTTGATGGCTTCTGGGAGAGCAAGAGTCAGATTTGATTAAGAATGTATCCCTTGACAGGTCAATCATGCTCCAGTGAATGGCTCTACACTTAAGAATATACAG
>NW_026067944.1:25625786-25633688 GCF_014885135.2 Alexandromys fortis | reverse complement strand
AAAAAAATATACAGGCAGCACATGTTGAATTTGATAAATTACTTTTACAAAAGAGAAAGAAAGAGGATTGATGCCTTGTGGTCTTTCCTCAGTATACCTTTGCATGTTTGTTTTGGTCTTTGTTCATCTCATGCTTAGGAAGTCATGTTAGGGAGACTTCGAAGCCATAGCCTCTGAAATTCCTAGGATACACAAGCTTACAGCAAACTTCCTGGTATTCTTTCTCTTAAAGTCTTTCCACCTATTTCTTCCACAATGATTCCTGAGCTTCATATGCAGGAATTGTCCTGTAGATGTAACCCTTGGGACAGGGTTCTCAACTCTATTTTTACTGGCTGTGGTTTTCTATAATAGTCTCCATCTACTGAAAAGAGGAGTTTCCTTGAGGAAGAGTAAGGCTTATACTTATCAGTGGATATAAGGATAAAATATTTATAATGTAATTAGGAAACTTAGTGGTTTGGTAAAGTAGTAGTTGTGGATACTCTCCAAGGTCCATGACTTCACTAGCCTTGGATATTTGTCTAGGTTTTTGATGCCAGGCATGAGAGTTCCCTCTTGTTGAACAGGTCTTAAGTCCAATTGGAGAACTGTTGCTTACTACCAAGGTATACATGCTATTTTTGAACCCTTAATTTTATTACATCATTGTGGTCTTGTTCTGTGGCTCACAGGTGTCCTAGCTGTGTAGAATTTTGGTTTCCTCACTCACTCAGAAGCTTACATGGTTCCTTCTTGTACCTTGAAAGCTAGTCTTCAGAGATGATACTTTTAACCCTATATCAATAACTATAGGCAACTAATGAATTCTGTGGATATAAAAATAATTTTCCTGAAGGAATTTCACAGCAGTTGCTTATCAAATATCAAATAGCATGCATAAAAGTAACATGATACAGAGCAAATAAGTAAATATATTGTGTGTGTGTGCTGTGTTCTAATCTGGCATTCGCTACAGGGAGATGTGGGGAATAAATGTGATCAAGCTACATTATGAGAAGTCCTCAGAGAAGCATGTGGGCAGTCTAAATTGGAGCTGAGTTTTTAAAAGGACACATTGTAAAGAAATCAAGAATAAGAGGAATGACTTAACATGCAGGGTGGAATAAGTCAAATGAAAGCAAGTAATGCCAAATGGTTCAAGTTTCATCTGGCACTGAAAAATAATAGTCATCATCAGAAAGAGCAGCGGTCAACAATGTCCATTGTGTCCATTGATGCACCAATTCTATACAAAATAATAGGTAATTAAATAAAGAATAATTATTTGAAAGGTAATACATCTTCCATAGATTGCTTCTTTCAAAATAAAAAGTCTCTGTGGGTATTTAAAATTAGTACATGCAACAGAACACATGAACAGGAAAATGGGAAAGGCACAAAACTACATTTGTAGATTCTGGAATATACAGTTAAAATTTAAACCTACTTGTTCTTTAAATTAATCCCTATGTAACCCTGCAAACTGTGGAATAGGATGGCATTTTAGTTGTCTGAAAAACATGTCAGTAAATACCCTCCATTTAAAAAGTGAGCTTTTTCTTTGACACTGAAATAAGGCTGCTCACTACGATCCTTTTTATTAAGTATTGCACTAGCAAGTTATTTGGCACAATGAAAGAAGATAAATAAATACATTTTAAAGGGGAGAAAGACAGGAAATACTCTTAATTTCAGATGTTAGGTGAGTTCTAATTCTGTAAAATCAAAAACAATCATCATGCCCTCTATAATCACAAAGTAATTGAATTGGCAAAGTGATATACTCCTAAGAAGTATTCTGTTCTTATATGTCATAAATAAAGCGTCAGTAACTGAAGCCTAAAACACTCTCTTTTGTCTATATTATAAATAAATATATAGAATAATTCTGGATGTGATGGCAATATGTGTAATCCCAACAACATGATATGGTGAAGGGGCAATTCACTTAAGTCTACATGTTTGAGACCAGTCTGGGAAAAATGCAGAACCTCTTCTCAAAGAACTATATATAATATTTGAAATAGATTGTAAAAATATAATTACAATATATAAATAGAAAAACCTGTGCAACATGATTGCAGCTAAGGAAGAGTTAAATGTGGAAGTATGTGCTATGTTCAAATATTACATACAAATATTTAAAAACAGAAACATTACCATTTTAAGAGCTTTGTGTATAGTATAAGCTGTTTCTTTTAGTGATAAAAGAACATGGTAGTCTTATTATAACATCATAACTTACTTTAAAGAACCAACAATTTAGTCAGTGTTTTGTCATTATCATTCAGTAATTAAGTTAATATAAATCACTTCCATCTATTTTAAAAGGCTCTTACTTCAAATTTCCAAATGAGATTTTCCAACTCACACAAGTACACACTGCAGCTGGGTAAGAAATTTCCGCGAACACTTAAACTATTGAAATTGATGAATTTTTCTCCCTGTGGAAAAGATGCTTTGTTTTCTATGTTGTGATTAAATAGGTTTTGTTATTTTGTTGTAAAGGTTATGCACTATTTTTATTGCTCTATTTATAAACATTCCAATTTTTCCATTAAAATGAAAACTGGGTTGTGTTAATGCATCAGATAAGCTAACCACATAAAACAGGGCCTTACACAAAATAGATAGCACACTAGCTTCACATTGCCATCCAGGGATGGCTTTGATACAGCACACTTTGTGCTTACACAATTATAGGATGACCTGGAGGTCAAGATCTAGGCTGAGATTCCAGGAATTACATCCACAGTGGCATCTGAGAACTGACCTGCCAAGAAAATAAATACCTCAGCCTGAAACAGAATGATAGTAAACCTCCAGAAAGTTCTGGTTCTGAGAGGTCACCATGGCTACAGCTAGACACCAGTAAGCTCATCTACAGCATTTTATTCAAGGGTCTACTTCCTTAGTCTACAGCAGGGATACTCTGCAGGGAAATTCTGAACAGTGACAAACTCTGAAGCCTGGCCTCTGGGAATACAATGGTTGGCACCACAGAAATCCAAACACGTCACTAGCTCTTATGGATACCAAAAGCAGTAGCTTGCTCTTTGCCCCAATTTCCATTTCGAGCCTCTTCTGCATCTACTTGTTGAAGCAGAAGGCCACATGTGTAACATGAACAGAAAGGGGATCATTATTTCCAGTGTCTAGAATGTTTAGGAACAATAAAACAAAAGTAATGTGAAAGTGGGAAAGGCTAGTAGGATGTTTAAGCAGTAATGGTGTGGACATGGGTGGGAAGATGTGATGGGATGAAGGTGAAACACAGCGAAAATGGATGAGAGGCCTCATGAAAACTACTTTGCAATATAGATATTGAAGAATTTGAAACGATGTACCCTGAATGGATAGATAATGCTCCCAGAAGCCTCTGGTTATTAACTGAAAATCTTTGTGACAATATTTTCCTATGACTTGTAGGTCAGGGTGGTACCAGATACTACCCCCCAAAACATAGGCTATTGTTGATGCATTTCTTGCCCAACAGAACTAAGTCATTAGAGTTCCTATTACTGAAGACACGATGCACTTTTGCTGAAAATCAAAGAGGACTCAAACTGGAATTGAGCCAGAATCTTCTCTCTTGGGTATATTTTGTAATGCTAAGGGGTTCCATAGGCAGGCCCCTAGAGAAGAAAGGTAACCAGCCTTACCTGGCAGTGAATCCTGTATGCTAAAATACTGAGTTGTTAGCATGATGTGCCCACTTTGCTGTAGTGGCACAAACATTATATGGTTATCAACCACTTTTTCTTGGATCTGAAGCCCTTTCTGAGAATATTTAAGATCGGTGCATACAAGAGAACACATTAACAAGGCAATGGGAAAGACACATGGCCACATTTGTAGATACTAAAATATACACTTAAATTTTAAACCTACTTGTTTTTAAAATTAAGCCCTATATAGTTCTATAAACTCTGTAATACACTTAAGTAGTAAATAAAAAGTATTTCTTAAGTTTAAAATATATTCTGGACTATATTGTGGTGGTACACACCTTTAAGTCCAGCACTCAGGAGGCAGAGGCAGGCAGACCTCTATGAATTCCAGGCCAGCCTGGTCAACAAAGCAAGTTCCAGGACAGCCAGAGCAGTTATATAGAGAAACTCTGTCTCACAAAACAAGAGATGGCACAGTTGTTAAGGGAGTTGCAGCTCTTACTGAAGAGCCAAGCTGTTCCTATCACCAAGACTCTCTGGTTCACAATCCCCTGTAATTCAAGCCCCAATGTAGCAGACTCCTTCTTATCTATGCAGACACTGTACTCCCACACACTGACTCAAACCTAAGCGTACATATAGGCACATAATTTTTAAAATAAAAATAGAATCCTTTTTCAGTTTAAAATCAAGTTCAGGAAGTAAAAATTGACCATTCTTTATACACTGGTTAGTTCTCTCTTTAATACTATTCTTAACTTGTTCAAACAATGAGACTTCTATGAATTTTGATTTTAATGAAAACAACTTTCATGTAATTTCTCAATATTTTTACTTGAAATAGAATGACATCACTTCCCACTTTACTCTCCTCCCTCTTTCCCCTCTCAACCACCCTTTCTAGAAGCCCCCTGCCTTACCTACTCTCAAGTTGATAGGCTCTTTTGTATTATTATTATATTTGCTTTGTGTGTGTTTGTTTATGTGTGTGAGGGGGAGGAGTGTGGGCACACACATACAGACACATAGACTTCTTTCCAAGTTATTTTATTTCACATTGCCTAGGACAGATTTTTATTTACCATAAAAAGAATATCAATTTAATTTTTACTAAATAAATTTCTAATGTAGTCAAGATAATTACATTTTTATTCTTAATAACTCGTGTAATGAATTTCACTGGGCATTTTCTCACAGTGAGCAATCCTTACTTCCTTTCTGCTTATTTTGCGCATGTTCTGTATCCACCCCATGCCCTGAGTTAAGCCATAGTCTCATTATTTTTACCTATCCCACAGCAGTAGTCTCCTAATTAGTTTTCTGTCATAAATATCTGGCTTCTACAATATATTTATACATTCTTCACACTGAAGCAAACATATCTTGCTCTTCCGATGGCCCTACTCTGGTTTCAATGCCCTTCTGTGACTCCATGACCTTCGGAGGGAGATTAGCATGAAGCATTTAATTATCCTCCAAACTGTAATTGCATCAACAACCCTCATTATTATTACCACCAAAATTTATTACACTATTATGTCATAACGAGCTGCTAGAGAGTCCACAAAACTTCTCAAATTCGTTTTTGTCTCAGGGAGTTTATTCTAGATCAGCATTTCCCAACATATGTTCTTGTGATCACAGGTCCTAAGAGATGATCTGGGAAATAATGGCTTCAGCATCAAAACAACCTATAAAATCCTGCTTGCTCTATTTTGATCTGAAAGTTCTTATTAGATTAAGAGTTAAGGATACAATGAGACACCATATAATAAATACAAAAATAAAAACACTTTTAACATCTAGAGAGATGGCTTAATGGTTCAGATTACCTGTCGCTCTTCCAGAAAATATTAGTTTGGTCCCTACCACCCATGGTGGCTCACAACTGTCCACAACTCCAGTTTCAGAGAATCTTAGGCCATCTTCTGACTTCCATAGGCACCAGGCCTGCATAAGGTACACAGACATACATATGGCAAAATTTTCATGCTAATGAAATAAATAAATCTTTAAAGACTACTCTGACCAGGAAGATAGCCTGTCTCAAACAAACAAACAAACAAAAAACCCAAAACCAAAATACAAAACACCAAATAAACAAAAAGGTCCAGGTTTATTAGTATGATTGTGGGTTGGGAATTAAGGTATGAAATTGTCAAAGCCCTACAGAAGAGTAAGCAGTAGTCAAAAGATGCTGAGCTTTGTAAACTCTAGTAAGGCATCTGGACATGGTTCTAAAAGCTGTAGGGGCTATTAAAGAGTAGAGGTTTGTCTCATTTCCTGCCTAATCTTTAGCATATAAAAGAAAGCTTGTTTACTTCCCTTAGATTTTTCTGAGGTAGGAGCTGAGATCCCAAGGGAGCAGAGATTTAATATACAAAGACTTTGCAGACTCTGAAAATCTTTCTTTGTTTTGTTATTGCATAAAAAAATGAAGATATATCATGGAACACAGAGATAAATGGAATGCTAACTTTGTAGCATCTCATGTATTTCTGAAAGTAATTTTGCTAATTTAAAAGCATAAAAATGTATTAGATCTAATTGGTTTGTTCATAAAATGTTCATGTATTATATATTACATTTTAAAGTATAGTTTACTCAGACAATTACAAATTCACAAGGAAAAAAAATTTCCTTAAAGTGTGGTAAATTAAACTGCAAGATGCCAACTTCAAGAAATGTATTTTGATTCCCATCAGTTTATAAGAAACAGGAAATTCTTGAAAACAGAAGAAATCACCAATATCAAATCATGACAAAGAAGTTATATTCTCTTGGATTAGTGTCTTCCAGTATAACATCAAAAAGCATTCCTTACTGGAAGTAAGAGAGCACAAAAACAACAAAAAAGAGAAAAAAATTTCATTGTCTTTACAGTGTCAGAATTTGGTTATTATCCACCTCTGAGCCATCATACGCTATAGTTTTTGGTTCATCTGATCCTTTATTTTTAAGACAGAAGAAATTCTTCCTTCAGGAAAATTGTTCTAGAGGCAGAAATGTGAGCTGTGGGAGCACAATGCACCCTACAGACACTTTCATTTAGACAAAATCTGTAGGGTAGTCTTGAATGTGATGAGATAAGCCAGTGCACCACAAAGAGGTTTAATCACACACACACAGAGAGAGAGAGAGAGAGAGAGAGAGAGAGAGAGAGAGAGAGAGAGAGAGAGAGAGAGAGAGAGAGAGACTGTTTGCTAGGGATTTGGGAGAAGAAAGAAACGCCTGGGTGAGATATCACAGAGAAAAAAGAAAATGCTTTCCAGGAATATAGAATGCTGAGGGCAGATTCATTGGGAGAAAACAATACTAGAGATGAAAACAAAGTCTGCCCTTCTCGGAAACCCTGTATGAAGTCTGTATGCTATCCACTCACCACAACCAGTGGAGCACTGGACATTGTAGCAAGTAATCACAGTTCAGCAAATGGCCCTTTAGCTGGCTACAATTCACTTCTGCAAATCTGGACAGACTTTCTTCTTTATAGTTGTTTTCATAAAGGTAGATGAATACATGGATGCCCTAAGTTCCATCTTACCAAAATTAAGCTTGCATTTTATTTTCTCTCTCTCTCTCTCTCTCTCTCTCTCTCTCTCTCTCTCTCTCTCTCTCTCTCTCTCTCTTTCTCTTTATCTCCACATTCAGAGATTTCCCTTCTTACAAATCCAGCTAAGATGCTTTTCCAAAAAGAATGAATTGAACTTACAAGTCTTCTATGGGTCCTATTTGGGTTAAGAAAATATCTGAAGGTTTTTAAAAGGTGTCTAGGGTGGATTTTCACACACTTCTAACACTGAGATCAATTTTATCAATGATTCAATGATATTCTAGTTCTGTTGCCAAAAACAACTAATAAGAAAATTTATGGTGAAATTATAAACAGCAAAGAACTTCATTTCTTCAAGTTTTCATTTGTCAATAATTATGCAAAAATAAGTAATTAAGGCAGACACTGTGGCTGATAATACTCCGTTTCCTTCTCAGCCTTCTTTTAGAATATCTCACTCTACACAGGGTCTTCACAGATGCACTTGCAGCTGCGATTCTCGATGCAAACTAGGTCCTATCAACAAAATGCAGTGTTTCAAGATTTGAAGGCAAAAGATGGGTACAGGCTTTTTTATTAGTTCTTTATAATTCCAGTAGCAACGAGCCACTAATGAGTCCAAAGGCCTAAAAACTGGATAGCTTCAGCCATAGGAGTGGCCAAGTCCCAACCTTTCTGTCTCAAAAAAAAAAAAAA
>NW_026067944.1:25597377-25625707 GCF_014885135.2 Alexandromys fortis | reverse complement strand
TATCCCATGAAATACCCTGAGGAATATTTTACCTATACTGAGCTTTTTCATGATTTCATCAAAATTTCATAACCTTCAGAGACATTTTAGGCACGTGTCTTCCACGAAGATTGCTAGAGTACTTATGTTTGGATCCTTTATGTTTTTATTTTACTTTTATATATAAAATATTTGTGAGAGTTTTACCTGAATGTGACTGTGCACTTTATGGGTGACTGGTGTCCACAAAGGCCAGAACTGAGCTACATGCAGTTGTGAGCCACCACTTGAGTGCTGGGAATTGAACCCAGGCCCCCTGGAAGAGCAGATCATGCTTGAACTATGGAACCATCATTCTAGCCCAGCTACTCTTAGTGTTGTAGCACATGGTGAGCGGAAGACCGAATAGCCAGGGCTATTTCTTTGAAGAAAGGGCAGCAGCTGTTTTGTTTTGGTTCTTTTTTAAAGCCAAATTTGGTTGAAAAATCATGCCTTATCATTAAAATGCTATTTGGGAAATGTAAGAATTTTAAATGACTACAGGACCCACCTTACATACATAAATACAAGAATAGATTTGGTCATCCTACTAGCATTTGGAGATGCATATTTTATTTGATAGCATTTAAAAATCCTTTTATCACCTCAAAATAACTCATAAAAGATTTCCAGCTCTTAAAAATTGGTCAAACAAATTTTCATATGTAAAAGGTCATTTTGTCTTACAAGAAAAAAATCATAAGCAGTATTAATTAAAGAGTTACATTTCCTAGAATTGATTATGTAAAATTTTACGTGTTCTACAAAGCTAGACATTATGATGAAAATGAAAATTATGAGGAAACAATAAATTCACTTACATATGAATGTTAATGATATTATTGTGCTAAGTGCCACAGTATTATATCTGTGGGGTTGTTATTTCTTCACTTTGCCTGATCAATAACTTTATATGCATATGCAGGAAGATGTTATTTACTTAAATAATTCTGAAGAATGATAAAAGTCTGCACTTGAGTCATTTTGCTTATATCTATTTTCTCTAATCACAGGACCTCGTACGTATTGATAAGAAAATAATGAATGTGTAATTGTGATCAGCAAAATCCCATCCTTTCGGATTCCTCCCAAATCTCCCATGCATCCCACTAAATCAAACCAATAAAGCAACTTCTCTTTTCTGATGCTAGTCTGCTACAATTGCCCTTATTTTCTTCTTTTTATCATGTGAGAAAACAGAAAAATAAACCTGATTAGCACTACTAGGACAAATTACTACCACTATGAGTATCCTATCTTTTTCCAGTCTACTTAGTGTAATCAAGGGACAGATATCAATTGGTCTCATTAGAAGTATTATGTGTAAACACACAAGGAGAAAACTCTGCTTCCTACTCGTTTGAAAATGAACGGATATCAACCACCAGCTCTCCAAAGCAGCAGAAATTCTTTTGCAGTCTAGATTTATACAGTTTGAAGTGCAATGCATAAAAAGCCCAACACTTTTAAATTATATTCAATTTTAACTACAACAGTAGAAAAAAATTAAAATAGAAATTATTCCAATATAAATTTGTTTTCTACACAAAACAGATATGTATTTTATAAAAATAAATTGAGGAGAGCCAAGAAAGTGAAATACATGGCACCTGGTGTATATGCAAGATACAATAATATGCAGGTAGCCTTGAACAATAAACAACTAAAAATAACGTGAAAATGAGAACATGTCACCAGTGTTAGGAAACACATTAAACATTATTTTAAAAACTAGGCGTCAAAATGTAGCCTAAACACACAGTGTGGGCCATTGATTCTGCAGTTCCGTAGAAATTAGTAACATTTCTCATTTTATGCCAACATCCCTATGTCAGTCTCTGGAATTCGTTTGCATCGCTGGTCAAAACAGGATGCCAAATAATGTGGAGTCCTTCTTCCCAACCCCAGCTGTAAACTCTTACTTTCTAGTCACATGATAAATGAACGTCACTATTCACTGTGGCCTCGGCCACGGTAACATAAAAACAGATGAATAACAGAACTCAAAACACTGCTCCTAAGTGGGTGTTTGCTTAGGATGGCAACTTAAGAGAGAGTTCTGACACTATGTTCTTTCACAGTCTAAACCCCAGTGATGACACAGAAACCACTGGTGGAAAAATCACAAAGTCAAAAAGATGGGTTGTGAAAACAGAGACTATGCTAGTGCCAAATTGTCACACTGCATGTGAAACCTGTAAAAATTCACCTCCCAAGTTTTAAATAAGAAGTCATTGAATCATAAAAACGTGAACTAAACCCTGGGGGAAAAATTAAAAGAAGCAAAAAACAGAAAATATATGTAAAAATTTTAAGTGTAAATCTGTTCATCAAAACAACAGAAATATGGATGATTTAAACAAGAGGCCATTAAACTCTTGTTATAGTCATATAATAACCATTTTATACATTGTTGGTCTTACTGGCTTTATCAAGTTATACATGCATACTTTATAATACAAGAACAGGCAATCACAATGGTGTATAATTAACAATTATGCCAGTATTCAAAGAAAACTTTGTTTTTGAAAATTACTATGTGTAAGAAACTTCATTTCAAGGCAAAGCCCTCAATATGTTAAACATTAGGATTAAAGTATAGCTGTTATGTATTATTAGTCATGTATAAATATCAGATAAGGTAGTCTGTTATGGTTTATATATGGAGTACTTTCCAAAGGCTGCTATGCTGAAAACTTGGTACCTAAATAATGACGTTTTGGAAATATCTAAGAGTTAGTTCACTGATATATTTATAATTTGATGGGGCTATTAGAAGATGATAGAAACTAGAATGTTTTGATGACTTGGAATAATTCAGTCTTTATGAGAATACACAGCATGATATGTCTTTTCCTCAGTCCCTTCTTCCTCCCTGACACCATGAGATGAGCTATTTTGCCCCACAAAACCTCATGGGCACACAAAATCAGAGGCAAATTACAAGTTGGCAAATTACAACTTAATATGAATCATGATAGATTCTAACTTCCTTGCGTTGGTTTTCCTTGGGGATTTAGTGTCAAGCACCAGCTTTGACAAGTATACCACTTATTAGGGTAGGGGCATCAGGATAAGAAAATTAAGTAAAGAAAACAAAGACACAAGTGAAAATAATAAAAGAAAAAACATAGGATAGTACGGGAAGAAGTTCAAATGAATACTGAAATTTCACCTGCTTTTAATTTCCACACACTTTTATACCAAAGTATCAAAGGGGGAAAATGGCAAAAAAATTGCTGTAACATGATACAAAGGACAATTAGAATAGTTACTTGTTTCAGTACATGAGGCATCAAGTCATTAATTCCTAAGAAAAGCATTCTGTTGTTTAGGCAGTGAATCCGCCTTTGACCAAGTATCCCAAAGGCAGCCACTCCTTAGGTCAAATCTTTTAGTTCAAAAGAAAGAGCAGAAGTTAAGCTTGAATTTCCTGACCTTTGGTCAGGGTGTAGTGGATCTACTTGCATGGGCCATCTTAATGTCAAAAATACAGAGTAACCACACTCTCGGCCAGAATGTGTAGCCATACTTGTTAACAACTTAAAGCAAGCTAAAATTCTCTGACCTTCAGAAAAGGTGGAAATTAGCTCACATTTTGGGGCCTTCACAATTTAGTCACAAAAATAGAAAAGCCCACAAGATGTGGGTGTGATTTGTTTGTTTGAGACAGCATCTAGGCAGGTTGCACAGGTTTATCTTAAGCTTTTCAGCCTACTCAGACTGTAGACAGTGTCACAATGCCTGGCTAAAAGAGACTGAAGGGGTATTCGCATTACCTTAAAAACATTATACAATAATGAAGGTACAAATTCTCCAAGAATGTATGCATGATCTTCACAGCAACATAGTTTTAAATAGCTTCATCACAAAGGATGAACCTGGGGAAAGAGCACACAGGTTGAGACCAAAAAGCTTGCAATGTGTTTTATAGCATTTGAAAATTTCTGACCACTTTTTGGGAAAATACACAAAAATCTTAATAAGATTATATAATCTACTTCATATCAAAAGATTGCCTAAAATTTGTAGATTAAAACTATCCAAAAATGTGTATCATTATCAAGTGCAAATAAACTATTTACAAATGTAAATGATATTTTGGGTTATAAAAAAATTAACAATTTTAGAAGAATAGAAATTATAGATCCTATGGTAGTGGGATAAAATGAAATTATATAAATAGTCAATTTTATCTGGAATATACTCAATGTTCCTAAATTAAATAGTGTGCTTCATAATAAAAAGAAATGAATAGCAACAAATATTTACAATAAAAAATAAAGATTTTAACTATAGATAATAATCATATTTGTCATCTTAAAAAAAGTCAAAGTTCTAAAATAAAACACAGAAAAAATCCGCACAGTTTAATAATAGAATAAGATCTTTTAAGTAAAACCATAAAAGAAAAGCCATAAAAGTAAAATACACTTCATAAAAATTAAAATTGTTTAGTCCATAAAGAAGACATTTAAAAACAAACAAACAGTCAGGTATGGTGGCACATGCCTTTAATTCCAGCACCCAGGAAGTAGAGTCTCACAGATCTCTGTGGGTTCAAGATCAATCTGGTCTACAGAGAGAGAGTACTAGGAGTGCAAGGGCTATTCCACAGAGAAACCTTGTCTCAAAAAAACCAAACAAAATAAACATAAAACAAAACAAAACAAAATAAAAAACCTTTTAAGTACTCTGTGTAAAGTGTTTTCAAAACTACAATAAGACAATAAATACAGACTTCTAGAAAAGATTTCTACCAAAAGACAGCGTTAACAGGGGAAAGTGAATTACATGTAAACCCAAAACCCCTTAGGACAGTCGGGGTTTTTGTCACCAGAAACCTTGCAAGCTATAAGGAAATACAATAGTAGTAATAGGGGTAAAATCCTGAACCAAAGCTACCACCATCCATTAATAACATAACTATTCTGTCTTTCAGAAATAAGTGGATGATAACCAAAACCTATTGATAGAAACAAAATTTGGGTTTTGCCATCACAAGATGTGCCTTACATGCAATGCTAACTGGAGTAGTTCAACTAAGGAAACAGGGAAATAACAGGCAGCATGAATTCATATAAAACCCACTGCTAAAACTATTTTATATGAGTTCCAAAATCTAATTCTGAAATGGCAGTGGAAAAATTAAATATTTTCCAGTATAAACATTAACATTCAAAACTGTTAAAAAGCAACTAAAAATATAATAAAGTGGTACTAGATTTGGATGTTTAAACATTCAAACTGCGGGACCAACCACACGAAACCTAGGAAGACGGGCAGGAAAAGCACAGAGATTTTGTAGTAGGTAATGGTTATGACAGAGGCCTCTATGTAGTCAAAGAGCCAAGTGGAACGAACTATGAGTGCTCAGTTGTGAAGGAGTCATATGTAATAACTTCCCCCATGCAAGGCTCAGGGGGAAAAAATCACAGAAGAGTGGGCTGAAGTAATGTAAGAACTGAGAGATGAAGAGGAAATGGAGACTTCTGAGCATGTTCATGGCTGCAACATGACTCAACCCACAACAGCTGAGCTTGCCTGCACACCATTGTGTAAGATCAAGTAAGTCAACATTGTGCCATGAATGGGGAAGGGGCCCCCAAGTCCCTATACTTGACAGAAGAAATAGAGCAGCTGATGGTTGAGGAGGGAGGTAGTGGCACTTTCCTTTGAGGACATGACTTCTGGCACACCAAACCCATGCACATATAGGAAGCTAAATTAACTCAATGGGTTATTAATAATAAAAGGAGGACAATAAATGATAAAAATCCACGTGACAAGTCCACAACCAGCATCAGCATCACACTGAGTATTAAAAAGGTGATTTTGCTATTTCAACTAAATAAGACAAATATATCACTTCTGTTCAACATAGTGCTGAAAGTCATAGCTAGCACAATTAAGCAAAAAAAAAAACAAGATATTTAGAAAAACAACAAGTTTAGTTGTTGGATAACATAAGCTTACATATTTAAAAAAAATCCTAGGGACCTAAAACAACTAAACATGAAAAATAAATTTAGTAAGTTGCAAGATACAAATAAAATTAGAAACATCAATGGGATGTTTTTACATTATGAGCATACTATTTGAAAGAGAAATTATAAATATAGTTTACTATATAATCAAATATATTGCAAAATATTTTATGATATTTTACCAGGTATACTTCATCCTAAAATATTTTGACAGAATTTGAAGAGCATAGAAATAAATGGAAACCATACAATATTCACGGATTGGATTAATTAATATTGATGAAATATCATACTATTCAGAATAATTTATAGATAAAAATACTTCCCTAATCAGCATTTTAATGCTTATCATAACAGAAATATTTTTCAAATAACCCTGACGTGTCTGGTAATACAAACCTAGACATCTATACAGGCCAATAAAGAAGCTCCATTCCCTACGTGTAGTCTTCTTCACCCCTCATCAAGGAAACTTCTCTTTGAAACAGACAAAGACCATCACAGGAAACCACACACAATCAAAATGCAGAGTAGTGGAGCCCAGATCCAATGACTATACCTACAAAACACTCCCACATCTAAAAATCAGGGAACACTGCAGAAAAGGAGGTGTTAAAACTTTAAGAGCCAAAGGATAGTGCTGTCTTCCAGTAAAGTCAGAAGCTATATCTGTAAAATCTCACTAACATGACTTCCTGAACATAAACTAAACAAAGACAATGATAGACATGCCGATGTGGATAGGAGGAAAGACAGCAGGCAATGAATGAATGCAGAAAATGGGCCAAACAGTTCTCCCCAAAGAAGAGTATACCAATTGGCTATCCAATACCAAATGTCAATCCAAAAAACATACACACAAGTAGTATTATACAGACTGAGAGGATGTATTTAGAAATATATATGTATATGTGTGTATAAGCATGTATGGTAGTTGCAATGTAAATGGCCTTCATAAACTAATAGAAAGTAGCCCTATTAGGAGATGTGGCCTTGTTAAAGTGGGTATGGCTTTGCGTGAGGAAGTGTGTCATTGTAGGAGTGGGCTGTGAGGTCTCATATAAGCTCAAACCATGCCAATAAGCCTCACTTCACTCCCTGTTGCCACAGATTAGAGATGTAGAATTATCAGTTCCTTCTCCAGCATTGTCTGCCTGCACACCTCCATATCCCACCATGATTATAATGGAATAAACTTCTGAACTATAAGCCACCCAATTATATGTTTTTCTTTAGAATGGTTGCCATGGCTATGGTGTCTCTTCAGAGCAACAGAAACCCTAAGGCTGCATGTAACAATAATTAATGAAAAAAGGGGTCATGGAATTAAAAGGGAGCAAAGAAAGGTATATGGAAGAGATTGGAGGGAGGAAAAAGAATGGAGAAATTATGTAACAATATCATAATCTCAAAAATGAAAAAATAAAAATTTGGATACTACAAAGAATAAATAAGAATTTTTAAAAAATGAAAATATATAGAACCATGAAAGCCTAACTTACCCTAAGCAGAAAGAACATTAATGTGAATATTATACTACTAGATTTAAAAGTTCTTTACAACACAATGATCAATCAGCATGACACTAGCTTTAAGGCCAACACATTTACTACTACAATAAGAGAGAAATTTTCAGAATTAACTCACACTTTTATAGTTTGGTGATTATCAGCAAAATGTCAAGAATACACTCTGGGAAAATGAACATCACTGATAAATGGTGAGGAGAAAACTAGACAATGCCACACAGAAGAAAGAAGTTAAACTCTTGTCTCACCCTTTATATAAGAATCAACTCAACATGGATTAAACACACAACATGAAATTTTTAAAGCAGTAAAAGTTGCACTGGGGTGGACAGAAGTTACGGTGTAGGGCACAAAAGGCAAAGTCAGTAACAGCAGAAATAAACAAACTGGACACAACTAAATGAAAAAGTTTGTGCTTTGCAAAAGAAAGATTAGAAGAATGAAGTTAAGACCCAGATGAGTTAAGAAAATATTTTCCATTAAACACCAGATAAGGGACTAGTATTCAAAATATTCAAAATACACAAGAGGCTCATCTCCTAACTAACTAGAAAACCCCATTTACAAATGGGCAGAGAACTCAATCAACATTTATGCAAAGAACATATATGGATAAGGAACATACACAAAGCACTGTTTATCATCTCTAATTATTAGGAAATACAGAAAAAGTTTGATATTAGTCCTCACTTGAGTAAATATCATAAAATGGCAGAAGCACTGATAATCTGAGGCACAGGAAACACTTCTCTGTGTTATTGTAAACTAGCATATAAATTTCGGCATTAAAGTACAACTGTTTCTCAAAAACACTAAACATTGAACTACAATATAAGCCAATAATAGAATTTTTTTTTGGGGGGGGTGGTTCGAGACAGGGTTTCTCTGTGGCTTTGGAGCCTGTCCTGGAACTAGCTCTGTAGACCAGGCTGGTCTTGAACTCACAAAGATCTGCCTGCCTCTGCCTCCCAAGTGCTGCTATTAAAGGCCTGCGCCACCATCACCCGGCAATAATAGAATTTTTGTGTATATATTCAAAACATTGAGAATGAGTGTGTCAAAAAGATGTCAAACAACCATATTAATGGGAATAAAATACACAATAGTCAAGAAACAGAAACCACTGATGCTCCCATTACAGTTGAATAGATTTTGAAAATATAGTATACATGTAAAATGTGCACAATTTTACACTAGTTGACTTTTCAAAAGTAGGAAATTCTGTCATTTAGAACAATGTGGGTGGGCCTAGGAAATATAATTAAAATAAACTAGACAAATGAATGCCCTCCAAGGATGGTTTTGAAGTGGAATACTACAAGCTAACCTCACATAATAACTAAGACCAGAGTGCGACTTTTCAGGAAGGCCCTAGATGTGCATAAGAAAAGACATTGATACTGCTCAAGGGACACAAAGTAAGAATTGGCTCTGATCATTTATTACACTATTCAAAGTGTGATTAAAATGAAATAAATAGTGTCTTAAATAATGTCTGTGTGATTTTGGTATCAGGGTAACTGTAGTCTCATAAAAAGAGTTTGGCAGTGTTCCTATGTTTCTATTGTGTGGGACAATTTAACAATTTGAGGAGTATTGGTATCAGTTCTTAGTTCTTTGAAACTCCTGGTCTTGGGCTTCTTTTTTTACTTTTATATATATTTTTTGATTGGGAGACATTTGACGATTGTTTCTATTTTCTTAGTAATTTTTTTTAAAATTTGCTTCTCTGGTTGTAATTTCATTTTGACAAGTGATATTTATCCATAAAATTGTACATTCCCCTTAAGTTTTTTAGTTTTGTGAAGTATAGGTTTTTGAATTATGACCTGATGATTCTCTGGATTTACTCTGTGTCTGTTGTTATGCCCCTCTTTTCACTTTTGATTTTGTTAATTTGGATATTCTCTCTCTGCCTTTTGGTTAGTTTGGATAAAGTTTTGTCTATTTTGTTAATTTACTAAAAGAACCAACTCTTTGTCTCATTGATTCTCTGGGGATTTTTTTTGTTTCTATTTTGTTTATTTCAGCTTTCAATATTATTATTTCCTGCCATTTCGTCCTGGATGAGTTTGTTTCTTTCTGTTCTAGAGCTTTCAGATGTTCTATTAACTTGAGAGTATGGGATTTTTACAACTTCTTTTCTCTTTTTTTAAATTTAATTTAATTTTATTTTTTTTAGTTGTTGCAAAAAAATTTCCCATTTCCCTCCCCCTCCCTCCACCCTCCTACTCCTTTCCCCCTACCCCCCACTCCATTCCCCCTCCCTCTCGAGAATGATGAGCAGGCCAGATTCCCTGCCCTGTGGGAAGTTCATGGTCCTCCCACTTCTATCCAGGACCAGGAAGGTGAGCATCCAAACAGGCTAGGCTCCCACAAAGCCAGTTCATGTATTAGGATGGAAACCTAGTGCCATTGTCCTTGGCTTCTCATCAGCCTTCGTTGTCCGCCACGTTCAGAAAATCGAGTTTCATCCCATGCTTATTCAGTCCCAGTCCCGCTGGCCTTGGTGAGCTCCCAATAGATCAGTTCCACTGTCACAGTGGGTGGGTGTACCCCTCGTGGTCCTGACTTCCTTGCTCATGTTCTCCCTCCTTCTGCTCCTCATTTGGATCTTAAGAGCTCAGATCTTCTTTTCTCTTAACACTGCTTTCATTGTGTATCATATGTTTGGGTATATTGTATGATCATTTTCATTGAATTTTAGGAAGTATTTAATTTTTTCTTTATTTCTTTCTTGACATATTGGTGACTCAGGTGAGAATTGTTCAATTTCTATGTGTTTGTAGGCTTTCCATTATTAGTGTTGCTGTTGAATTCTAACTTTAAGCTATGATGATCCGATATTGCAGACCAATCTCACTCATGAACACTGATACTTTAAATGCTCAAGAAAACACTGGCAAACCAAATCCAAGAACACATCAGAAAAATCATCCTCCACCATGACCAAGTAGGCTTCATCCCAGAAATGCAGGGATGGTTCAACATATAGAAATCTGTCAATGTAATCCACCATATAAACAAACTGAGAAAAGAAATAAAACTGTGTAATTATCTCATTAGATGCTGAAAAAGCCTTAGACAAAATACAATATCCCTCCATGATAAAGGTCTTAGAGAGAGAAGGGATACAAGGAACATGTCTAAACATAGTAAAGGCAAATACAGCAAGCCAACAGCCAACACCAAACTAAATGGAGCGAAACTCAAAGCGATCCCACTGAAATCAGGAACGATACAAGGTTGCACACTCTCTCCACAATATTAAATATAGTACTTGACGTTCTAGCTAGAGCAATAAGACAATGAAAGGAGATCAGGGGATACAAATCAGAAAAGAAATTAAACTCTCATTATTTGCTGATGATATAATAGTATACATAAAGGATTCCAAAAATTTTACCAGGGAACTCCTACAACTCATAAACACCTTCACTAATGTAGTAGGATTCAAGATTAACTCAAAAAAAGTCAGTAACCATCCTTTATACAGATGATAAATAGGTTGAGAAAGAGAAACATTATCCTTCACTACAGTGATAAATAACATGAACTATCTTGAGGTAACTCTAATCAAACAAGTGAAAGACCTGTGTGATAAACACTTTAAATCTTTAAAGAAAGAAATTGAAGACACCAGAAAATGGAAAGATCTCTCATGCTCTTGGGTAGATAAAATTAACATAGTAAAAATGACAATCTTAATAAAAGAAATCTACAGATTCAACGCAATAACCAGCAAAAGAGGTCACAGATGTTGAAAGAACAATACTCAAATTTACATGGAAAAACAGAAAACCCAGAATTGCCAAAACAATTCTGTACAATAAAGGAACTTCTGGAGGCATCACCATCCCAAACTCTACTATAAAGCTACAGTAATGAAATCAACCTTGTATTGGCATAAAAACAGGAGGACTAATGGAATAAAATCAAAGACCCATGTATCAATCCCCACACCTACGAACATCTGACTTTTGGCAAGGACAATAAAACTATAAAAGGGAAAAAAGAAAGCACATTCAACAAATGGTACTGGCATAACTGGATATCAACATGTAGAAGAATGAAAATGCATCCATATCTATCACCATAAACAAAACTCAAGTCCAAATGGATCAAAGATCTCAAGATAAAACCAACCACACTGAATCTCATAGAAGATAAAGTGGTGAGTACATTTGAACATATTGGCATAGTAGACCACTTCCTAAATATAACCCCAGTAGCACAGACACTGAGAGCAACAATTAATAAATGGAGACCTGCTGAAACTGAGAAGCTTCTGTTAAGCAAAGGACATGGTCAACAAGACAAAACAGCAGCCTACAGAATGGGAAAAGATATTCACCAACCCCATATTGAACAGAGGGCGGGTCTCCAAAATACAAAGAACTCAAGAAACTTGACATCAAAAAGAACAAATAATCCAATAACAAATGGGGTACAGACCTAAACAGAGAACTCTGAGCAGGTGAATCTCAAAAGGCTGAAAGATACTTAAGGAAATGCTCAACATCCTTACCTATCAGAAAATTCAAATCAAAATGACTCCAAGATTCCATCTTATACCTGTAAGAAGGGCCAAGATAAAACACATTAATGACAGCTTATGTTGGAGAGGATGTGGGATAAGGGCAACACTCCTCCATTGCTGGTGGGAGTGCTAATTTGTATACCCACTTTGGAAATCAGTATGATGATTTCTCCGAAAATTAGGAAACAATCTACCTCAAGATCCAGCAATACCACCTTTGGGTATATACCCAAAGGATGCTCAATCATACCACAAGGACATGTGCTCAACTATGTTCATAGCAGAATTATTTGTAGTAACCAGAACATGGAATCAACCTAGATGTTCTTCAACTGAAGAATGGATAAGGAAAATGTAGTACATTTACACAATGGAGTACTACTCAGCAGTAAAAAAAAAAAATCTTGAAATTACAGGCAAATGTATGGATCTAGAAAAAAACACATTTAGTGAAGTAACCCAGGCCCAGAAAAACAAATATAATATGTACTTACTCACTCATAAGTAGCTTTTAGACATAAAACAAAGAAAAACTAGCCTACAATCCACAATCTCAGAGAACCTAGATAACAAAGAGCCCTAAGAGAGACATATGTGGTTCTAAATAGGAAGAAGAAAAAGACAAGAACTCCTGAGTAAATTGGGAGCATGAAATTCATGGGAGAGGGGAGAAAGAAAGAGGAGAGGAAGGGGGAACAGTGAAAAAATGTATAGTATAATAAAAACAATAAAAAATACAAAATATGAAATCAATATTTATGAGTTTATATTGGCATAAATAAATGATATATTTAATAATAAATTAAAGGTGAAGCAAGAAGAGTGATACACATGTAAACTCACAGAGACTGTGATAGCACACAAAACATGCACAGGTTCAAACTAGAAAAACATGAGCACTAAGAAGGAATGTGAGCATAAAGTCACACCTTTGACCAAGATGCTATTTGCAATTGATATCTGCTGGGAAAGGGAAAATCAGTTTTATCCAAAGGAATGTTTGAAGCACACTCTAGGGCAGGCTTCAAGCCAGACGTATTTAGCTGGTACAGAAGAAAGTATGGGTTTTGTATGTTTTATTTCATTTTGATTATTTTTTTGCCCTTTTTATTAATTTAGTTTATTTTGGCTTTTGCTCTTTTTTCACACACATACACACAGAACGAGAGAGAAAGAGAGAGGGGGGGAGGGATGAGGAGGGAGGGAGGGAGAGAGAGAAAGAGACCAAACATGAAGTTTGGTGGATCAGGAGGTGTGGAGGACTGGGAAGAATTATGGGAGGAGGAAGAATATGATTAAAACATATAAAATTTTTAAGATAAAAACTGAAGTTTAAAAAGTAGTGACGAAAGATATAGAATGTATGATAATGAAAGCAGAATGATGGAAAATGGAATTTATGTAACAATTTATAACTTGAAAAATAAGTTATAATTAAAGTTAAAATATAATTTTAAAGTACAGAGATGATCATATCAAATAGATAATCTGTTACTTGTGCCTTTTAAGGACAGTGGTAGCCTTAAGGAAAATTGAGTGACGAGAGAACAGGAGTTCTGCATATCATTGGTTGGTTGAATTAAATATTTATAATAATTAAAGATTATGTGAATTAGGATTATATATTAATTAAGGAGGATAAACTACTATAAACAATATCTAAAGTCCTAAGACCTGTCTTTCAAAATTTAATATCAAATATGCTAATTTAAAATATCAACCATATAATTAGTGGATTTTATGTATCTTAGAACCATCAACTTCTTAAATATGCTGCTGTTTCATAGAAGAATGTTGCTTATGAAGCTGGGCATGAGATGTGATCACTGTGAACATCCCAGTGCTCTCAGAGGACAAAGCTGGAAACTCCTTTCAATGTCATCCTACAATATAGAGGTACCATAAGATGGGAGGATGCTGTCCCTGACTCAAGAGTCTACTATACTGACAGCCAGACAAGAATAGCATAGGGATGGGACCACTCAACTCTGTTTCCCAAACAAACAAAAGAAAAGCATATTACAGGAGGACAAAAGATGCATATATAAAGTAAAAGGTAAATTCACAACAGCTACACTGCGAAAGTAGACATCAATAGAGGAACGTGAAATTTAAGAAGTGTGAACATCCTCTATCCAGAGTTTATGAAGCTATGATGCAATTGAATTTAAAACCAAGCTATTCAGCGTTAATATTCTCATACTGTCTCATCCCAAATTTTGCATCATTATTAACCAAGTCCTTTTTGGACAGTTTCTACAATCAAGCATCGAGTTTGCACCCATATCTCCCATGTATGGTAACTGTGGTGTTCGTCTTACCTGGAAAGTTCTCTATTGATCAGTGGACACCCTGTTCTGCACCAAATCTCACTGCCTCTCTGATTTCAGTATAGTTTACACTAAAATAATTACAACTTCATACCTTGAGCTATCTAACAAGCTTTTTGGGGGTATCTTTCACACTGTAATATGTTGTGTGTGTATGTGTGTGGTATGTGATGTGTATCTGTGCTTGGTTTTGGAGTATATGTACATGTGTATTTGCACATGTGTAGGGTGTGCTTATGCAGATATGTTTCTGTGCATAGAGAGGGTCCAAGGTTGATTTAAGTTTCTTTCTTAGTCACTCTCCACATTATTTATTGAAGCATAATCTCTAACTGAACCAAGATCTGTGGATTCCAGCTCATCTCACTACCCAGCTCGACCCCCGTAATCCTGTCTCCATTACCTAAATGCTCCTGTATCCATTACCTAAATGCTGGTATTACAGGAAGTCACCATCCCTGACAGTATTTACACGGGTTCTCTAAATCCAATACTCTCTTTGTCATGTTTACATTCAAGTAATCTATCCACTGAGTCATCTCCTTGGTCCTTCAAGCCGTAACTTCTATTCTTGCTATTTGTATCTGCTTTACCCCTATTTCCTATGCAATAAGCACCTTTGGAATAAAAAAGGTCTCAACTATTCATCTTTACTCCCATGTGAATCATTACTATTTTTATTATGGAAAGTGTTTCTTCTATAGATTTGTATAATTACTCTATGAAATATTCCGGATATACTTCGTCTTGTAAAAATTAGGAGTAATGAAAATATTTCTTGTACATTCCATCATTTCAAAATGGTACCCAATGTTCTTGGTCAGGAATTTGGGCACATGAAAATCCCATTATTACTTAAACATCCACAGTTCTATCCCCAACAAATTCTGCTGAGACTCATTAAGTGTGTTGCTAGGTAATTGCTAACAAATTTTGAACAGAAGGGCCCAGTGGGGAAACTTTGCTGACTTAACTTTCACAGGAGCTATATGCTTGTTTCCTGGACCCTTGGGAAGAGAAGACATTTGGAGCAATGTTGCCTTAATGCAGGATCCTAGGCCAAGAAGATTTGCCTTTCCTCTGTCCAAGGAGGTTCTGCATATACTTTGGTGCAAGGGAGAAAATGAGGCCTGTCAGACAGGAGGGAGTTTTCGAGGAAAATCTTGCTTTCCTTGAGCATTGTAATGAGAGATAATGGGAGAAAGAGGACGTGAGGGCCTTCCCTCACAGATGGAGTGGATACTGGCTCATGTTGCAATAGGACGGTGATGTCTGCCAAAGACCAAAGATGCTACCTCTCGAAAGCAGAAATGGTTCCAGAAAGCCTGCTGCCTTCTCTGCGAGAGCCGCCTCTTCTCTCTGCCCACTCTGAGATTGCAGCTGCCTGGAGCCGCGATCCCCTGTCACTGCATACTGCATCACTCCTTCGATTCTGTTCCTTGACATTTTGGAGTCCTGCGTCAGATTTTACTAGAGAACATGTTTTTTTGCAGATTGAAGGTAGACTGGCATGGTAGTGGCTGGAGAGTGTCAGTTAGCAAAGGACTTCAAAAAAGGTAACACCTGGATGTGGCCAAGAGGCCACAGTGATGCTCTCGGCTCAACGAGAGAACCTAGTACGCATCGTTCTGTGACTATGGTATAGCAAAGGCATGGGCAGAGGGTTTGAAAAGCAACCAAACAGGAAGTGCTTAGCACACACATTGGCAAGCTGGAGAGCCAGAAATGGTTCCAAGCAAACACCAGGAGCAGAGTTCAAGACAGAGAAAGGCCTCTGAAGACTGATCTATTGTCTTTGTTCTTCTCAACATTCACAAGGAACCCTTTGTAATCTGAAGTAGTATAAATGTACAGACTTAATAAATTATAAAGAAAAAACATTAAATGCTTGCCAAAGTTAAGCAACTGAGTATCGGCCTGCGAGCTGGCTCAGTGTATGTTAGTTTAGTTAAATGCACTCACCACCACCCAGCCTGAAGATTTGAGTTTGATCTCTGAAACTTGCATAGTTGCAGGAGAAAACTGACTCTGCCAAGATGCCCTGTCCCATACACATGTATACTGTAGCATAGGCTTGTACATGTATACACACACATACATATTAAATAAAATGTAAGAAAAAAGTTGGATGTTCTCACTATTCTGAAACCTTTTGCACACTGATTCTTTCTTTTTTTTTCTTTTTTTTTTTTAAACAAAACATCTTCCCACCATTTAGGGTTACCAGTATAGAACTTAATTTGTGCAGAGTATTGGTTTTTCTCTTTCATTGTAGACTCCTAAAATGTTCTTTAATTTTGTCCATTGTTGTAAATTTTACCTAAATAGAATAATAAAATATTTTATGTAAGTAAAATAATAAAATACTACAGTATTTCAGGTTCCTTTAACTCAACATTGGATTCTGATTTTGTGTGTGTGTGTGTGTAACTCTTCCTATTTGTTGCCATCAATATATTCCAAGGAATATTTACATTATAGTTCATTTGTTCCATCATTGTATATACAAGAATATGCAGGTACATGCATATATACGAGTGCACATGAACATGTGTTGGCAAGAATATGGAGGCCAGATGTTAATCAAAGCTGCCATTCATCAAGAGCTTCTACATCCATCAGGGAGGAGAGATCTGGACATGCCAGTATGGGTAGGCTGGCTGAGCAGTGGAGGCTTCGGGAGCTTGTTTGTTTCTTGCTTTATGGACCTGGGATTGCAAGTGTTTATCGCCACCTCTGGCTTCTTTTTTTTTTTTTTTTTTTTTTTTTTTTTAGATCAAACTCAGGTCCTCAGGCTTCCATGATAAGCACTTTACAGACGATGCAAGCTCCTTGGCCCCTAATTCGGTCGTAACAGACAATCAAACATTCATCTGCTTATGTTTATAGGAGGAAGACACAGCTTGCAAATTCATTTCCAACTATCCATGAGCCTTGTTATATATTTCAAGATATATTTCAAAAATATATTACAAAATATTTTTAAGTAGCAAAACCTTATATATAAAGGTGTTCTTGTGTTCTTCACCCCCTCTCTTTCAGGTGGTGTCTATGTGTGTGTGTGTGTACTAATTTTAAAAGTTTGTTGTGCTACATATGTAAGATTGGTTATTACTCGTTAGGCAGAGTAAATACTCCTCAGAGCCCTGTTGGTTTATACCTTACAGCATTGCATTCTTAAAACAGGTGCTTTCAGCCCTCATGCATAACAACTAATATATAGGTTACACCTGCTGTTTTAAATACCAAAACACCAGGAATGCATGGGTTATACTTCAGAATCATTGCTAAATTTTAACACATTTTCTATTAAGCATTATTATTTTAAGCTTCACTTCTGTTTCTCAAATCTGTTTAAGAGCATTTTCTCTCCCATGAATTACCTTTTAATAAAAAGTTGGGTATGACAGCAGCTAATAACAGCAAGGCAGATGCATGCAGACCTTCTGCATGCAGAAGCTGCAATGCAATCTTCCTCTAAGTTGTTATTAAAGAAACAGATTAAGCACTCACTGGGAAGCAATGCAAAGGACAGAGAATTTAGCTTGAGAAATCTGAAGCCCTGGAGATTAGTGTGATGCTCGGGTCAGTAGAACCAATTGAAAAAGACTAGTTTACATATTTGACCCAAGGTAATGAACTACCAGTGACTTCCCTAATGCAGGTGTTCCAAGGACAGGCATCTGAGCTGCTTTGTTGGTCAGAAGCCTTTGGTTGTAAATGAGAAGCTTTAGCGCAAAACATGTATGTACATCAGTGTCATGGATTAGGTACAGGTACAGATTAGGTAGATGATATAGATATAGATAAAGATAGAGACAGAAATAGATGATATAGATACAGATATAGACATAGATATAGATGATATAAATACATATATAGATATAGATAAATGTGGAAGATATAGATAATACAAATATATCCAAAAGGCCTCACACTGACTTCAAGTTTCAGTGAGGTCTGGATTGCCTATCAATTTCATCTCTCTTCTTTCCTTATGCCTCCTGCTGCACACAGATTTTTCTCCCTGTGGCAGAAAGGTAACTGAAAACATCTTACATAATGTTTCCACATCCAAGAGTGAGAACCCGTGAAGACTTTTGACTGACCCTACCTTGGAGACAAGTTTCTCATCTCAGCAGTTAGAGGACCACACATGGGGTGGTCAGTCTCTCTTCACAAAGGATTCGAAAGAGAAGCAATACAGGAGATAAAGATTTAAATCTTGGACATAAAAGAATAACAATGTGATTTAGGGGTGTAATCTAATTTGCACCAGAACTCTGATGTGGAATGGGTGCTTTGGGTCACAATGACTGGCTAGGAGGCTAGAAACATGTCAACCAGTAGGACAGACAACTAGTCTTATGAGAAAGATGCCCAGTAATAATTCTAGACAGCCAGGCCCAGATGAGCTCTCCTCACTGGACATACTCCTTGCTTATGACATCTGGATGTCTATAAAGCAGCTGTTATGATTCCAAGGGTGAGGGTGGCTTTGAGCTTCGTGTGATTCTTTCCCTGGACTGTGTCTCATACATCTCTTCATTTTAATCTGAATTATTTCCATGAGCCAAACTTTAACTGTATGGTTAGTAGCTGTAAATAGACAACAGCTTTCTAGGGAATTACTGGTAGGAGGCAACTTGGGGTCACTCTGCAACTTTCAACAGATAACAGATGTGAAGATACCAAAGGAAACTATGTTGCCTCAAACTCCATAGATGGCAAAATTGTAAGAGAATATTTGAGCTACCAAGCACTGTTCCTGGCACACAGACAAAAGCTACTAACGAAGTTTATAACTTTTGACCCCTCAATGCTTGTCCTCAGAAGTGCTATCAGCTCACAACGCTAGAAGAGTGTTGCATGTCTCACAATGACTGGACAGATTAGGACAATGGAAGACAGATGCTCACAGAACACTTAAGCAAAGAAATACTGAAAATTGGTAACAACTTTCTACTGTAAAATACTCACAATTGCCTGTATTATCTGTGTGGCTAAATGTTATGTATTTTTCATGGAATATTCCTTCATAAAAAATAAGTTACCCAATTTCCTCAGTATTGATATAGATATGCATGTATTTATTCAGCTCCAAGATGTACATTATAATAGTAATCTTCTTTCTTATTTTAAAAGCATTAATTTTTACTGAAAAGCTATTATCAACTCAGTAGTTTCCATTATAGTCAATGGCATCTTACAAGAAAATATTTAGAGGGAATTATTCTAGCCCCGTAAATTGTTATGGATAAGAATCAGGCATCCTGTTAGCAGACTCTGTATTTATTCATATCTAATTATATTTGAAAGAATGCTATACTAAATACATTATAACATGTGAATATTATTTCATTAGGAAAAACAATGAAAATAAATAATATTTCCTAAAATCTTGCATGCCGGTTTCGCAATGCCAAATTTCAGCACTTCCAACCTGCATTTCTCATCTTATTCACCTCTGTCGTATCACTGATTCCTTGTGCGCTCATCTCTCACTCGGTGAGGGTGACTGGAAATAAAAGCAGCACCCGGACTGTGTTGTGTGTGATTCTTTAAGCTAAAGCACAAAGGACTGTTTAATAGAATCTACTTTGATTTACAGGTATATCAAAAACACAGCCAGAACTAATAGAAAAAAAAACACACTTAATTTTCAAAAGAAAATAACCTTTTAGTTTTCATTCTCTACTTAATGTCAGAAGATTAAAGAGTAGATAACCCCAGGGTAGCTAGTGCTAATCTTCACAAATCTAAAACAACTGACTGAGAATTTCTAAGTCTCATGACACTCTGATGTCTTCTTTTCCATCACCCTCCTTTGGTCGATGGCGTCGTTACCTTTCTTACAGACAGTGGAAGTTTCCCTTGGTCTTCTTGATCAAAACTTCACTTATGCCAAATTTATTTTGAAATCTACATATGTCTTTTTCTCCTAAAGTAATGCCAGCATTAACCTGTGTACCAGTGAGCCCCACTAATATGTTATTAAACATACCTGCATATACTCATGATGCATTGATGTTATTCCCAGTTTCCATATTGGAAACTAAAGATCATCTGATTTTTATTACTATTGAATGAAAAACTCCAAGATTAGAAAAAAAATATCTTCTTTTAATTCCAAACTAGGGACTGGTTTGCTATGCTGCACGGTTTCTCTGCTGTGTCATTGGCAAACAGATGGGGAGTGCGGTGGGAGATGAGTAAACGCGAAAAGGGGGGAATAGACATTTCCTGTAGTAGCAGAGAAAGGACTTTGAAAAGGGGTAATTTGAGAAATGGTGCATGTACACTTAACACAATTACCTAGGAGCATAATTTAGTGAGTCACACAGAATAGGTGGCAGGAAGTACACACTGGTGGCGAATTTCATTGCACCAGCCACATCATAGGAAATTGCCTACCGCTGAGATTGATGGGGGACGGGAGCAGCAGTGGGCACATCTAACTCTCCTAATAGGATGCTCTGTAAGTCGGGTTCTGGCGGAGTTGGGAATGCCTTTAATAGATGAAGGAGAAGAAAACTATGCTCGTGGATCATTTAAATGTTAAATGTATGATAGGCTGTTTCTCCATTTCTGAGAAAGCCAGCAGGTAGCCTGTCAGGGAGCTTTAAGAGTGTGACAGCTGGGAGTTGGACATGAAACTGGCAGGCAGAAGTGTGGTCTGAGAGAATATAGCTCTCAAATAAGAGCAGCCTTTTCAGAGATTAGAAGAATTGTATGATATTGAAGGCGAGTAAAGCTATCTAACCAGAGAGAGCCTGAGAAGCATAAAATTTTGACATTATTTCTGACAGATGTGTCAGAGAATTGGACATAGCAAATAAAAGTAAATAGGTAAATATATGGTTTATTTTAAGATTCTTGCTTTTCTTTTAGCCTACGGTGCATTGCTGGGTTATTTATTGGAGTTGCTAAGTGTTATCTAAATATTAATAAACGAAATAATTAGAAATAAAGCTAGCCCTGATCTTTAAAGGGCTAACGCTGCAGCCAACCAACAGAATGGAAGGAATGCAGATGTCAGGCTAGCCCTCACCTGCAGGCAGTGCCCTAAAGTCGGAGTCACCTCATCAGAAGGAAATTCAAGTGTTACCAGGTGTTGATCTCAACACCCTTTAATTCTTATAGAAATAATTTCTCCATAACTCATTATTGTCATCTACAGGAAGAAAAGAAAAAAAACAGTAATTTCATTTATCTTTAATATTAGGTGTAGAAATCCATTACATTATTTTTACCCTACTATTTTGTACTTGTAATTAATTTCTATCCCATATTCCTTAGTTTTAAATAGGAAAGATAAAGATAGAAAAAAAAAACCCAGAGTTATCTGTGTTTGCATTTCTACGAGTTATCAGTGCTCCGCTGCATGCGTTCTGTGGGAAACACACTCATTTTCAGGTTTTAATATCCTCAAGTTCTCATCACTGGAGTTGAGACGCTGTAATTTCCTTATTATCAATGGCTTTGTCAGCTGGATTAGTCACAGGGCCATTGTGTGCAAGGCAACAGGCAGCTGGCGCCAGCAGCCCTCCCGTTGCAGGTGTGGGCAGGTGCTCTGTCCCAGCAACACTCTCCGGACTTCATTCTCCAGCTCTTCCTTGCCTTATTTACCAAGAAGTTGCACAGGCCAGGCATTTCCATGGACTGGTACCATATTTGTTAATTTTTAAAATTAAAATATAGTTACATTCTCCCCTTCCCATCCCTCCTTCCAAGTCCTCCCCTACATAGATACCCCGTGCTCTCTTTAAAATTAATGGTTTTCCTTCCTCTGATTTTGTTTACTTGTATTTTATTTAAGTCTCTAAAACTGAGTGCATTATTGACAGCAATAATACTGAGACCATTTATTAAACATAATAGCCTCTTTGTTGAATTTCTACATAAATTACACTTTTAGCCTGTTCACTCTAAACATGCTCTAACTCATTTTTACAACATGAAGATGATGAATTCAGGAGACGAAAGCCCTGGGAAGCTTAACTTCTAAACTGAGCGCATTAGTCACTGTGAACGCTAATGCAATTTATGTAGCTAGTCCTGGATGACACAGAAAAATGAAGAACTCTGGTAACAAGCAATGTCACCTTGAATGTGTTATAGGTAAATCGGAGTTACCAAAGCTCTGCACAAAGGTAGGGAGAACTCATGGGCAAAATGATGGTTTGCTGAGGAATTACTCTGTAGGGTAGAAATGGGAGAACGAGGCTGCGTCTCACTTTAGCTAAGTATTAATTCCCTGTGGTACTTGATCATCTTCAGCCTTTAATAACTGTGCTCTACATAAGAGCAGGAAGATTCATCAGTGAAACTTAAGTGGGAAGTAGAATGGCAAACCAGTATTGCAGATTAGGGACCGCTGATATGAGAAAGTATCAGAGAACTGCTGTTAGTCAGGTAGACTGAGACCTTATTATTATTACCTGTTGTAATTGACAAATACCTGCTACAACTTGCATATATTTATTTAGGTGAAGGCCCGAATTTATCACAATCTGATGCATAGTGAAAATGAAACTTCACACACTCAGGAAAAGCTCACACACTAGTGAGACAAAGACTTGGGTACACAAAATAATTTTAATTTTAATTAATAACAAAAACAGTTGAATGCAAAGTGTGTGCTCTAATAGACACGTCCAAAACATAGAAAGTGAACAAAATAACTTGAGTTGGTCATGTTTGGGGATGAGCTGAATTATCATTATTTGAGTTTATTTGCTAGGCACTGCCGGTAGGTTAGTCTCCATTTATGCAGAAAGATAGCATCACAATGCCAATTTCAAAT
This sequence comes from Alexandromys fortis, assembly GCF_014885135.2. Classification (NCBI taxonomy): domain Eukaryota; kingdom Metazoa; phylum Chordata; class Mammalia; order Rodentia; family Cricetidae; genus Alexandromys; species Alexandromys fortis. The sequence continues at coordinate 25,602,497 of NW_026067944.1, read as the reverse complement.
GGGGACAGAAAATATTTAACAAGATGTTCTTCATGGCATTGCATTTGGTTTTAGATGTGCCCTCAATAGCAGCCTACTACACTTGCTTGATAATTTTAACATAACAAACTTTAATTAACAAATCTTAAAGAGATAAATACAATGCCATTAAATAAGGACTACATTTACTGAAGAAGTTCTTGATAGGATGAGTTGAAATAAAGCAAGGTTTACATAATTTCACTACCCACATTTCATCAGTGCTGACCAGAAGCTAAAGCAAATTATTTTAGGCTAAGATTTTCGATAAAATTACAAAACTAATCTTCCATGTAAATGAATCAATTTGCCACATTATAAGGAGATCAGTCCTCATTTGATAGCAATTGGAGCAAGTGGGACATGGAGAGCCCCTGCAAGAACTCAGCTAGAAAGGACAATGGTGACTTTGGTGTGGAGCCACCTTGACTTTTATTTTGCTTCCATGTGTTTCTAGGATGATGGATGTGTAAAATTTTTCCCTGAAAAAAATTTTCAGTGTGGAAATATTGCCAAATGTGTTTATAATAGTTTATAAAATTAATACTTCTGAACACTCCCAGGATGGTTTTATTGATCTTCTATAAAATTAAAATATACATTTTCTATTTAAGGTTTCTTAATTCCTTTAACTTTGGCAAAAAAAAAAAAAAAAACAGAAACAAAAACAGGCATTAACTGGAAGCAGCAGCTGTATTTTTAAAGGACTAAGTCAAAGACTGCAAAAGATAAAACACCAGCCAGGGCTGTCATGCCCACTCTTCCTAAAGTTTTACCTTGTAAAAGAATGATTGCGGCATCCTTCAGGCTACATGCTCTGTGTAAACAGAAATCAACAAGAAATTCCCCATTTTGCCAGCTGAAGAATGTGTTACCATCATGTTCTGAGGTTTTAAAGAACATGTAACACTGGGAGAAAACACTAGCAGTCATGTGTTGAGCACAGTTTGCACATACACCGAGGTTCTAAAGAACATGCGACCACACTGTGAGAAAACACTGACAGGCATGTGGTGAAGGCAGCTTACAAATGAAATATGTTAGAAATCAGACTGTGCACACAGCTTACAAAGTGGAAGCGCTGCTATTTTTCTAGTAGGTTTAATATCACACCAACAGTGTATGGCCAATTTGGAACCAATTTTAGAAAGTTTCTAGATAAGCATCCTCTCTTCCTCTCATTTGTTTCTCTATCATGATTTTAAAGGTTTTGTTTGCTTGTTTGTTTTTGTTTTTTACAGGTTTGAGCAGCCTGTCTTACATATAACAAAAATTTCAGGAAACAAACATTTTGTGATGATTGCTGAGACATTAATAGTAACTTTGCCCCAAGAGGAGGGAAATAGTCTAGGGACTTGCTATAACACTATAAGAATGCTCTGTGCACTGGATACGGCTAAATGCGAGGGTAACTATAAGCCTGGAAAAATATATTTACATAGTAAATAGAAAGTTATGACATCAGTAATAAGCACAATAAATTCAAATGAGAATTGTTTTTACAGAATAGCATCAATCATTTTCCTGAACAACCAAGAGTTATTCTGTTCCAAGTTTGTAGGTCACACAAATAAACACTGAGGCAACAGAGAGCAGCCTGAGTCACACAATTCTGAGAAGTTAAATGATTATCTACAGGTTTTTAAATCCCGAAAACAATGATATAAATCCCAAATGGTTCCATAATCTCTGAACTCTTGTACTTTTTTTATTAGTGTATTTGATCATTTTGTGTGTTTCTCCTGTATGTAAGTGCATCACGTGCATGCAGTCCCTCTGGAGACCAGAAGAGGGCATCAGATTTCCTGAAACTGAAATTATAGTAGAGGTTGTGAGTCTCCCTGCAAAAGCTGGGAATCAGGCCCAGGTCCTCTGCAGAACGGCAACTTCTCATAACTGCTGAGTTGTTTGTGAATAGTTGCCTTCAGATTGTCCTTGAAGTGAAAGGAAATACAGTGTAGATGGGTTTGCTCAGTCATATGCACGTGTTTTATCAAACGCGATGCTAGCACAAGCATTTATTGTGCCAGTTTCACACAACCAAACATGAGAAAAGTTTTTTTAAAAAAGTTTCTTCTCATTTTTTTATTTTCTTTTGCTTTGGTAGAAAGTCCATTTGTTAATCAAAAACAGAGCAAAATGAAAAATCAGCTGTTCATTTTGACTGCCTGAATTAGGAAAGGTAATTCTATGAGCTTGATTTCATATTTACCATTCCATACTACGCATTCTGCATCATTACATCTAAAACATGCAACTGAGTACCTGGTGTGGTACACATCCTTAGAACCCCATCACTTGGAACCAGGAGGTGAAGAGTTCAAGGACATCCTCAGCTCATAGAGAGTTCCAGGTCAAGCTCTTATCCCAAACTCTGTGTGTGTGTGTGTGTGTGTTTAAGTGTCTGTGTCTGTGTGTGTCTCTGTGTTAGAGAGTATGTATGTTTCTGTCTGTGTGTCTCTCTGTGTGTATGCATGCTTGTGGGTCTATGCATGTGAGTGTGTCTCTGTGTGTGAACCTTTCCTTCACTTCAGCAGAGACTTGGGAGACTATTTCATTTACAACATGCTGAGTTGCCTCATTGACTTTAGTTTCCTTATCATACCCAACTGAATAAATTACAATTAATTTCTACATCACTCCCCCACTAATAGACACTTAAATTATCCCTATTCAGTGCTTTTTACAGGAGGTGATAATTTAAAAAGACATGCAATGCATGCCTTCCTATGAATGTCACTGGGGACATAAGTCAGCATCTTTGTGGAATAAATTCCTACAAACAATTTTTTATGAAAGAATATTTGCATTTTTGTTTTTGATAAATATTTGTCAAATTGGTCTTATAGATACAGGATCAATTTATATTCACCCAATAGTATTTGGAAGCAACCATATTACTGCATTATACATAAATAAGTGTATAATAATACTGTTCATGTAAAAAACATACTAAGTCAAAAGAGAGCGCATTATGAATTTTAGTTTCCTTTCTTTATTTACTTCCTTCCATTTTTAAAAGGTATATCTGTGTGCCTTTTCATATGTTTAAAAACCATGATTATTATTTCCTGTAAATGGTTTATAATGCTGTTTAACTCTCACACCTGTTGTTTGGGGAAGGTATGTTGGTGAGAACATGCCTCTGGAATTTCATCCCTGTGAATTATTCTCTAGGATTTGGTGGTATTGTAATATTATAAAAATTTTCATTTTACACATGATTCTTGTGAGAATTACCTTTGGTAATCAGCTGTCTTTCAAACCTTTCACATGTATTAATGACCTTGACTGAGATCCTGTACAAGCTAGTTTATCATTCTATAACTTTGGTGGTTCCAGCATTTTGTTAGCTACAAAAGTGTCTTCCATTCCAGCCATAAACATTTAATTTTTTATATTTCCTTCTATAGCCTTCATAATTCAGATTTTAGTGGTTGGTCTGACTAAAATTTCTTTTGATTTGAGATATGAGGAAAACTTTCTTTTCCCTGCAAATTTACTGAATTGTTGTTTATTAAATAAAATGTTTTCTCTACTGTTAAATGAATTTCATATCTAACGCAGAATTTTTTTTATAAGATTTGGATCCTGAGATGGAGAATGGTTCAAACAGTAAAAGCTAGGTTCCCAATCAGATTTGGATCCATTTCTGAAATTTCATTCTTCTTTCCCTGATGTATCTCATATGATAGTAACATCCTATCATAATTACAGTAACTTCAGACTTGCTCTCATGAGACTCCAGCTTTTTCTTGACCATAACTCATTCTTAATTTTTCTTTCTTCCTTTCTTCGTCTTCCTTCCTTCCTTCCTTCCTTCCTTCCTTCCTTCCTTCCTTCCTTCCTTCCTTCCATTCTTGTGGTGTTTTGAGGAAGGGTTTCTCTGTCGCTTAGGAGTCTCTCCTGAACCTAGCTCTTGTAGACCAGGCTGGCCTTGAACTCACAAAGATCTGCCTGTCTCTGCCTTTCAAGTGCTGGGATTAAAGGCGTGCACCACCACTACTGGCTCTCATTCTTATTTTTTCAACATAAAATTTTCACAATCATCATACTTAGGCTTTAAGGATAGGACTCATTGATGTTTATGGAGAGCAATGTTTCATTCACATCCTAATTAAAGAAATCAATGACATCTTTATGAGATTCAACATTACTATTTCAAAGGAAGATTAAACTCTCCCAGTTTGAAAAGATCTTTGTAATAGTAGGTGATATTTATATTTTTCTTATTAAACATATCTCATTGAATTTTTTCCTAGAATTTCATTGACTTTTGTTCTTGCAGTTATAAATATGATCTTTTATTATTTTTAGCTTTGTTTTGTTTCTTGAGACTGAGTTTCTCTGTAGCTTTGAAACCTGTCCTGGAACTTGCTTTGCACACCAGGCTGGCCTTGAACTCATAGAGATCTGCCTGTCCCTGTCTCCTGGAGTGCTGGAATTAAAAGCGTGCACCAACACCGCCTGACTATAAATGTGATCTTTTAAACTTAAATTGTTTTTCTAATTGGTTTTGTTTTCTCTAGGAACAAAGCTGACTTTAGTATAGTAATTTTAAATTCTAACACCTTGTTAAATTATTTTACTGCAGTTTGTTTAAATATCTTGGATTTAACTGTAGATAAACTTTAACATCTATAGATAATTGAATTTTTCTTTTATCAAAAATAAATTTGTTTTCACACACAAATATATGCTGACTACAGATTAAATATATGCTTGATTTCATATTTACCATTCCATACTACACGTTCTGCATCATTACATCTAAAACATGCAACTGAGTACCTGGTGTGGTACACTTCCTTAGAACCCCATCACTTGGAACCAGGAGGTGAAGAGTTCAAGGACATCCTCGGCTCATAGAGAGTTCTAGGTCAAGCTCTTATCTCAAACTCTGAGCGCGTGTGTGGTGTGTGTGTGTGTGTGTGTGTGTGTGTGTGTGTGTGTGTGTGTGGTATGTGTGGTGTAGTATGGTGTGTGTCATGTGTATATATGTGTGTGTGGTATATTGTGATGTGTGTAGGTATGTGTGTGTGGTGTAGTGTGTAGGTGTGTGTGATGTGGATGGTGTGTATATGTATGTGTGTGGTATGTGT
>NW_026067944.1:25553212-25594312 GCF_014885135.2 Alexandromys fortis | reverse complement strand
AAAAAGCTATCAGTCAAAAAGTAGAAAGAAAAAAGAATATGCATGTGTGGATCTAAACTATCTAAATCTGATGAATCAAACTGCCTCAGATCTTGGATTCTAATTATCGTTTTTTTTACCAAAAAGCAAAGCAAAACAAAGAGCAATAAAAACAAAAACAAGCATCTTTGAGGAAACTACTAATTCCAAGGCCAGGGGAAAGGTGTCAATGAAGACAGGTGTGTCTGGTATCAAAGAGCAAGGCAAACATCTGAACTGTGATGAAAGGCCAGCACACCCAGCCTGAACAGCTCTTACTAGGTAAAAAGTAAATCATTGGGCTCACCCTGAGGAATTAAATAAATAATTCTTTTATTAATCATAGTCATTCTACAATAATAATCTATGAAGCTATATTGACATAAACAACATGTGGAAAGCATTGTGAAGATAATGGCATATGCATAATTTCAAAGTATAGTCTACACCAAAACACTAATTAGTGCTTATAACTTACGATGGGAAAATCTTTCTGTGTACTAATTTTATCAAGTAATCAAAGACAAAATTTAACCAGGAGCAACCTAAAACTATGTGAGGAGAGCAGCAAAGTGTCACCCTTCATCATCCTGACCCCAAATGTATCCAGTTTTGAGAGAGCCTTTGATGAACACATAGACAATCTCACCACAAAAGAAAAGGTTTTAGCCTTCAATGGTATCAGCTAAGGAAAGACTGGGTAGGCTTTCAATATGGAATTAATATGAAGAAAGATAACACCTAAATATTTGGTTTTTATTCAGAAACCTTTATAGAATAAATAGAATAAATCATAAAATTGAGTTGAATCTGATAATCAATTGTATCTGCCTTTGATTATGAGAAATAAACATTAACGTATCGTGAACAACAAGAATGCTAATACTTTCGTTAAAAAGAGATATTTTACTGTCTTTGATTACTCTCTAAGACTGAAAATGTCTCAAATTCAAAACTAGCATAAGATGTGGCATTTCTAAGTTCTAACACTCTGACCTCTATAGAAATTGAGTAGACTTTTTTTTTCCTCATTCTTCTTGTAAGTGCAATGATAAACTCTGGCCATTATGTAATGTAAAATAAGATTCTGGAAAATGAAGAAAAGAGATGAATAACCTGAGCTAGGTCATGATGAAGAGTAACCTAGGTTTCTTTTGAATATATATGTCCCAGACTTGAGTGGAAGAAAATGGCAAAGGAAACACAAAAACACAGGAATACCAGTTTTCAATTTCCTCCAAACGCCTGGTCTAGGCAAATGGGACAGTGAGCGAATATGAATATAACAGACAATAACCTCACTACTCCAAAGGACAGCTTGCTTTTCCCCACACTAGCAAAGACATAGAGATGACTTTTATCTTTGCTAACCACTAATAACCCACCCATGGGCACATAGCAAGCCAGACTTAAGTCTTACCCTAATCAAAAATAATGACAAACAGCCTTAGGTATAATGGCGGAACTCCTGAAGGCTCAGGAGGCCATCTACACCACCACAACAGTGGCCATCACATAAAAAACTAGGATACTCAGCAGCCACCTAATGTTCATTTCTAGACTATCAGTGAAATCTCATTGGAAAACCTGGACTTCTACCAACGCTTGGTGATAATAAGGCAGCTTTGCCCCACTTCCTCAGATAGGTGCTACTATTATAAAGTGACCAGAAGGTCAGAATCTTCATAGAAATGCACACTATAACACAAAATTTCCTCAGCTTCAAAAACAATACCGTTTATAATACTATTTATAATATTAATAACTGCTAACTACAAAATCTCAAATATTGAGTTATAAAGATAATTAATTGGTACCAAAATGGGGATGACAGCAAGGTTGAATAGTTCGGCTAACATTTTCAAACAAATCATAATAAAATCATATCAGCAACAATTATGAGTATGCAGCAGGAAATTAGAAAACACATGTGAGATTTCTGAAAGTCTCAATAAGCAAGCTAAAGATATAAATAAGAATCAAGAACCAGTGAATAATCTTGATGTGAAAATTCTAGTCATTAAAATAAACTTTAAGTGGGAAGCCACCACAGTAGAATGAGTTCGCAGAAGGAGGAGAGAGAAAAGGGTTTAATTTAGAAGATAGAAAAGTAGAAATTTCTTAAGTTAAACAACAGACAAAAAATGAATGAACAACAAACCAATAAGCAGAATAGCTAAAACTGGATGGAGGAACAAGACAGAGAAGAGGGCATGGAGGAAAGAAATAAGGAGAAAGAGGGGAAGAGAGATAGAATGGGAGAAAAAGAAAGACAGAGAGAGGGAGAGAGACAGATAAAGACAGAAAGAGAGACACACAGGGAGAAAACACTTCTGTTTTTGTTTTTTGATTTGTGTTTTTGATCCCCAAAAGGAGAAGATAAAGAAGGCAGAACTAATGAAGAAGTGGAGTGAAAATATCCCAAATTTGCTAAGACTCAAGACACAAATCTGACAGATAAATCATGTCAAATAAACCACAAACAGGATAACCTGAAAGAATATGATGTCATAGTTAACTTCTGAAAACACAAGACAGAAAAAAATATTGAAAATAGCAGAGAAAATGTCTTCTATAGAAAACAGAGTGACAGTGAGCCCTCATCTGAAAACATGGAGACCGGAAGCAAGACTCAAGGTGTTTATCAAGTACCAATCAAGTACCAACATCAAAGAACTGTAATGAGTTAACCCTGGCTACTGAAGCTATCTTTCAGGGATATGGAGGAAGCCTATTCTCTGATTAAAGGTAGATAAGAGTATTTGACACATCAAATGTAAATAAAACAATCCTAGGCTAAAGGAATTTCTCTAAACAAGAAAGGAACATTACCATGCCACCAAGGATGAAGTAAGACAATACAAAGAAAATATGGGTAGATTTTCTATAATTTTCTAATCCTCCTAAGTTATCAGTCTAAGTTAAACATAAAACAAATGCTTCAGAACCTTATACAAAAATGAAGAGGAAACCAGAACAGAAAGATTAAGGTGGGGAGGGGGTTGGGGAATAAGGTAAATATGGGAGGGACAAATAACACTAAAGGCTTTTGGAAAAGTCATATGGAAACCTGTTTTCTATAGCATGTGTATATGAAAGGAATTTAAATAGAGTCACAACACATAAAAGGTGGGGCGGAGAATATAATCAATAGATATTGTGTGAAAAATACATACAAACTTAAAAAATAAAATAAAACAATAAAAAGGATCCATTTATGAAATTAAATAAGCAACCAGTGTTTCTCTTTCTCCAACTCGATTACCTCAGTTAAAAACACTTTCCAGTTCCTTCCATTTTCCTGAATACTGTTCATTTCTTACTGTGCGTGTATTCTCCGCACCCTCAAACCTCCTGTCTGTGGAGCAGATGCCTGCCCTAGGCCAGGCTTTTAAGCTTTCTTTTGAAAAATATAAAATAAGAAACAATAAACACTTCCTTCCTGAGGTTTATGAATCTTTTTTTTAACCTTAACATCAACACCTGATGAAGACAGTACAGAAGTACAGAGGGACTTAATACAACTCACAAAAGCACATACAAATATTCTTTAAATATTGTCAAATATATATATATATATACATATATAGTGAGAGAGCTATTTATATATTTAAATAAATTTACACCATTGCTAAACAGGTTTCATTCCAAGAATACAGATTTAAATCAATATTTTTAAAAATATCAGTCAACATCTTATAAGATGTGAACTAAAAAGTAAAAACATCCCATAATCATGTCATTTGATGTGGTAAAATTATTTAATACATTTTTAACATTCATTCGGTCTTGAACTAAGAAAAAATAAGGGATATTAAGGGCTTTCATCAACTTATTATATTAATCACAAAAAATCAATAATTAAGATTAGGCTTGAATGCTGAAAAGCTGGTTAGGAACCAGCAAGAGCATGAAATCAAAGTTGTTATTCAGGAGATTGCCAAAGGCGTTGCAACAACTGTAACTTAAAAAAATAATAATAAAATGAAAAAAGAAGAAATGAAAAAAAAATAATTCATGGAGATTAGAAAAGAAGAATCAAAAAAGTTTATATTTGAAAATGGTAAAATTATGTACACAAGGCAAATAAGAGTTTTATCCATCATAGCCAAAACAATCCTGTACAATAAAAGAATTTCTGGAGGCATCACAATCCCTGACTTCAAACTCTACTACAGAGCTACAGCACTGAAAACAGCCTGGTATGGGCATAAAAACAGACAGGAGGACCAATGGAACTGAATCAAAGACCCGGATATTAACCCCCATACCTTCGAACACCTGAGTTTTGACAAAGAAGCAAAATATATCAAATAGAAAAAGAGAAAGCATATTTAACAAACGATGCTGACATAACTGGATATCAACATGTAGAAGAATGAAAGTAGATCCATATCTATCACCATGCACAAAATGCAAATCCAAATGGCTCAAAGATCTCAAAATAAAACCAAACACACTGAACCTTATAGAAGAGTAAGTGAGAAGTACATTTGAACACATTGGCATAGGAGACCACTTCATAAATATAATCCCAGTAGCACAGACACTAAGAGCAACAATTAATAAATGAGACTTCCTGAAACTGAGAAGCTTCTGTAAAGCAAAGGACACAGTCAACAAGACAAAATGACAGCCTACAGAATGGCAAATAGCTTCACCAAACCCACATCAGAAAGAGGTCTGATCTTCAAAATATATAAAGAACTCAAAAGAACAAATAATCTAATAAAAGAAAATGAAGTACAGACATAAACAGAGACCTCTCAACAGAGGAATCTAAAGTGGCTAAAAGACACTTTAAAAAATGTTCAACATCCTTACCCTTCAGAGAAATGCAAATCAAAACAACTCTGAGATTTCATCTTATACCTGAAAGAATGGCCAAGATCCAAAACCACTGGGGACAACTTATGCTGGAGAGATTGTGGGGAAAAGGGGACACTTCTGCATTGCTGGTGGGAGTGCAAGCTAGTACAGCCCCTTTGGATATCAGTATGACAATTTCTCAGAAAATTAGGAAACAAGACACAGCAATACAACTTTTAGGTATATATCCAAAGGATGCTCAATCGTGCCACAAGGACATGTGCTCATCTATGTTCATAGCAGCATTGTTTTTCATAGCTAGAACCTAGAAACAATTTATATGCCCCTCTACCAAAGAATAGATAAGGGAAATGTGGGACATTTACATAATGGAGCACTACACAACAGAAAAAAAAATGATGTCTTGAAATTTGCAGACAAATGGATGGAACTAGAAAACATTATTTTGATTGAGGTAACCCAGACTCAGAAAGACAATTATTATATGTAGTCACCCATAAGTGGATTTTATACATAAAGCAAAGAAAACCAGTCTACAAATCACAATCCCAGAGAACCTAGACAACAATGAGGACACTAAGATAGACATACATAGAGCTAATTTACATGGAAAGTAGAAAAAGACAAGATCTCCTAAGTAAATTGGGAGCCTGGGGACCTTGGGGGAGGATTGAAGGGGAGGGGAGAGGCAGGGAGCAGAGCAAATAAAAATGTAGAGTTCAATAAAAAAAATCAATAAAAAAGTAAATAAAAAAGAGTTCCTTCCATCAAATCCACATAGTAGGAGGAAACAGACTACTGCAAGTTTCCCACTCAAAATATACCATCTATTATTCAAAACATACTCACAATTACGTCCAACATGGTTACAGGATAGATAAATAGTATAAAAACAGTTTTTGACTCCATATTAACAATGAATTTTCATAACAAAATTGAAAGTGTGGTAATATTTGCAGTCAAAAATTGAATCATTTTAAAAATAGCAAAAATGCATAAAAGTTTATTTTGTAAAAAAACTTCTATTAGACAGAGGAGCTGGGGGTGGAGTGATGACTCAGTGGTTAAGTGCAATTGTTCTTCTGGCAGAGGGACTCAGTCAATTCCCCCCACCCACATGGTGGCTCACAACTATCTGTAACTCCAGTTCCAGGGGATTCAGCACCCTCTTCTGACCTCCACGTTCACCAGGCACATATATGGAGTATAGGTATACATCTCGTGAATAAAATAATAAATAAACCTAAAAACAATGAGAGGAATAAACTAATAAAACTCATCAAAATTATAATTCTGCTCTAAGAAGAAGCAAAATGAATAATAAACATATACAGTGTTGAAGACATTACTTTAAAATGCTATAATCAATAAACTACTAACTAACATCTAACCCTTCTAATTCAGTGGTGAAAGTCTGGAGAGATGCCTCAGCAGCTAACAGCACAGAGGACTCTTCCTTCCAAAGGACCTTCAGTCTTCAGTACCCATGTTGGGTAGCTCACAACTGCCTGTAAATACTCTCTTCTGGCCTCCAATGGCTCACACATACACACATGCACACACACATTAGTTATTAAATAAACCCAATAGTAAAAATTAAACAACCTAATGTGATGATTGACAAAGGTTATGAAGATATGTTTCACTGAAGAAGATACAAAGATGAAAAATATGGCCACCAAAACATCAAGTGTGATTATTCATAGAGAAATGCCAATAAAACCTTAATAAAAAAAATCTCACTGTACAAAGCAGATTGAGATTCTCAATAACTTCTGTCATACTTAGATTCTCAAATTGTAGATGGCTTTGGCCGTTTGGTTTTACTTCCATGGTTAGCAAACATCTATGAGTATATTTTCTAGTCTCTTTTCCAAGATAGACATTTTTCTTGTTCTTCATGATCTATTTCATCTTTCAATTTACTCAAACTAACCCTCCCTATCTGTTGTCATGTTTTCAGTAGAATCTATTTACTTTCAATATGATTTCCATTTTTATGAACAATTTACTTTTTTTCTTCAGTATTTTTCATGTACTCTCTGCCCAGACATGATGTGTTATATTTTCCTATATCTTTCAAATGCTCATTTTTCAACTTTAAATCTTTGATTGCTTCATTACATTTTCCTTTTTCATTTGCACTGGTCCTTTAACAAAATAGTCTCAATTTTATGGCAGTATATTTTATGTTTAGTATTCTTTTACACTATTTATTATTCCTAATTTCTATTTTATTATTCATATCTATCATTCCTAGTTTTATGCTCCCGTTTCTCAGAATATTTCTAATATACTTTAGACTGAGCACATCTTATATTATTAATCATCTCGGAATTAGTTAAGATCATTTTGATGAAATATTTACACAGAAGTTCATTACGGTTATGGATCAGGCAAGACGACAGGGATTCCTGTGTCACACTGTTGTATGTGTAAATCATTCGGCTTTGATTTACCTCTGCCTTTACATATACCCAGAGGATGCTACAAATTTAGAATCTCACTTCACTGTCCAATTCAGTCAAATCCAGGCCCCTGTGAATATGCTATGCCTCTGTATTTCATTAGTCACCTCCATTTTTTGATGATGTCGAATAAGGATCATAAATGTCCTGTTTCATAGTCATGAGCAAATTTCCAATATGTCAAATCATTTTGTTATTGATTTGGCACAAAGTATAGACCTTGCTTCGGGAAAATGGAACTCTTGGCTGCGAGGGGGATAGGGGTGATGCAGCAGCTGGTGATTTATTGCATGTCCAAAGTCGTCCGTTAGAATGCATACAGTAATGAAGATAGCAATGCTCAAAGCTCATGGAAAAGATAGAACCATAACAATGTGTGAGGTGTCTCTAAGATGCCAACATGCAGGCAGACACTGCAAATAACTATTGTAGTTAAATACCCACTTCCATTTCTGGGGGAGAAATGGGAGGATACAACAGGAAGAAGCCTTATCTGCATACAGATATTCAGCTCATTATGAGAAGAAGAACAGAGATGGAGGGACCGATTCACTGCCCTGGGAGAATACAAGAACACCTTCATCCGGCTTTTTGGTGGATTTTGTTTTCCATACAATGTGTTCTGATCAATGTGTTGGTTTGAATAAGAATGCCCACCCCCAATAGGCTCATACATTTGACTTCTTAGTCCCCAGGAGTAGACTAAGTAGAAATGTTTGAAAGTATTAGAAGGATCAAGTGACCTGGCTTTGTTGGAAGAAATATGCCATTGGGAGTTCTCTCTCTCTCTCTCTCTCTCTCTCTCTCTCTCTCTCTCTCTCTCTCTCTCTCTCTCTGTGTGTGTGTGTGTGTCTGTCTGTCTGTCTGTCTGTCTCTCTCCCGCACTATGGATCTTAAGATATATCTCTCAGTCTTTGCATCAGAACCTGCCTGCATGCCACCATGCTTCCCAGCATGCTGATAATGGACTTAAGTTCTACAACTGTAAGCAAGTCCTCAAGAAAATGCTTTCTTTTACAAGAGTTTCCTTGGTCATGATGTCTCTTCACAGCAGCAGAACACTGAGGAAGACAATTGTATTTTCCTTTCCCCCAACTTCTCCCAGATTCTCCCACCTTCCTACCCAGTTTCTTTTTCTCTCTGTGTGTGTGTGTGTGTTTCTCTCTCTCCTTTTGCAAAAAAATGAAAATAAAATAAACAAGATCAATACGACAAAAAATATTAAAACAAAACATACACACACAAATATCATGGAGTCTTTTGTTGTTGACCAGTTATTCCTCAGCATGAAACCTTTTTTGGAGTGTCTTTGATATATATATATACTGTCTTTCTAATGGGCAAAACTGATTGTCCTTCTCACTGAGGCAAATATCTTACTGGTTAGGATAGGACTTTTTGTCCACTTCCCCTTCTCAGTACTGGGACTTTGTCTAGTTTGAACTTATGCAGGTCTTATTATGTTACCACTGATACACGTATGAGATCATATATGTATCATTCCTCTTATATCTGGAAGACACTGTCTCCTACCACCTCTGACTCTTACAATCTCTTACCTCCCCTACTACATATATCCCTGGACATACAGGAAAGGGATTAATAAAGAGATCCCATTTAGGGCTGAGTGTTCCAAAATCTCTACCCTCTGCACATTGCCCACGTGTGAATCTCTGTATTAATTGTCATCTACTGCAAAAAGAAGCTTCTCTGATGGGAGTAACCAATGCAGTACTATGTGGGTTAGCAATATGTCATTGGGAGTCATTCGTCGTTATGTTCCTTTAGTGGAATGATAATAATGTTTTCCATTAGGTCCAACCTATCAGGTCTCTACTATGGGTCTGTTATGAGTAATTTTCTTTAGTGTATCATTTAGGAATGGATTTGTAACCTCTGCTCTGGGATGGGCTCATTGGTCAGCCAGTCTAGAGAAATCCTGTCTAAAGAAATGGAAGAAAACTCCCCAGAAAGAACTCCCAAGATAGTCCTCTATCCTCTGCATACATAGCATACATGAACACACACATATGCAAATTTATGCCAACATACATGAACACAGTCATAGACACAGAAGCAGCATGCATGAACTTATTCTGGAACACATAAATTTAAAAAACTATGTACTAGGCTGACAATTCAGAAATGTACAACACGTGCCTGGAGAACCTACCCAAGTTCCCCAATCCAAGCCATATTTTAGTAAATCTAGTAGAAGAGGTGTTAGAAAGTTTGGGCTGGGTATGTGGGATTCCTGAAGACAAACACAGAGAGGGGGTTGAATAGGAATCCACATTGAGCACACAGATTTGTTCTAATAAACCTAAGATTATATAAAAATCTTTGGCTAGCTAGGGGAGAAATATCAAACTATTTGTAAGACTTGAATTGAAAACAGATTTTCAGCCAAGTTTGTCAGTCAGGTTCTGTAACAATAGATAACATAGTGATATATTCAAAACACTTAAAGAAAGCAAGCATGCAAAGAGAGTTTAGAATGCATTTTTAAATTGGTGGCATGGGGCAGGCAAACCTCTGGAAAGGTGAGGGACAGCAATGGGTGTAAAATTCTTATTTAATTGCAGAATTAAGGTGACAGGAAGCTTGCAAGCTAATCAGCATATGACAATACTTGGCTCTGCTAAAGTAGGTAAATTTAACAATCAAAACAGAAAAAGATAAAAGGGGTAAAATATGAAAGTGGAATAGTTTTATTGATCACCTCGTAGCTTTTATCTAGGATGAAAGAATATTACTTCAGATCCGATACTGGAAGAAAACAAACGGGAAGACATGGTCAGTAGTTCACTCTGATATTTATAATAGGTGAAAACAAAAGAAGATGCCTAAGTGGGGATAAAGGAACTTCCGATGCCCTGAAAAGGTTTTAGTATAAAGTAAATATTAGTTCCCAATGTAGCCTTTAGGAATACACAAAATAAGACTCATGAAGGAAAAACAGAATAACAAAAACACAAAACATCCTCCCCGGCAGGATTGTGACACAGAAGTAGCAATGGAAGGGACAAGAAGAGAAAGCTGTCTTCTCTGAAAATACCTTTTGAAGGTCTGTATTTGCAACTATTAGGACTACCTTCAAACATTAGCAATATTAAAGTTACCAATTGGCCCATAAAACGCGAATGGAATAAGTGAACCTTGGATGACTATTTCACGAAACAAAGAAATTCATATACACCTCACAAATTAAAAATAAATAAATTAAAACAAAGAAAAGAAGAAGTTAGTACACTTTCAAAAAAAAAAAAAACCTCTCAGAATCTAAAACTGTTTTCACCAGCAACAATTCATAGTGGTGCTGAAACTGAGACATCACAACTGCATGTTAGGGGATGAAACAAAGGAGTGGCTATGGGATGTTCCATCATTTCTTACATAATAAAACCTGAAATTTCTAGTGCAGGATAAAAGAGAAACAAACCGAAGGTACAAAGCAAGGAAACACCAAGGTTGAAGAGTTGGCTCAGAGGGTAAAGTGGCTGCCACGTGAGCATTAAGACCTGAGTTAAATTCCCACCACCCACATAAAAAGGCAGGTTAGGCATGCACACCTGTCACCCCAGCACAGAAGAAGCAAAAACAAGAGTTCCAGGACTCACTGGCCAGCTCAATGTCCTGCTGACCAGCTAGACATATTGTCTCAGAAAATAAAAAGGATGCTTAAGAGAAAGAACACCCAAGACTAACCTCTGGCTCCCACACATATGCATGTGCACACACAGGTATTCACATGAACATGCGTCCATATGCATGCACAAGATCACATACCTATATGCACACACAAACACAAGAAGGCAAATAAATCCTCCAGTTTTCTCAGTTTGAAATTCATGCAAATACCTTAATACATTTATGATGCATATATCATGTAAATAGGGCCTGAGTCACTTCACTGAAAGTCTTAGAAACAATGTCCTAATTGCTGCCAGAAGCACCCTGTTGTACAGAGTACAGAGTCGGTACAGTGAGATCTTTTTACATTGAGAGGAATGACTGGTTCAGTTCTGAGTACACCTACATGTGGGTATACCAAAGACAACTATCAAATTTTTCTAGTGGAAACCAGAGCAACACTGAAACCAATTTGGCATTTTCCACTATCAAAAATGTGGCAATTTAGCAAAATTATCCCCCAAACACCATGGCTTAAAATGTGTCAAGTATATTTTAAACATTAATGCAAACTGACAAAAATTTAAAAAAAAAACACCCAATTGATTTCTATGCTTATCATTCCTTGTCTGAATTTTTAAAAATGGGAAAGAATTGAGAAAAATCAAAGAATCAAGCAATTCCACATACCTTTCTCATTCACTTAATCTGTATAATAACCAATTCAAGACAAAGTGAGTGTTTCTTCATATGGAAACACTCTAGCTGATGGATGAACATGGAATGACAAGAGGAACAAAACACCTAGCAAGACCAAGAATTGATCTTGGCAGTAGTATCAATGACAGCTTCCAACCAGGCTTCCTGTGCCTTCTAAAGAAGACAGCAAATCTACCTGTGAGATACTCGTGCTGGGAACATTGATTCTCAATGTGATGACGCCCTTAGGTCAAATGGACACTTTACAGAAAGAAAGAACCTTTATATGCCTCCAAGGAGAAGCAATCAACAGATCCCAGAGGATGGAGAGCTAATTTGCAGAATAAATCAAGTGCAAATAAACTGTTTTCTTATATATGTGCAAAGGAGGGGACTAAAAATATGAATTGTTGGGGCAGATGGGGAAGAAGCCTTGCGATTAAAAACTTTGAAGTCATTACTCAGTTGCAAAATTTCAATTTTATTTGTATCAGACAAACAAAGTGTTTTATTGGAGCTAGAGGTATGGCTCAGAGGCTTATGATGCTCTTCTAGAGGACCCAAGTTCATTCCCAACATCCTCATGGCTGCACGTACCAGTCCCAAGGGATTAAATACCCACTTCTGCCCACCCTACTCACCATTGGCTGAAACTGGAAGTTTCTCATGCTGCCTGTAGCCACTTTTAAAATAACTACTCAGAGGCTCAATATTAATTAATTAATTTATTTATACTGTTTGACCTATTAGCTTAGGCTTATTAACTAACTCTTACAACTTAAATTAATCCAGTTCTATTAGTTTATATTTTTCCACGAGGCTCATGGCTTGTTACCTCACATCTTATTCTCAGCAACTACTTGCCTCTCCCTCAACTCTGCTTTCGTTCTCCCTGTGTTCAGTTTGGCTACCCCACCTAGCTATATCCCACCCTGCCATAGGTCAAAGGAACTTCCTTATTAACCAATGGTAATAAAACATATTCACAGCATACAGAGGGGCATTCCATAACAACAAGCACTAGCCATGCATGTGGTATGCTGACATATATGCAAATAAAATATCTATAAAATATAAAATAAAAAATTTTAAAATTATTCTATTGAGGCAAATTGGAACATTTTAAGAAGATTAAATTCTTTACCATTATCTGGTATTTGATGATAATGAAAAATATTGAAAATATCTTTGACATTATAATTTTAAGTCAACAATTATAGAAGATTTCAGAGACATACTAATACATTTACAAATTAGGGTGCTAGTATTAATATATCTGAGAGTCACTCCAAACTAATATTCCAGAGTATGCAGGTGAGAATGAGGCTAGACTGGTTTTCATTCATAATTTCTCAATTAAGTGATGGTTCCTGGAATTTACCAAATGATTCTATGTATTTTGTATACATTTGAAAGTTCTGCTGTAAATATGCTCTGAAAAATTGTAAGAAAGCAAAGGAAGAATGATGCTAAAATGCTTCTTGGCCATTATTATTAAGTATGTTTATTTAATTTAAAGAGAAACATACTTGCATGAGAACTGTCATCAAATAAAGTGATAAATCTTCTGTCCCTCTCTGTCAGGAACAAATTACTATAGATTGTCCCAGAAGAGAGTCTTGCATATCTCAGGCTACATCAATTAGCTCTGAAGGAGAATAAGACACGAAGAGAAACAACTTCTACTATATTTGATGCTCTCTTCAAACAATTACAAGATTCTCTGATTTATTGAGATATTTCAGACAGAAGACTAAGGAATTCTGAATTATGTTAATTTTAGTTTTCATCTTGGTCTGAAATTAGTTTGCAAGGAACAAAGTTTTAAGCATATGAAATTAGTCTGGCCAACTTTTTAGCACAGTTGCCTGGGAGTTTAGTGTCAGAGGGTCCTTAATAAGATCTCACTAAAACATCCAAAAACATTCAACATTTAAGACAATATCAGTCTGGGAAGAAGGGACATTGCCTCTTAGAAAGACAGAAGGATCACTTTCCCTAGCCTTGACATAATTTCTTTAAAGAATATCAAAGCTTTCTTAAGGGCCTTATCACTTTATTTCTTTCCCCGTATTGATGGTCAATCTATATCTCTCTATATGACTCTTATGGTTAAAATTTGTATTAAAAAAGAAATATCAGGCTTAAAATTTTGCGCTAAAGTTATTTCCTATTGTAACTTTTTACTATGTTTCAGTTCTAAATCCATTTTGATATGCTATAATTTGTTCTTTAAGGAACGAACAATAGGAACAATATTTTAGGTGCTTTTTTTTCTAATGTTTAAAATTAAAGTAAAAATAATAACTAAAAGAGTCAATTTCATAGAGACAAAAATAGTGTGACATCAGACAGATCATATGGGCTCTGGGATCTTGGGAATTCAATTTGATGCAAGTTTAATGGATGGCTATCAACAAGGGAATATATCTCAAGTACAGTTCTTAAAAGAGCAGTCTTCACATGGCTTAGTTCAGCTGTTGTATTGGTTATGGTTTTCTAGATCAACATAATTACAGAATATATGTGTATATGTATGTATACATACATATACTTATAGCTGTGTATATGTATATTTGGAATTTATTAGAGTAACTTGTAGACTGTATGGTCCAGCTAACACACCAATGGCTAACTATGAACAGGAAATCCAAGAATGTAGTAATTGCTCAGTCCATGAAGTTGGGTGTCTCAGATAGTCTTAAGTAGATACTGGAATTCCAAAGAAGTAGGTTCTAAAGATGTTGAAGGACTGGACTTGCTAGACAGCAAGCAAGCAAAGAGCAAAAGCCTCCTTCTTCTGTGTCCTTACATAGGCTTCCAGCAGAAGGCGTGGCCCAGATTAGAGGTGTGTCTTCCCAGCTCAAAAGATCTGGTTCAATAGTATGTCTTCCTCCCTCAAAGATGCAAATCAAAAGTGGATCTTCCTACTTCAAATTATAAAAAAATTCCTGCAGAGGTATGCCCTCCATTTGAGGATTTTAGTTCCTTCCAGATGTAGTCAAGTTGACAACCAAGAAGAGGCAGCGCAGTTGTATTTTGCTCTTTCTATGTCAAATACAGACCTGTGTTTAGCTCTGATATACACATTTGAGGAAGGTTTTCCGGCAGGGAATGTTGCGTAAGGAGAGAGACAGTTACCAAGAAAGCAGACAACGAGACTGTTGACCCCAGACTGTTTCTTCTAAGCTCATGCCAACTTCCTGCTTATTGCAAGAAGTGAAGTCACGACGGAGAAAAATCAAACACACTGTGTGTAGGCTGAAACTGTGACTGGGGGATGACAACTGCAGAAGAAGAGACTTAGGTTTACAGAGGATTCTTTTTTAAAGATCAGATTTGCCTGATCCAGTTTCTTTAACAAACAATGAACTTTCTAAGCTCTGAAACAGCCATAATATCACTGATTCAGCCTTTGAGAAATCTCTTCCTTCAGGGAAGGCAGAACACTGAACCAAATGACCATCATTGGTCTTTCATAATTTAATGTAATATTATTAATTATACTAACACATATAATATGTATGAAACTATTATCAGCATTTCTATATACACATACCTATTTTTTATGAAAAAAATAATTGAAGGGCACTGAAACATCCCACCTTCTTATATTTTCTTCCTGCCTGACAGAATACTCTCCCCCTTCTGATTTTCTAGTCTAACTCAGTCAGCTAATCCACCGAGCACGCCGTTGTCACGCACTTAGCAACATCTTATGCTCTGGCCAAATTCTCCATTAAACTCTTGGAGTTTGTGAATCAGCAACTTTCTAATTGATTAAAGTTCCTGCCTCATTCTTGCCAAGCAAAACTTCATAACGAATATATGAATCTGTTCCACTGAGCATCGTCTGAAGACAAGCTCCTTTCTCACAGGATAGAGACTTGAGCTGACCCAGAGTTGAGGCAGAATAACTGTTTGAACTTTTAAGGCATGACTTACTGGCTAGAATGGAATCAGAAGCATTTTCTCAGTGTAGCAGAGTATGTTTTGACAAACTTAAGTTTTTAAGATGTAACCTTTATAACCCTAGTTTCCCTCAGTCTAAGGTATGATTATCAATCAACTTTTCATCATAGCTGTATTGAGTGGCTATCTGTCACATGCTGTGAATAAAAATAAAGCAATCATAATCTTGATCTTCATAAAGTCTACGATCAAGTTGATGAGACAGACATCAGGACAGCATTTATAATATACTACAACCCATGAATTTTGAAATGTGATAACTGCTATAAGTAGATACTGTATCGCATTGTGAGTGCATATTAATGATGGAATTTGACCTTGTGAAGGTCAGAGACTGCTTCTCCAGTAAAGTGACCATGAAGCCTCTCAGTAACAATAAAAAATGTAAAAAGGCATGAATAAAAGGACAAGAGAATGAACTCTAGGGGTGCCAAATTGCAAAAGCTTTCTGGTAAGACCAAATTTCATAGTAGCCTAGAACTGATCAGTGTGGCAGAAACTCAGGGGGAGGTGGGGTGAGGAAGCAAAATAATAAAGAACTTACCACAAGCTCACCTTTCACCTTTAAAATAATAGCTAAAGGTAGAGCCTCATGTATCCATTCTAGGGTGGGACTTTCATGGGGCATTGTCATGATCATCTGGCAAGAGAAAATGTGTGATGATGGAGAGGAAGCCACCAGAGTTGCTGTGGTGCAATCCCTTGGCTCATTCCACTGGTTTTTCCATGGGTTTGATGAAATTTATTGTCTATAGGAAAAGATGATAGAACTTGAATACATTGAAATGTTTCTGCATTCTCTATAGTATTTTTAACTACATAGGTAGTTTTATTCAAAAAAGTGTTTTCTGGTTTTGAATCCGTTAAGACTTCTCCAGAGAAATATCATAGGAAATAAACCAGTATGAGGTAGATGCCTTTTTAAAAGGCATTTATTTCAATGATTTGGACAACGCAGGGGTGGGAGATGACAAGTTTAACATTTTAGGCCAGGAGGGTGACAATATATTAGCAGGGTCTCTGTGCAAGTTCTGAAGCAGAATTCCGTCTTCTGTGTAAGATGTTTTGGCTCTCAGGGCATTACCTGATGGGATGAAACCCACTGGCAATATTAATGTTAGGGTAATATTCCTTAAAGTCAACTGATTATACATTAATACCATCTTGAGAATGCCTTCTCAGTGACAACTAGACTGTCCTGACAGGTACCTCGTTCCTATAGTCAACTCAAGTACACACAGAAAATTAATAACTACTAGGGCCAGATATAAATCCATCTTTTCCTACTTCAAGGGATCCACTAAGTTTGATATTTTGAGAGCTATGAACAAATTCATATGAATAATTTAAATAATGAATTAATTTACTAAAATATCAGCTTATATATATATTTCCATGTTTTCCCCATTTTATTTTATTTTACTTAATTTTNTCTCTCTCTGTGTGTGTGTGTGTGTCTGTCTGTCTGTCTGTCTGTCTCTCTCCCGCACTATGGATCTTAAGATATATCTCTCAGTCTTTGCATCAGAACCTGCCTGCATGCCACCATGCTTCCCAGCATGCTGATAATGGACTTAAGTTCTACAACTGTAAGCAAGTCCTCAAGAAAATGCTTTCTTTTACAAGAGTTTCCTTGGTCATGATGTCTCTTCACAGCAGCAGAACACTGAGGAAGACAATTGTATTTTCCTTTCCCCCAACTTCTCCCAGATTCTCCCACCTTCCTACCCAGTTTCTTTTTCTCTCTGTGTGTGTGTGTGTGTTTCTCTCTCTCCTTTTGCAAAAAAATGAAAATAAAATAAACAAGATCAATACGACAAAAAATATTAAAACAAAACATACACACACAAATATCATGGAGTCTTTTGTTGTTGACCAGTTATTCCTCAGCATGAAACCTTTTTTGGAGTGTCTTTGATATATATATATACTGTCTTTCTAATGGGCAAAACTGATTGTCCTTCTCACTGAGGCAAATATCTTACTGGTTAGGATAGGACTTTTTGTCCACTTCCCCTTCTCAGTACTGGGACTTTGTCTAGTTTGAACTTATGCAGGTCTTATTATGTTACCACTGATACACGTATGAGATCATATATGTATCATTCCTCTTATATCTGGAAGACACTGTCTCCTACCACCTCTGACTCTTACAATCTCTTACCTCCCCTACTACATATATCCCTGGACATACAGGAAAGGGATTAATAAAGAGATCCCATTTAGGGCTGAGTGTTCCAAAATCTCTACCCTCTGCACATTGCCCACGTGTGAATCTCTGTATTAATTGTCATCTACTGCAAAAAGAAGCTTCTCTGATGGGAGTAACCAATGCAGTACTATGTGGGTTAGCAATATGTCATTGGGAGTCATTCGTCGTTATGTTCCTTTAGTGGAATGATAATAATGTTTTCCATTAGGTCCAACCTATCAGGTCTCTACTATGGGTCTGTTATGAGTAATTTTCTTTAGTGTATCATTTAGGAATGGATTTGTAACCTCTGCTCTGGGATGGGCTCATTGGTCAGCCAGTCTAGAGAAATCCTGTCTAAAGAAATGGAAGAAAACTCCCCAGAAAGAACTCCCAAGATAGTCCTCTATCCTCTGCATACATAGCATACATGAACACACACATATGCAAATTTATGCCAACATACATGAACACAGTCATAGACACAGAAGCAGCATGCATGAACTTATTCTGGAACACATAAATTTAAAAAACTATGTACTAGGCTGACAATTCAGAAATGTACAACACGTGCCTGGAGAACCTACCCAAGTTCCCCAATCCAAGCCATATTTTAGTAAATCTAGTAGAAGAGGTGTTAGAAAGTTTGGGCTGGGTATGTGGGATTCCTGAAGACAAACACAGAGAGGGGGTTGAATAGGAATCCACATTGAGCACACAGATTTGTTCTAATAAACCTAAGATTATATAAAAATCTTTGGCTAGCTAGGGGAGAAATATCAAACTATTTGTAAGACTTGAATTGAAAACAGATTTTCAGCCAAGTTTGTCAGTCAGGTTCTGTAACAATAGATAACATAGTGATATATTCAAAACACTTAAAGAAAGCAAGCATGCAAAGAGAGTTTAGAATGCATTTTTAAATTGGTGGCATGGGGCAGGCAAACCTCTGGAAAGGTGAGGGACAGCAATGGGTGTAAAATTCTTATTTAATTGCAGAATTAAGGTGACAGGAAGCTTGCAAGCTAATCAGCATATGACAATACTTGGCTCTGCTAAAGTAGGTAAATTTAACAATCAAAACAGAAAAAGATAAAAGGGGTAAAATATGAAAGTGGAATAGTTTTATTGATCACCTCGTAGCTTTTATCTAGGATGAAAGAATATTACTTCAGATCCGATACTGGAAGAAAACAAACGGGAAGACATGGTCAGTAGTTCACTCTGATATTTATAATAGGTGAAAACAAAAGAAGATGCCTAAGTGGGGATAAAGGAACTTCCGATGCCCTGAAAAGGTTTTAGTATAAAGTAAATATTAGTTCCCAATGTAGCCTTTAGGAATACACAAAATAAGACTCATGAAGGAAAAACAGAATAACAAAAACACAAAACATCCTCCCCGGCAGGATTGTGACACAGAAGTAGCAATGGAAGGGACAAGAAGAGAAAGCTGTCTTCTCTGAAAATACCTTTTGAAGGTCTGTATTTGCAACTATTAGGACTACCTTCAAACATTAGCAATATTAAAGTTACCAATTGGCCCATAAAACGCGAATGGAATAAGTGAACCTTGGATGACTATTTCACGAAACAAAGAAATTCATATACACCTCACAAATTAAAAATAAATAAATTAAAACAAAGAAAAGAAGAAGTTAGTACACTTTCAAAAAAAAAAAAAACCTCTCAGAATCTAAAACTGTTTTCACCAGCAACAATTCATAGTGGTGCTGAAACTGAGACATCACAACTGCATGTTAGGGGATGAAACAAAGGAGTGGCTATGGGATGTTCCATCATTTCTTACATAATAAAACCTGAAATTTCTAGTGCAGGATAAAAGAGAAACAAACCGAAGGTACAAAGCAAGGAAACACCAAGGTTGAAGAGTTGGCTCAGAGGGTAAAGTGGCTGCCACGTGAGCATTAAGACCTGAGTTAAATTCCCACCACCCACATAAAAAGGCAGGTTAGGCATGCACACCTGTCACCCCAGCACAGAAGAAGCAAAAACAAGAGTTCCAGGACTCACTGGCCAGCTCAATGTCCTGCTGACCAGCTAGACATATTGTCTCAGAAAATAAAAAGGATGCTTAAGAGAAAGAACACCCAAGACTAACCTCTGGCTCCCACACATATGCATGTGCACACACAGGTATTCACATGAACATGCGTCCATATGCATGCACAAGATCACATACCTATATGCACACACAAACACAAGAAGGCAAATAAATCCTCCAGTTTTCTCAGTTTGAAATTCATGCAAATACCTTAATACATTTATGATGCATATATCATGTAAATAGGGCCTGAGTCACTTCACTGAAAGTCTTAGAAACAATGTCCTAATTGCTGCCAGAAGCACCCTGTTGTACAGAGTACAGAGTCGGTACAGTGAGATCTTTTTACATTGAGAGGAATGACTGGTTCAGTTCTGAGTACACCTACATGTGGGTATACCAAAGACAACTATCAAATTTTTCTAGTGGAAACCAGAGCAACACTGAAACCAATTTGGCATTTTCCACTATCAAAAATGTGGCAATTTAGCAAAATTATCCCCCAAACACCATGGCTTAAAATGTGTCAAGTATATTTTAAACATTAATGCAAACTGACAAAAATTTAAAAAAAAAACACCCAATTGATTTCTATGCTTATCATTCCTTGTCTGAATTTTTAAAAATGGGAAAGAATTGAGAAAAATCAAAGAATCAAGCAATTCCACATACCTTTCTCATTCACTTAATCTGTATAATAACCAATTCAAGACAAAGTGAGTGTTTCTTCATATGGAAACACTCTAGCTGATGGATGAACATGGAATGACAAGAGGAACAAAACACCTAGCAAGACCAAGAATTGATCTTGGCAGTAGTATCAATGACAGCTTCCAACCAGGCTTCCTGTGCCTTCTAAAGAAGACAGCAAATCTACCTGTGAGATACTCGTGCTGGGAACATTGATTCTCAATGTGATGACGCCCTTAGGTCAAATGGACACTTTACAGAAAGAAAGAACCTTTATATGCCTCCAAGGAGAAGCAATCAACAGATCCCAGAGGATGGAGAGCTAATTTGCAGAATAAATCAAGTGCAAATAAACTGTTTTCTTATATATGTGCAAAGGAGGGGACTAAAAATATGAATTGTTGGGGCAGATGGGGAAGAAGCCTTGCGATTAAAAACTTTGAAGTCATTACTCAGTTGCAAAATTTCAATTTTATTTGTATCAGACAAACAAAGTGTTTTATTGGAGCTAGAGGTATGGCTCAGAGGCTTATGATGCTCTTCTAGAGGACCCAAGTTCATTCCCAACATCCTCATGGCTGCACGTACCAGTCCCAAGGGATTAAATACCCACTTCTGCCCACCCTACTCACCATTGGCTGAAACTGGAAGTTTCTCATGCTGCCTGTAGCCACTTTTAAAATAACTACTCAGAGGCTCAATATTAATTAATTAATTTATTTATACTGTTTGACCTATTAGCTTAGGCTTATTAACTAACTCTTACAACTTAAATTAATCCAGTTCTATTAGTTTATATTTTTCCACGAGGCTCATGGCTTGTTACCTCACATCTTATTCTCAGCAACTACTTGCCTCTCCCTCAACTCTGCTTTCGTTCTCCCTGTGTTCAGTTTGGCTACCCCACCTAGCTATATCCCACCCTGCCATAGGTCAAAGGAACTTCCTTATTAACCAATGGTAATAAAACATATTCACAGCATACAGAGGGGCATTCCATAACAACAAGCACTAGCCATGCATGTGGTATGCTGACATATATGCAAATAAAATATCTATAAAATATAAAATAAAAAATTTTAAAATTATTCTATTGAGGCAAATTGGAACATTTTAAGAAGATTAAATTCTTTACCATTATCTGGTATTTGATGATAATGAAAAATATTGAAAATATCTTTGACATTATAATTTTAAGTCAACAATTATAGAAGATTTCAGAGACATACTAATACATTTACAAATTAGGGTGCTAGTATTAATATATCTGAGAGTCACTCCAAACTAATATTCCAGAGTATGCAGGTGAGAATGAGGCTAGACTGGTTTTCATTCATAATTTCTCAATTAAGTGATGGTTCCTGGAATTTACCAAATGATTCTATGTATTTTGTATACATTTGAAAGTTCTGCTGTAAATATGCTCTGAAAAATTGTAAGAAAGCAAAGGAAGAATGATGCTAAAATGCTTCTTGGCCATTATTATTAAGTATGTTTATTTAATTTAAAGAGAAACATACTTGCATGAGAACTGTCATCAAATAAAGTGATAAATCTTCTGTCCCTCTCTGTCAGGAACAAATTACTATAGATTGTCCCAGAAGAGAGTCTTGCATATCTCAGGCTACATCAATTAGCTCTGAAGGAGAATAAGACACGAAGAGAAACAACTTCTACTATATTTGATGCTCTCTTCAAACAATTACAAGATTCTCTGACTTATTGAGATATTTCAGATAGAAGACTAAGGAACTCTGAATTATGTTAATTTTAGTTTTCATCTTGGTCTGAAATTAGTTTGCAAGGAACAAAGTTTTAAGCATATGAAATTAGTCTGGCCAACTTCTTAGCACAGTTGCCCGGGAGTTTAGTGTCAGAGGGTCCTTAATGAATGAGAAGGAGTGTTGCTTCACTAAGAACTCCTAAGCAGTCTACATACAGTCTTCCTTCTTTATTGTTATCCTATTGAATTTCCTAGGAATAAGTATGACCACCATCACAAAAACATGTGTGTGTCTGCGTGTGTGTGTGTGTGTGTGTGTGTGTGTGTGTGAGAGAGAGAGAGAGAGAGAGAGAGAGAGAGAGAGAGAGAGAGAGAGAGAGAGAGAGTTAAAAGGAGTACAAGGTGCAACTTATATGTCTGGTGAAAATTAAAATAAGACACATTTCTTTTGGTTTCTGGTTTGGGTTTTTATTTGAACATTATGTCCCACAATTTCCCACAAATACACAAGCAGACACAGTATGAGGTTAGTATACACTGGTGCATATTTCCATGGTATTTAGAGAATATGCATCTGTAGGGTAAACATACTACATCTTTCTGAGATGTCAAATCCACTATAACATTTGGAGAAAAAAATGTCAACTGGAAAAATAATTAAATCTATTTTTCATCTCTTTTTAATACTTTTCTTACCTTTATTAATAAATTCTACCTTTTTGACTCTTTTTACTTGGAAACTGCCAGAATGAAGCCTAATTATTTGCATGCTAATAAAAATAACTTATAAAAATGAAAATATTAAATATAAAAGCGGATAAAGTAGATCTGGATAAAGTGTCCTCTCTGGCTTAGCCCTGGGGATTTGCAGGAAGGCAGGGTAAGGAGTGCATGCCTAGGAACAGCCATAGGCCATGCTGTGGGTCACCTGCTTAGACCCACCAACTCCTTCCTATTGCTTGATACAGTCACCCAAAGCCAGCTGTCCTCTGCTGTGCAGGAATCCGTGCCCAACTCAGGTTGAGAGAGAGCCAGGGGTAGACTGTTAACAGACCCCACTCTTCTTATGCTGGGGTTCACTGACCTGGAAGCCAAGGCTGCTGGACTCCCCCATCTTTTTGCTTTGTCTGGAATGGATTTTAGGAATATATCTCATTGCAATTTCTGCTCGGCCACCAGAATCCAAAACATAAACACACAAGGCATAAATCTACAATCTAATCTTCTAAAACAAATATTACTATGGGGTGGGCTTTAAGGTTCACCAGAACTAGCAGATAAAACATAAATATCATCTATTGTTGCAGCAGACTCCAAAGCATGCCCCTCAACTCCCAGGTGCACCTGCTCAACGTCCTCTGCCTCTCGAAATCCTCTTTGGGAATGCCGCAGCAGCAAGAGCTTAGTGATCAGCAGAATGATGTTCTTTTGTCACAAATTCCACCAGCTCAACCCACAAAGAATGAAACTCCCTGGTCTGTAACGCCTGGGTCCCCATGAGTCTTTTCTCCATCACTGTTGGGAGTTGCTTTGACAATCTCACAGCAGAGTGGCTTGGTTATGGCAACTTTCGTATTTATACCAGTGACTCTACAATTTCACTCCTGAGTTCCTTTAAATGTCTCTGGGTAAGTCATTAACAGAACTGGGCCAAAGGGACCTGAGAGATGCTGGAAATACAGGACAAGGAAGGACTGAGGGAAGGAGGAAAGAGAAAGATGAGAGGGAGACAAAGAGGAGTGGAATGAGAAGGTTAAAAAGGAGGAAGAGGAGGAAAAGGATGTGACGGTAGCAGCAGAAGAAACAGACCCTTCAAACACCAGCATCTGGAGAAACAATGTCATAAGTCAGACATACAATCATTCTCGTGCATAGACCCATACAGAAGAGAGGAAAACAGATTGTGGAGTCCAGCAGGCCAGTGACAGTGTGCATGGACTCATAGTCTGCAGCTAGAATTTTTGGGAGGTAGTGTAGAAAGAAGCACACCCTGGGGATGCAGAGTCCTGGCTACATGGCAGAAGCCATTGATCGGTGGGTTCCTGGTCTTCTTACATGGGTCTGACTTGGTTTGTACTAAACCTGACCAGTAGGAGCTGTGTGCAGCAAACAGATGGCATTCTAGGCAGCAAATGTAAGGACAGGTGGGACAAAGGCATTTCCCATGATATCAAAATGCAGGATAGATTTATGGTAGCAAGCCAAGTTATTTGTCTTCATCTGTGTTTTCAATTACATGGAAAACATTCATAGCATTTTCAGGAGTGTGATCGAGCACATCTGATCTGTCTTTGTTAAAAGATAATTTGGGATTGGTGATGCCGGGAAAGTCTTCCTCAGAAAGCTGCCAAGCAATGAGCTTGTTTATTCTCACTGCTCCCTTCCGTTCTGCAGCAGGCCTTCACACCACAGCTGCCAAGTGTGTTCCTCTCCGGTTCTGTGCCTTGGATGTTGTCAGCGTAATTATGCCAAGCACCAGAGTCTCTTATAGTTTTTTTCTGAATCATAGTTTGGTTTGGCTATTTTTCCCGAGCCCCTTACATATACAATGCTGGGCTACCCTTCTCTCCTCTCCATCCTTCTCCTTTCTGTAGAGTCTTCCTCTTCTCAAAGTGTATTTCTAAAGGTTTCCAGTCTTTTGTGAATTAGTTACTTTTGCTTTTTTCCTTATAAAGTGTCCTAACGTCTTCTTTTATTATTTTCCTAATCTCCAAATTCCAAATTTATGATAAATATCTATTTGCCTTATTTTTCATTGCCCATATGATAGTAGATTGAGTTTTGGAATCTCCGTAGATGAAGAAGGCACAAACTGTTTTTTTTTTTCTTACCAATAATCAAACCAATACAGATAGTTTCTTTGTGAATTGAAAGTTGGCCCACTCTAGCAAATAGACATGGCTAATTTAGAGATCTTGGTTTAACTTAGCATTCTTACCACTAATTCTTACCTGGATGCTTAGGGTAGACACTACTAAATCTCTCCACACTTCTCTTCCATCTTACTTAGCTCCCAAGTCACAGCATCCCTATAGATATTGTGCATTGATTTTACATTTTTGTTACTTTGTTGGTCAAGACTTACCCACCACATTGCCTCATCCTTCATCCTATTAATCACTCTACACGACCTTATATTTTTACCCTGGAAGCCACACATTCATCCAACAATTAAATAAAAAGTCCTTACATGTCAGGCGCTGAGCCAAGCCCAGGCAGACTCTGCAGTCGCCAGGAAAGAGACAATTGCAGCCATTATGAACCTGGAAAGTCTTCAACGCTGCCACTCACTGCCAAGCAAACATTTATGATTGTTGAAGATGCATTTATGGGTCATAAAAAAGTTTTATTGTTTTAAAATTGTCTGTCACTTGATGTCATCAAATAACTACTTTGTCACTTGCACTTCCAATAAGCACTCTGCTGAATCTGAGACACTGTGAGGTAAAGGAGAAGCTAGATTGATGTAAAGCAAGCAAGCAGAACACTACCCTGGAACTTAGAAGTCAAATCTGCACATCAGCCAGTGAGGAAGTCCCTTCCTATTCTCATTATGATATTTTTATGAAAACCATAAAAACCATATTCTAATCCCCAAAATGAGCTAGAACCAAAAGTAGTTAAAAGTCCTGTGTTTCCAAGCATGTGCTACCAACAAGGCAGGCTTTGTCTCTTTGTCAACAGAACTGACGTGCAGCTAGTCAATTGCTCATTGTTCTGATAAAACTTCCACACACAAAAATTAAGGGAGAAATCATTAATTTGGCTTATGGTTTCTGAAGTTTTAGTCCATTGCCTCTTGGCCTTATTGATGTGGGCTGGTGCTGAGGAAACTGGTAATTCATGGCATCTGCTGGATAGCCAGAAAAGAGAAAGGGGTGAAGGGCAGAGCCAAGGCATACTCTTCAAAGCCACAACCCCCTCAAGTGTCCAACTAAGCTCCACTTTCTAATAGCCCATTGAGCTTTTATCTCATTAACAGATTGATCCTTCCTAATCTAATCACCTTTGAATAGCCCAACCATCTATATCTAGGGATCAAAAGTTTAATATATGAGCCTTTTAGGGAAGCTCCTAGCCAAGCTAACACACCACACATGCACACACACACACCTGAACAAAAGCACAGTGACATTCTGTTATTGTTTCTCCTTCATAACTGTAATTTAAAATCTCTAATACTAATCAAGTGAAGCTGCGGGTGGGAAGCAGCAAAATTGAGTTCTGAACAGATCAGAGCCATTGTACTCTTGAACTCACAGTGACTGTGGTTGTACGTACAGGACATGCCTGTGATCAAGGCCGTCAAACTTCTAATGTAGACTGGGGTGGGGCTCACAGAATCCCACTAAATGCTGAGGAGCTTTAGCAGTTAAAGGCTGCTGGGCTAGGGAGAGTCAGTTTTCTCCGGGGAACTGGTCCATGTCAGGTTGCCCATGCTCCAGCGAGTGGCCCTATACCCGTGCACATGTGGACAGCACTGATTTATTCAGTGGGCTATGAAAAGAGGACATGCTCTTGGGAGAAAAATGTGGTGATAGGATCTGGGAGAGAAGATGGGGTACCAGAAGGATCGAGACACATTTTGTACATGTGTAGGAAATTCTCAATGAATAAAAATGCTTAAACGCTCTTATATTGTAAGTATATTATCTTATCATTGTAGACTTCAATCTCAATAAGTTCTAGGGGCAGTTAGTTAGTTAATATGAAACACATGTTCAGAATCCTACCATCTTGCAGAATTGAACTAAACAATTCCCTGTTCCTCTTCCTTGTGTCCCTGGTAAGCACCAAAATACTATGTATGTAAATTTGGTCACTTTTATGTATTTTCATGAATTTGATAGTATCAATTCTTTTGTGAGTGGATGGTTTTATATAGCATAATATCTTCCACGTTCCATACAAATTGTGCATGTGATAAGATTTTCTTCCTTTTTAATGTTAAATAATATACCATTGTTTTAAGTGTGTGCCACATTTTGCTTATTCAAATATTTGTTGATGGACTCTTGGGTGGGTTCCACCCCTTGGATACTGTGAAACAAGTTCTTCTGGACAGGGATAGGATAACATTTCTGTTTTTGAAATTCGACTTTCAATTATTTAGGATATTCACTCAGAAATGGGGCAGGTGGATGGTTTAATTAATCTAGTTTTAATCTGTTGATGAACAGTCACAGTGTTTCTGCAGTCACCACATCATTTCCAGTGCCACCATCAATGCTCAAGCTTTCCAACTACCTCGCATGCCTTCCAACACCTTTAGTTTTCTGGATGTGTTTATAGTAATCATTAGAATAGGTTGAAACACGACCTCATTCTGATTTGCATTTGCATTTCCCTGGCTATTAGTAATAGTCACTTTCTCTTGATCTTGTATATATATATATCATCTTTGAAAATTCCTTTGTCTTTTTTTTAAAATGGGTTATTTGGGTTGTATTGTAGATTGAAGAACCTCTTTATATATTTTGAATATGTTAAAATATGTGATTTGAAACATTTTCCCTCCATTCTCTATGCTATCCTTTCACTTTGTTCCCGATGCCCTTTGACAAGCAAACTTTGTGAAGGGAGCTGCAATTCCTCTTGTTTGATTTTGTTTTGTGTGTTCTTGTATGTGTTGGAACCAATAAATCACTCTCATGATCAGTGGCAAAGAAACCTGCTCTTATGATTTTTCATCCAAGTTGTGTAGTTTGCAGTCTTCCATTTAGATCTTTAATTAATGTTCAGGTAAAAAGTATCTGTCATCTCAGAGCCATGATATCTAACCTTGGTGAGCAACTTCACAACATTTCCAGGTAACTAAAACCCAAGTGGTGCGATAAAAATGTGAGAGACTTTTCTTGATTGGACTATTTGATATGGGAGACCCATCCTAAATCTGGATCATTTGAGATCAGACGATCCACACTAAACCTGGGTCATGCCTTC
Organism: Alexandromys fortis; assembly: GCF_014885135.2. Lineage (NCBI taxonomy): Eukaryota > Metazoa > Chordata > Mammalia > Rodentia > Cricetidae > Alexandromys > Alexandromys fortis. The sequence goes on along the minus strand of NW_026067944.1, from coordinate 25,566,080 downwards.
TGTGACAACCCACATACAGTGAGTACCATAGTTGTGATTAGAAGACCTTTTGTCTCTCCACGATGGTGGCCAAACTTCTTTGAAAACATTAGTGAACCTGTTTCAAACCCTCAATGGCTCTCAGAATTGGTTTCACTGTAGATGCCCGATACATGGAAATAATTCATACAAGCATATTCAATTCATAGAACTGCAAGAAAATTTCTGAACTTCAGTAGAGGAGATGGCTGAGTCATGAAAGCGTTTATTTCATAAGTGTGAGGATCAGAGTTCAATCCCTAGGCCTGAAGTAAAGATGCCAGATGTGGTGGCACGCATGAGCCCAGCATCTGGGAAACAAAGACAAGATGATTTCTGGAGGATGGCCAGCCAGTCTAGCCTAACTGGTGAGCTCAGTGCCAAGGAGAGACATGTCTCAAATGAGATGCCTGGTGTTCCTGAGCATGACACCTGAAGCTGCCCTCTGACCTCCACATGCATGTATGTGCACACATATCCTCCAAACATGGAGCCCCCCACATGCATACACCTGCCTACACATGAGAATACACATATACACACATACAATTACATGAAAAAAGAAAAAAAAACTCCAATTCGACCCTCGATGGTGAGAAGTCCTCTGTATCATGAATATGAAGTGTGCCTTGACTTCATGGCTGAGCATAATGATCCCCTTCCCTGTCCCATCTGTGTCTTCTTTTGACTGACCCTGAGTTACGTTCTTTGTGTAATAACATGGAAATAGCAAGTAGTTTTATCTTCATAAGTTCTGTGAGTTATCATACCAGATTATCGCACTGAGAAACAGCAAATATACTGAGATTTTTAGTCACCTGATCAGAAGAGGGGCAGCCCAAGGTCCTGTAATGTTATAACCATTGTCTAAAGGGACAGCAACTTTATTGAGGGCATTCACCTGTGAAGACTGGCCCAACTCAGGTTCGTTGAGCTGTTAAAATATCACTTTAACTAGCAATTATGAATGCATAAGTGAAATTAGGAATCTTTTCCATTTTCTGGAGCTAGATAGGTGGATCAGGAGGTAAAAGCACTTGATGCCCTAGCAGCTCCATCATCTACATCAGGTAGCCCATAAACTTCTATAACTGCAGCTGTGGGGAAGATCTGATGCCTTTGCTCTTCATGAGCCCCTGAGCTCACATGCACATACCCACACATACGTATCATTACAAATAATAAATTACAAATTACTACATTTTCAGAATCACTGAACATAATAAAAAAAATACCCAGAAATAAATTTTCATTGGAATAAATGAGAGCTCTAAGCAAATGAAAATATATCTCAAGCTCATAAATTAAGTGAAAACAGTCACAAGATCACATAATGTATGATTCCATACACATGAAATATCCAGAATAGGGAGATAAGCAGCAACAGAGAGATTAGTGTTTTCCATGGGATGGGCAGTGTAAGCATCAGGATTCTGACAGATATAGAACTTCTTTTGTGGTGATAAAAAATTCAGAAACTAGATAATGGCAAGTATGTCATAACTCCACAAGTAGACTGAGATCACAAGGCTGTGCATTGTAAAGCATAAATTTTATTGTATTTAAATAATATCTAACAGTGTTCTACAGAAAAAAAAAATACTGCCAAAGAATAACTAAAGGCAAGGTACACAGGAAGAAAAAGATATTTTTAAAGGAAAGAAATAAAGTTGAATTTGCAACTGCATGCCACTGGTTCCCATTTTTCATTTATTATTTAAGGTGTGCAAGAAAAAAAATCTGGTGAGAATATTTGATATAGAAGGTTTTAGAGAAAATGAAAGGAGACTGCAATTTTGGTGTGCTCTCCCTCACACAATTTCCATCTGTTTCAAGTGTGTACCCTATCTTGTTTAATTTTTCATGGAAGTTTATTATTAACAACCTCTTCCTTCTGAAATTAAAATTAGGGCAGAAAATACAGAATCAGGTTCTTACATGATTCACAATGGTCAGGGCTCTCATCAATACACGTTGAGTCAGAACTCCGGGAGATACATCTTCATCCACTCCTTCCTGTAATTTAACAATGTTTGTGCTAAGTTTCAATTTTTTAAAAAAATCATCTCTCAATACAGTAATTTCAGAAGTAGTTATTTCACCAAGAGTGCCCATGCACTGTTAGCAATTCTAAAACATTAAAAAAAAGTTAAACCACACCCCAAATTTTCTATACTATTCTTAAGTGATTACTACCTAATTACTTGCCTTTTCAGGTTGTAAGTCTCTCTCATCATGAAAAATATAATATTTTTGTATCATGAAAGTTATTTATATTGATAGCTTTATGCATGGTGCATTAAACAAGATATAGTGTCAAATCTTCAATAAGTTTCATGTGGAAAATCAGGCATGTAAGAATGGGAAGAAAAAGACCAAAAAAAATAGAAAACTACAGGAGTAGACTCACTTTAGCAGCTATTAAAAATAAGCTTTTAAAAAAACCAACATGATGTGATACTAAGATAAACACACACTCACACACACACACACACGTGAGCACACACACACACACACACACACACACACATACCACAGATAGACCAGTGGTAGAATACAAGACCCGGAAATTATCAAAAATCCACATGGAATCCTAGGCTGTTAGGCCAGCAAGACAAATATTTAAACAAGTTGTTCTGGAACAGATGATTAGCTATTTAGGAGGCAAAATTTAGTCTGTTATTCATACCATAGACAAGAGAAAAACTACAATTAGAACAGGACTCCAATAAAAGAAACTTAATCATATGGAAATGGTGGACAGGAGCAAATCTGGAAATGTGCGTGTATGAAAGTTTCATTGAGAAGCTCATTAACCTGTATATAATATGTATCAATTATTATAATCTTAACAGCATATAAAATAAGAAATCAAAGCTGAATTTTACTTCATTTTGATACAGAAATAAACTTTCTCAATTAGGGTTAAAGTAGAGAAGAAAGAAAAGTGAAGATCAAAAACAAAAAGAAACAAAAAGGATTTAACTGATGATATAATATTTCTAAAATATTTGGATTGCAAAATAAATGTCATAAGTGAAGTCCAAAGACAACTCACATAACTGTCATATGCATCTAAAATGGATAATACTTCTAATACATGAGGCCTACTAGATATCAAAAGACAAACAACCTAAAATATCTGATGGAAATACATGAACATGGGAAGACAATTTTCCTATAAAAGGTATGAAGTGACCCTTAAACATGGCAAGACATACTTTACTTCCAGTTGAAGAAAAATAAAATCAACCTTTGTATATTTGTAAACTATCAACTTAGTGTAGATACACAAGTATGATAACATGCTCCATTGCCAAGGCTGTAAGAAATTAAGATGTTGAAAATTAGTATTGTCATATGCCTTTCCTGATGTAAAATTAGCTTATGCCTCCAAACTGGAACAGCATCTATAACTCAAATAATGACTCCTGTGAGTACCTTTCGATGGACAAATTCAGGTTAGCAGGGGCACAAAGAGGTAGACAACTATGGATACATTGTATTTTCTTAAAGAGCCTTCCCATCCAGGACCTATTTTACTTGGTTTTAACTCTACAGTGGAATTAATGAAAAGGACTAGCTATCATTAGTTACAGAGCTGACTACAGTCTTAGATAGCTTAAACACAGACCAGTCCAGATGCTAGAAATGTTAGGGGTTTTGTACACCCAGTCTTTGACTTTAGAGAGGATTCTGTTGACCTCAACAAATATTGTCCAACCACTGGAAGAGCTGTTTCTTTCACTACTGTCTGACACACAGAACAACTAAATGGTAGCTTTCTGAAAAGTTTAGCTATTCTGGATAGGATTCAGAGGGCCTTAGTATGTACAAAGCCATCCTCTGAATTGAAGATTTAAAATTATTCTTGAAGACAGCTTATATACAAATATATATGCGTGTTATATGTATTATATATGTGTGTATACATGTGTACATATATGAATAGTGAGTGAATAAGCTATGGTACATCCATATAGTAAAATATTATGCAGCTGTTCAAAATGAGGCAAATCTCTGCAAGCGGATATAGGATTTGTGGTGATTTCATTCATATGTAACTAAAGCAAAGTAAAACCAAATTATTTTCAAAGATAAAACATAATCTTAAGCATATGTTACTATTTTATAACAAGCAGTCATGAAAATGTATATAGCTGTCTTACCATCTTAAAAAATGGAGCAGAGAAAGACTAAATTAGAATACTATTAGATTCAAACCTTAATGTGCCCAATCAAGTCACTGGAACTTGAATTTGATCATCTCACATATCTGGGAGCAGATCTAAGGTCCTCAATCACTGGGGACACTGGCTTTTGATTTTCTTTACTTTTACTGAGGTGTAGCAAATATAATAAAATAAAACAGAGTAATTAAAATATGAGAATTAAAATGATGTATCAACTTCTACTAGAACTTGAGCATTTGAGCCATTTTAACTCATCACTAAGTCCAGCTCTTTAATGCCTCTAACGTTTAGTGTTTTTGCATTTGACTGCAGTTTGTGTGATTGTCAAAGGCTGTTTTTCTTACTTATCATTCTCAATAATTTAGACAAGACAACAGATCTCTTTATTTGTGCAATACAAAGAGATATCAGTCACCCTTGTAGATCTGCTTCCCTCCCAGGACTCCAGAGCTGTTGTTACTTTCTGTGTTTCTGTGACACGTGCCATGCCTCCTTCTAACTCCCTTCCTTTGTTTGATGTGCCTGTTTTCCAGCTTCTGACACTCATTTTCTCTTCTGGGTTTTAATTTATGGGAATTTTTGCTTTGCATATTTCTCAATGGTGACTCCAATGAAACCCTAGACAAAATAAAGACAGATTTGAATTTTGTTTGGTTTGCTTCGGCTTTATGAAATTGGATCTTTCTACATTTCTCAGGCTCCTGCTTCTGTCTCTTGGTACTGAGTTTTCAGGCTGGTGTTACCCTTCTAGCAAGCATATGTGTTTTTGATCAACTCAGAGATGGTGGAATTAGCTCAACTTGGTTATCAATGGAGCTAATAATAGTCACTATATGAGTCCTTGACCTTCACAATCTCACCACTGTTAGGCTATAGAGCTCAGGGAACCAGAGCATTAGAGTCCCCAGTGTTGTGACTGTGTAGCTGCTGGGACTAAGGTTCTGTGTGGAGTTGCTGAGGTTCTTCTAGGGTTTAGGTGACTTAATACATGAGTAGAACTATTAGAACAATGTTAGCCACAAAGTGAGCATTTAATACAATGACTTATCTTTTGAAAAAAAATCCAGAAAACAGTTTGTTTCCATAGCATATGAAATTATCAAGAAATAAATTTAACCAAGAAGGTAAAATATTAGTACACTAAAAACCATAAAGCATTGCTTAAAATCTATTGAGTCCACAAATAAATGAAAATATCCACCATGTTGCAAATGGAAGTATGGATAATATTCAATAATATTAATATTCTTAGAATGTCTATGGTGTGCTCGATACACGGGGATTTGTTAAAATCTATCAAAATTCTTGTTATTCCTATCTACCATAAAAACGTCATCAAGTTCGTATGTAATTATAAAAATAATTCAAACATTCCAAATAACATAAAGAAAGAAAAACAAGTTTGGAGACAATACATTTTCAATTTTAAATTATAGCCAAAACTATAATGACCAAGAAAGTATGGAACTAGAAAAGTAACAAAACAACAGACTAAAGGACAAAATAAAATAATAGTAAGTTCAAAAGAATGTTTGGGATCTGAGAGATGGTCTTGCAGTTAAAACCCTTGACTTGCAAAGAGGAGGACTAGAGATTAGATACAGTCCTAGAACCCATTTAATTATCTGCTGGGACGGTGTCATGACTGTCGTTCCATCCCTGGAAGATATAAAGAGGGTATTGCCAATCAAAAGCTGGCTAGAAAGAGTATGTATCTGTGAGGTATGACTTTGATTGAGAGAGGTTGGCTCAAGATAGAAAAGTAGGAAAGCATCAAGAAGATTTCTGACATCAGCATTGGACCTACATGCGCGTGCGTGCACACACACACACACATACATGCAAGCCCACATCCAAGCCCACACACAGAAGCATACACACACACAATGTGAATACACATAGGCATGCAGACCGCACACACGTTCACATAAAAAAGTACAAGAACAAAAGAATAGTTTGCCATTTCACATACCATGACTGTACATGAGGATAGTACGCTACATGAAACAAAGCTGAGGGTAAGAACAATAATCAACAAACTTCTTAAAGTGCTCAGATATACAGGCATTGAGAGCCAGGCAATACCTACGGTCTGTCTTAGCTAGGGATTCTATTGCTGTGATAAAACACCATGAACAAACGACACAGAGAAGAAAGAATTTATTTCAGCTTACAGTGCCGCATTAAAGTCCATCATCAAAGAAAGTCAGCTCAGGAACTCAAGGCAGGAACCCATGGGTAGAACCTGAAGCAGAGGCATGGAGGAATACTTTTTACTGGCATACTAGTCACGACTTGCTTCACCTCCAGGACCACCTGCCTAGAATGTGTTTGGCCCTTCTACATCAATCATCAATTTAAATTGCCCTATAGGCTCGTCTCTGGGCAAGTTCTATGGGGGCATTTTCTTAATTATAATTTCTTCTTCTTAGATGATCATGGCTTGTGTCTAGGTGACATAAAAACTAGTCAACAAAACAACCAATGGCCAGGACTTGGATAGGAATTGATAGGTTGTTTACAATCTATTTGTGAGGGGAGCAAGTCTAGAGTTCTATGCAAAATATGGTGGATTTTTATTAAATAAGTAGTTATTAGCTTGCTAATGTCTCAAAATTTCATATATTAAGTGAAACATCTTAATCTTCTTTATTATAGTAACCATCTTATTACATAAATTCATCCCATTATATTATCTTGTCAATATCAAGTAAACACAATGAAATGCATTTAAAAATAGTAGTATTTGGTTTGCTTCCATTACTACAAAACTCCATACACAGCAACTATACTTAAGTTTAAACAATCCTTTGTAGGAAACCCACATGGAATCATGAATTCCTGTAACATTTGTACTGTGAAGTTTAAAACACTCTAGGACATGTCACCTGTTTTAACTTAGTGCCTAAGTTCCTCGTATTGATGATGACACATTAAATACAAATGAGAAACACAGCCAAATCAGTTCTTTCTGTTAATTTGCTTCTAATCAATTCACTGTGTATTTGTTGGCCATGAAATCACTGAGTTATAGGACACTGGAACATAGAGAGGTTCCTAGTAATGAGTGCCTTCTAGCAATATACAGGGGATGGTTGCATAATGGCAGCAATACTATGATTCATAAAAGATTTAATTTAGCAGGCCATGGGTAAAAATAGAAGAGATGCTTAAAGGCAACACAGAAATGTTGAGATTTAATTGGACAATTGAGTCATAATATTTTTATTGAAATCTGCTCTGAATCATTTGAATAAATCACTCAATGTCAGGGATGGATTTGTTATCAAGTGGATGGAACTTTAGGATTCAGGGATTCCCACTTGCACAGAGCTTTTACAAGGCCCTAGGCAAGGATAGAAATTATGTTCACATGGCCACATACTGATGCAAAATTGGAAGAATAAACTTTCTTAGTAACTCCTAACTTTTGTCCTCTTATTTACTTTTTCATTATACCTGAATGATAGGGATATGGAAAATCTAGGAAAAGAAACTTTCAGTAAGGTGTGTATTCCATTTGAGTTTAATGTGACACAAACTACGTGGCTCACAATCAGTTATGTGCAGTGATGTTCCTGTAAGCCAAACAAATAGGATCTGAAAAGATCTCAAAATGCCTGCACCTCTAGCTGTGTGAATTCACCCACCCTGTCATGGCTCAGGATCCGAGGTGGTTTTATATAAATATGCCCTACAGTTCCCAATACTAAGAATAAGGATAATGGTGGAGAAATAAGGTTTGAAATGTGCACAGCCAGGAGGCAGCCTGTGGAAATTTTTTCAGCCATCACGGGTGTGAAATTCTAAGCAGTCCATTTGATTCTTATGAAGCCCAGTCAAAACAAGAGTTACTGCCTGTCAAGAATACATTCAATAATGTAACATTTACAATTATAAACATAAGGTTTATTTTAAAATAGGTATTGTGCATAAAGCTGAGCTTCCCAGAATTCTTTGTTTTTCTTAATAGGTTGTAAACCTATAACAAAACTAGAATGAGCCAGGACATTATGATGGTATGTTGTCTGTGGCGTGCATTCTAAAGGACTGGATTGTGTCTTATCACAATGGATGCTTCTTGTCTTGATGCTGTCTGGCATGTCCAGACAACTCAGTGAGCAAGATTGCCACTGAAACTCCAAAACTGCCTGCAGAAACAGAGGTTCCAGTGACAAACTCTCTGCCCATATTGATCAGGAAGTCAGTGTATGCAAGTGAAGAGTAATTAGATTACACAATTATGCAACCCAACTCAAACGTCGGCACGATCTGTAAATGCACTTTTCTGTCTGCATTGATTTCAAATTAATTTTGCCTTTTTATATTTATTGATCATACCAAAAGTCAAACAATGTCTTATAAAAATGTATGAAGCAATAACATAGTTAATTTAAAAAGATGCTCTCTCATATATACAGAGAGAGCAAGGGAGGGAGATATTTACAATTTTGTGGTATTTGTGTATCTGTCAGCTTTTGAAATGTTTAATACATCTTTTCTTCAAAGACTATCTCTTATTTATATAATTGCACATATCATTGTCTGGTCCTATTTTTATATTTTTAGAATCTGTAGTATAAGACAAATGTGAGGTGGAGAACACAATTTTTAATGCAATGCCTGTCTCCCAAGCCTTCAATTCCTAGCTCTCAGCATTTTGTGAAATCAGTACAGTGTCAGGCACAGAGTAATTTTTTAAGGACTCACTTCTTGCCATATCAAGGTGAGAAACTCACTTGACCACTTCAGAACTCAGTGGGTCTACTGAATTACAACTGAACAAAGAACCAAGACTCTACGTTACATTAGAAATTTTCAACTCTATAATCTATATCTGCCCCCGAACTTGCCATGTGGAAAGGCAGACACCACACAGGGCATCAGAATACTGGAATACAATATAGAGGCCCAAGCTTCTGAGAGTCTCCAGGAGACAAGTCACATGTTTGAATATTGCCTCCCTCTGAATTGAATTAGAGAGGATGCATCTATTACCATTCTATTCACATTTCTCTCTTTTGACTTTATGCCAGAAGAGGGCATTAGATTCCACTGGAGATAGTTGTGAACCACCATGTGGTTGCTGGGAGGACCTCTTAAATAACAGCTAGTGCTCTTAACCACTCGTCCATCTCTCCAGCCACCATATTTCTTTCAAAAACATGTTTCATCATTTCTTTTCTCAGGCCTGTTATTTCTAATATTTATAATTATGATTTTTAAAAACGTATCAGGGATATATTTATCTCATAGAGTTTCTTCTTGTAATATAGTGACAATTTCCCTATAGAATTCTAGAATGTGCTCCACTTGCTTACAGCTGCCCCCTTCATTTCTCTCCTAGACAGAGTTGTGCAGGACATCATTCATAACTGTTTAATTTTCAGCCTGATGCCTGCACAAATGTCTTCCCATGCTTCTCTCTGTCTTCTATGCTGGCCCCATCCAGGACAAGCCTACCTTTCCACTACCACCAACTACGCACTTTAATAGAAACGCCCTCCAGAAACAGCTAATTGCTCAGGGAGTTTTTACTCCCTGAAGCCAATGGGAAACTTGGAATCTCCTATTAGTCTCAGACTAAAATCCTTCCTCAATCAGAGATAATTATTAAACTAAGCAAGAGGATTTCAATAGTCTTCTCAAATTGATCCCAAAGATGCCTCCTGCAGTGAGACTGCCTCATTCAGCTTTAGCCACTTTCAATTAACTGAACAACACAAAGCACTCCCAAGGGACCAGGAGCAAACAAAATCCAAATTACAAACAAACAGAAATATCTGAAGCAATTAAGTCCTTGGTGGCTTAACTCCAGGGTGCCCTGAAGTCTTCTTCAAGGCCAAGGACCCAACTGGAGTAGGCGAGATAATAAATCTATTCAAGCGGGTGATAACTGTAAGCTGTGTAGACAGTTACATTATATAATTGGTAAGGAGTGGGGAAAGAAAAAGACTTTGGAACTGGAAGATCTGAGCTAACACTCTCTTCACCCCAATTCCAGGAGGTAATGTCCAAATCTCTACTTCACTTGGCAAACATGACTTCCTTTACTTCCTAACAGAACGTAGCATTGCACTACAAAACTAACTTCATAACTTCATGACACCCCGGTAGATAATCTAGGCCAGGCACCTCTTTAAATGCCAGCACCTCCAATAGAACCAAGTAGTTCTCACATATGCAAAACGGCACACATAAAGAGCCAGTGGAGAAGAGAAGACTAAAGGAGAACCACAACTGGGAAAACCAAACAGGAAATGAAGGAAAGTGCTCTAAGGGGTGAGACTGAAGTAATGAAGTAACTGAACATTAAATTAAAAATAAAAGTCCTCAGAGTGAATCCCGCGTGACTATGCCTATCTGATGATGGGGTCAGGGAAGCATTTCAAAGGTGCTTAAGGTTGGACCGAGTGCTGGATTACAGAAGTCCCCTGACAAGCTTCAGGGAGGGGAGCAGAGGCTCAGACCTCCATCCCTGCTTCCGATAGCTCTCCCCTCCCCTCCCACTGTTATCTTTGCTGGCAAGGCAGCTCAGAGGAAGTTTGGGGACCGAAGAGCTTATCTGTAATAACAGCTTATCTGTGGCTGGCAGTAAACCCAGAGGTTAAAACTAAAGAAATTCTGGCCCTCCTGCCATTTCTCTTGTCCCTCAGTGCTGTTTCGGTCTCTTTCCCCCAGCCTTATGCTCTTCAATCAATCAAGCAAGTAATAAGCATATATTCAAATCCCATTATGTTCATGTAAGGCTCCCAGGGCACAAAGATAGGCGAGGCACTCTCCCTGATACTGAAGACTTACATGGATGTGAAGGACACAAAGTCTAAGCATTTAAGACCAGGAGCTGGACAGCAGGGGGTATGTGCTGAATTATAGTGGCACTGAACAGTGGCTGAGTGCAAAGGAGGAGTTCATGGGGCCTATCGTTTCCATCCCTTTGGGGACCTGAGCAAATAGGCATGTTATAGACAAAGCTTCAGCTTTGGAGACAAGCACCTGGAAACGGCTCATACCATAAGCTTCAAAACCATTTTTAAACCAGCCTGATGTCAGTCTAGTAAGAAAATTCCCAAGGAACTGATAGAAAGGGAAAGTCAACTTGGACTCTGGAAGCCTTTGTAGATCAGTTTTCAAGAATTTTGACCTTATTCTGCTAATTGAAAAAAAAAAGAACCAATTCTTTTTTTAAATTTATTTATTTTTATTTTCTTTGCATTGGTGTTTTGCTGCATATATGTCTGTGTATGTTGATGCTGGGAATAAAACCCAGGTCCTCTGGAAGAGCAACCAGTGTTCTTAAACACTGAGACATCTCTCCAATTCCCAAGAACCAAATATTAAAGGAAGTATAATATAGACTCCCTCCACGGTTTTCTCTCAAATGAATACAGGAGTGTACATATCTATACATTTAAATTTATTGATTAATATTTTATCTTCTGTCTCATCTCTGCTAAGGATATAAAGCTCTTTAGGATGGATGAGAATGTCAAAGGTTATTTGAGGAGTAATGCAAGAAAATAATTCATAAAATAGTAATAATTTCAAGTAGAAATAATTTCAAAAGTAGTTAAAGAAAAGGAGCAGTTAGAGGTTTTACTCAATGGTAGTGCCCTTGCCTCAAATGCTCAAGATCCCCAGCCCCACCCAAAAATGCATCAATAGTAAAGGAATAAAAAATAAAGCTGTGCTTAAGAATAGGAGTCACAGAGGTAGTACTTGATATCAAATGTAATATATAACAAATACTAATAGATATGATTTGAATGCCATACATTTACAAATGCACATATTCATAAATGAGAATGATATATATAGGAGAAGGCAATCGCTACAGCCAGCACAAAGCTCAACATCTCACTTACTGTGCAAAAAATTGACTAATTCTGGCACCCTGAGCCCATGCCCCCTGTCCTTTACAGAGTGGTTTTCTAGTGGGAGGAAATACACAAAGTCTCAGTGTACTCCCCTTATTGCAGCCGTGACTAGTGAAGGCAGCGCCATGATGACGATCATGCTTGCCAAACGGACCATGGCTGCTGCTGCCCAGCTCTGACTAGTAAGGATTCCCAGCAGCATCACTGAAAGTGATAAGAGCATGCTGTTCACACAGAGGGCCCTGGCTTGTGCCACCAACACAGGCTTTATTGCTGTCTGCAATTCCTGCCACAGGTTAGCACACCTGCTTCAGAATGTTGCACCATAATTCACTTCAGAAACTACAGAGGAAAGTGGATTTTTGGTACTCACTCTTTTGATTATTGTTGTGCCCTTAGCTACAATCCAGCCAAAAGATAATCTCGTGGAAAGACTTGATAAATACATAATTGTCTCTCCTCATTCATAACTTGGCTACTCTCTCCTCATTCATAACCAGTCTTTTAGCCATCCCAGCCTCTTTTTTCTTTCCTTTTGGAATATGGTGCAGAAGAAAACTTGGACTGTGTGAGGGAGACTAGAAAGTATTCTATTCTACTTTAAATAGAACCAGACACAGGCCTGAAAACACACAGCCAACAATTACAGACAACTGTGCTGAGAAGTAGACTGTCTGTAGCATTCTCTCCCGTTTTCTTTTTTCTTTTTAGGGACATTTGCGTCTGTATTTATTCCTGCTTGTCTTCCTTATTATTATTATCATTATTATTATTATTATT
>NW_026067944.1:25432013-25552430 GCF_014885135.2 Alexandromys fortis | reverse complement strand
ACACACACACACACACACACACACACGCACGCACTCCTTAATTGCTCGGTATCTATCACTCTATAACTTAAATCATGACCCTTGAAAGCCGTATTTGTGCAGATTAATCTTCGTTGTAAAGGAGTGGTGTGGATCCAGAATGCCCCATGGAATGCAAGAACGAAATGGCAATGTTGCTTGCAGAATATGAAAGTCTTAACTCCAGCTCCACAGTCTTAACATTTTCGACCCCGTCTCTGAATTACAAACAAAACAAAGGGAGTGTACTGGAGTTTACAGTAAAACAGCATTCCATTCTGCACTCATAAGAATTTCATCTCAAGGATGATGATAGCAAATGAGACCAAAATAAATAATATGTGTCTTTGCCTCTTGTTGAGAAGGAAAGTGAGCTCCACCTTGCGTTGATCCCTTATTTGTTTTTTAATTCTGTGGGGGAAAGCTCTCAAATGGACCATTTAGACTGGGCATGCTGTTCTGCCTTCATTTAGACAGCATTCTTTCTGAGAGTAGGCCCATAAAGACATCATTTTTGCAAATGTAGATGTCCTAGAGGTGAAAATTTTAGTACCATAACCTCATGTAGATCTCATAAAATGGTTGTTCTGGATAACGGGAGCAGACACTCTAAAGTTCAGGAGACTGTCAAGCTGAAGCGGACATTAGAATCCCTATGTCTGGAGCTCTGGGAATATAAACATAAGGCCGTAAAAGGTCAGTGTTCCTTAGCAGCTGAATCACAGTCAAAAGAAATGCAGTTTTAGAAACAGCTCAAAACACTTGTACCACTGACTAAGAACATGTGGCTAGCATGTATTTACATCTACCAAAATTGTTTCTTCCTGGTCAGTAGAGCACAGAACTCAATTTTTGTACTAAGAGATTACCTATATCCTGCTACCTGGTTCTTTGGTTGACTAGTAATGGGAAAAGTCTGAAATTTGAGTGGCTAAATCAAAACTCTGCATTTAAAATGTAGATCTTACCATTCTGAAATTTGTAGATATTGCAATAAGAAATGGGAAAATGAAGTTTTTCCTTCTCTCCTTAGATTTATAATAAACTTGAATCCTATCATCGTAAGTAGAAAGACCTTCATTATCGTGGTACTATCTCATAATTGGTTTAGGTATTAGCAGAGAAATATATTGTATAAGAACAGTGTATGAAACTGATGAATCAACCTTGAGAAAACGACAGCCTTGCAAGCACTGAGAAAAAACACGGTGACAATGATGTTGCAGTCATTGTTCTTGCTAATGGTGGTGGTGGTGGTGATTGGTGGTGGTGGTGGCAACCACAACGTTGACCACAGGGTTGTTGACTAGGAACAACTCCATCCCCAGGCTCTCCTACTTCTGAGTCAGCTTGTCTATTTTATTTCTCTGTTTAGTGAGGTGACTTACCCACATCAAGGCAGAACTTCTAGCTCTTGAAGAATCATCTTGTACTTTCAGTGATGGCTAAGGATAGAAAGGACTTTTCTGGAAGCTCAATTCCAATTCCCTCCACTCTCAAATGATTCCTGTAGTATCTGCTTTTCCAAACCAACAGAATGTGTGCATTATAGCCTCGAGTGGTAATGCCCATGATGAGCCTCTTCTTTTCTTGTGTATGGCACTCTGAAGTTGCACCCAGAAAATTCCACGAAAGAGTGTGCATGACAGTCATTTTCCTTCCAATTTCATTCCCTTCTATCTAATTTCCATATGCACTAACAGTCTTTCTGGATATCCTCCTATATGGCTCTAAAATACAATTGGTGAGTACCACATTCTGAAGATTGGTCGTAGCCAAGAAATTAATTTCAAACAATATAAATGTTTCTTGATGCTCCAATTTTTCATAAACACAAAAGAGGTTTATTTTTTATTTGTTTTGCTTTGTTGAGATAGGAATTTATGTGGTCAAGGCTGACCTCAAACCAGCTGAATAGCCAAGGAAATATTGAAATTATAATCTTCCTTTCTTATAGGCATTCATCTCTATATACATTCAAAAGCACGGAAATTTTGTTTGTTTGTTTATCAGCCTTGCTTTATGGTTCTGATGTCATGAGGAGTCCCTTTGGGACTGTAAACTATTCTTTCTGGATATATCTCTTCTCTCCAAGTTTGGGGTGTCAGTACTTTCTCTCCCTGATAGAAGAAAGATGAATTGGCCACAACGACTCAGCCAGAAGGCAAAAGTGCTAAAAAACGAGGCAGAATGCTCCAGGCACAAGCAAGCAGGCCCAGAAGCAGTTCCTGCATCACAATTGGCTGCAGCAGGTTTTCTGCAGAAGGCATTAACAGAAAAAGAAAATAATTAGAAATCAATCAACAAGAACAATGCAATTTCATATGCAAACCAAGGCAGTCATGGAGATTCCCACACAGTTTCAGTAGTACCAGCACAAGGAAGAGGCCTAGCCAGAATATGAATAAGGCAGAAGCAGAGGCTTAGCCAGGCACGAGATGGGAGACGAAGCGAAGCTCCCAAAATGGAAGAATTTACTGTAGTACCAAAATGAGAGTCGTATCAAATTTCAGTAAGGAAAATTTCACAGTTAATACCATGAGCCCATATTGTATTATTTTGTAATTAAAAACAGTATTAGTTGACTATTTGGGAAGTCTTTTTATTTTACAGTAAGCAATTTTATTTATTTTAACTTTACTATGTTTTTAATTGAAACAGATTTACATAACTTCCCACCACCCTTTCCTCCCTCCCAACTACATTCCCTCAAAGTTCTCCCATACCCCCCACTCTCAAGGTGAGAGCTTCTTTTTCTTTACTGTCCCTCACATTTGCATCTACCTATGTGTATATACATATGTATATGTATACACAGGTGTGTGTGTATGCGCATGCACAAATATATATAAATGCAACATACTTAGTTGTAGAGAGCTGCCATGGTAGTATACAGCAGGTGACAATTTGTGTTAAGCAAGCTGACCCATCAGGTGTATGATTCCCTGGTGGGGAGCCCCACCTGGCAGAGCTGTAGGGTCACTGGCTGTGGAAACCAGTTGCTCCTGTCTGTAACTTATTTCATGAGTCACTTCCTTTCTTCCCTAAGAACTTTATTTCTTACCTAATAATAGCTTCAAGTGTATTTCTACTGCCTGTGTGTTTATCTCTTGTATATATCCTATCCACTGGGTACACATATAACTGGATAGCCAGAAGATGATTTTCTGCTTACGTTTTGAAATATTGATGAACAGAAATAAAACTAGGCTGTTTTACTTTACTCAAACTGACAAGTGTTCTCAGTCACAAAGTCAGTCTTTCACACAGACACTCAAACTTTAGGCTTCAGAGCAGGCTGGTTGCCCCCAGGAGACAGGGTCATCTTCCCAGGTAATGTTATGCTGATTCAAAGCCAGAGCTTGAAACAATTTTAGTCTGCACACAGTCCCAGTCTCCGGCTGGAGGTCCGGCTAACTAATTGCTATTGTTAAGTCTTGATTTTCACTGTAATTTCCTGTCTGGGATCCCTCACCAACTTAGAGCTACATGCAGGGGTCATTTTGACATTCCTAGCCTGAGAGAAGCTATGTGACTTATAACTGTCCAGAGTTTTGCCTGGCGGGAGGCAGAGAAAGACGCGGCAAAGCAGCAGAAGCCACGATGGAATGTCAAGAAAATGTTAGGCAGCAGTGAGAAATGGGGGGGGGGGGGTTGAGGAAGAACGGAGAACTAGGCAGAGAGCAGCAAGAGGAGAACTGGGCAGAGAAGAAATGGACTGGGCAGAGCTGTAAGCAGTAGATCTTATGTAGGGCTAATTAGGAAGCTGTAAAAAACTATGCAGCAATGTGGAGACACAGAGTTTTTCTGAGACGATGTAAGATGAAGTAAAAGAGAAGTTACCATCAGAAAGTGTCTGTGTTTCTTTATTTACCTGCCAGTTAAAGAGAAACATTTCTCATTACCCTCGGATAAAAAGATTTCCTAAACCTGCTAGCCTGGGATCGTGTTTGCAACTGCCCAGGAGCAGATCATGGGAGCCTCCGCTGATCCGCGATACTGAGTCCTTTATTTGGTGGTAGTGTTTATCTAGTTTCAAAGCTGACCTTTCTGCACTGGACAATCAATGAGGGGCCTCATCCCTGGGAGAGGCTAATTCTCCTCCCTCCACAGTCAGGTGTTGCCAGTAGTTCCTTGTCTAGATGTAGGGAGTAGGAAGAATCCATGAGTGTGGGAGCTCCTGAGTGAATGAATGCATGCTGTTGACATGGTCATGGCCATGCCAAGGACCCCAGGGTTTCAGGCTCACGGAGAAATGGCCAAGCAACCCACCCTTCCACTGCCTCCTGCCAGAGTGAGGCTTTGAAAGAAATAGCCAAGCTTTCTCTTCTGGTCCCTGTGTAGAGGGTGACAGTGTGTGAAGGAAATAACCTCCATAGGTTATTATTCCCCCTGGATATTATCAGCATAGAGACCATTCCCTACAGAGACTATTCCTGAAAGGTCAGCTGTACCTATCTCTGGTCCAGCTGAGGACCACAAACACTGCCTCCTTGTTTATCTGCGTATAATGACCCTACTTCCTTGTTCAGCTGTATAAAACAATACTGCCTCCCTGTCATTCTAGATAAAAAGCACACTGAGCAACCAGGGTGCAATGGTTTCCTCATCAGAGTACAGTTCCACCCATTTTCAACTTTACTGTTTGTCTCAGTGTCCATGTGTCTGTCTTTTCTTCCTTCCCTCACAGTCCCAGCTGTTTCCATGCCTGGAAACCATGCATGGGCCAGACATAAGTGGGGAAAGTCGTTCTAAATGACAAGCATTAAAACAATGATGGATATCAATCACTTACAATACAAATACAAGATGGAATATATTAGTTGACAAAGAGAAGAAAAACCTCATTGAAAGTCTGCTGATTGCATTATGGGTTAAGGTTTCTTCTTACCCACAAGCACAGGAAGCAGATATTTTTCCCTATTTCAGCTTCTTTTGTTCCCTATTTTCCTTTAAAAATAAAATAAGGACATGATGATACATGTTTTTCAAACAACCTGAATACAAAATTTTTCAACAGTTTTAAAGTTTTCTTCTTCTTTTTACATTCACTCTCTGTCTAGCGACGCTTCCCTGTACCAAACATTACCCAAGCATTTAATTTAGATTTTATGGTCAACAATCCATTCCTTGTCAAATTTATATGTATTTTAATAAAATATATTTTATATATTCTTTAATAAATCACAAAACAGAAGAAAGATTAGACAATCATCAAGTTTATCTACATTTATATTGACCCTTGATTAGCATACAAACTCACTAGAAGGAGCAGATTTGTCTGCATGCCAAACAAGAGATAGTTGCTGATATCACATTAAGCTGATATCAGCATTATCCAGTGTGGCTGACCAAAGATGGAGGCTGATAGCTAATTTGGAGGTCAGTGAGTGCAAGTCTACTGTCTATGGCATAAAAATTTCTTAGAATAACTTACAGTAGAGAGTTTAAATCTTTCCCATTCATGCCTATCAATAGAGCCCATGCTGGCCTACTCTACCCACAAATCTCTCACAATGTAAATCACAAAAAGGCTTCTCTGCCCCAGTCCCATGTGCCAACTCACTGAGTGATAAGCACCACTGAGTTTCTCTTGACTTCTCTAGGAGCTCTGAAAAGGTTACTAAGCTATATTATATGCAGCTCCGGACTCCCAGCCTGGATCCTACATTAAATCCTTCTCCTGGATTTGCTCACAATAACCCATAGAGTCCACGATCACCAAAGAAGTGGTGTGGCTTATTACTCTGACACTCAGTCCTTTGTCATTCTAAACTTCAACACTCCACCACTAGCCATGGAGTCATGCTGATGAGACTTCCCAGTTCCTTTCCTGTAGGCTTTGCTGGTGCTGAGTTCTAAAGATAAACACTTTACACGTGCTAAGTATGTTATCTATGGCCTCCCTGACTATAATACATCTTCGAGTCCACATCTCTTAACATCCAGGCTGAAGGATGGGGTAAAGCACGCTCCTGTACTCCAGAGATACATTCACCAGGATGTAGGCTAAGCCTGAGCTTTAGGTGCCCTTATTTGTTCCACCTTTTAGACCTGTTGTAATCTTTTTTTTTTCAGATTTTTTTTTTATTCTTCTTTTATATGCTACACCCTGACCACAGTTTTTCCAGTTTTTCTTCCTACCTCCCCTCCCCCCACCACCTCCATTCCTCCTCTGCTACCCTTGAGAAAAGGGCAGGCCTCCCAGGGATATCCAACAACCATGGCATATCTAGTTGCAATAAGACTAGGCGTCTCCCCTAGTATTAAGGCTGGACAAGGCAACCCAAAAGAGGAAAAAGGATCCCAATAGCAGATGAAAGATTCAGAGACAGCCCCAGTTCCCACTGTTAGGATTCCCACCAAGCTACATAACCATAACATATATTCAGAGGACCTGTGTCAGACCCCACAGGCTCCCTGACTGCCAATTCAGTCTCTGTGTGCCCCTCTGAGCCTAGATTAGTTGGTTCTGTGGGTTTTCTTGTGGTGTTCTTAAGCCCTCTGGCTCCTATAATCCTTCCCTCAACCTCTTTCGCAGTACTTCCCAAGCTCTGCTTAATGTTTGGCTCAGGAGTTTTTTGTTTGTTTGTTTGTTTGTTTGTTTTTTTCAGTTTCATCTGTTTGCCTGCACATTTATGATAATACTTTTAACAGCTGAGTAATGCTCCATTGTGTAAATGTTCCACATTTTCTTTATCCATTCTTCAGTTGAGGAACATCTAGGTTGTTTCCAGTTTCTGGCTATTAGGAATAAAGCTGATATAAACATAGTTAAGCAGATGTCTTTGCTGTAAGATGGAGTGTCCTTTGGGTATATGCCCAGGAGTGGTATATCTGGGTCTTGCAGGAAATTTATCCACAATTTTTTTTCAGAAACAGCCATATTGATTTCCACAGTGGCTGTGCAAATCTACACCCTACCAGCAATGGAGGAGTGCTCTCCTTGCTCTGCAGCCTAGCCAGTATGCGCTGTCACTTATGTTATTGATCTTATTCTGACAGCTATAAGATGGAATCTCAAAGTAGCTTTGATTTGCATTCCCTGCTGGCTAGGGAGGTTGAACATTTCTTTAAGTGTTTCTCGGCCATTTAATATTTCTCTGTTAATAATTCTGTTTAGATCTGAACTCTATCTTTTTTATAGTTTTATCACTTATTTATTAAACAAAATTTTATTCAATTAGTAGAAGATGTTATATTATTACTAAAAAATGAAGAGGTGGAATTGGGATGGTGGGGAGGTAGGGGGAATCCAGGTAGAGTTGGGATGGTGGGGAGGAAGGGAGGATCTGAGCAGAGTTGGGATGGTGGGGAGGAAGGAAGGATCTGGGCAGTGATGGGAGGTAGGGAGGTTCTGGGCAGAGTTGGGATGGTGGGGAGGAAGGGAGGATCTGGGCATAGATGAGTGAGGGAAAATCGTGATTAAAATACATTGCTTGAAAATAATTTTATTTGCAATAAAAGTAAATACTTTTAAAATGAATAACAAACTTTATCACCTAAAAAAAAAAAAACTGAACAGAAACATTGCTAGTGAATGGAGCCCTGCTTACACAGGTCTATAATAATTAAAACATTTTAGATTTTTGCATAAGTATAGGAAAAGAGATCCATGAAGCAGAATTTAGGAGCTAGATTCATACAAATGTATATATTTATATTTATAGATTATTTTTGATAATTTTAAATAATTATATGTATAGATTTATATTTATGTATATATAATATTGATATACTAGAATATTTCCACACATAATAACATTGGATTTTTCAGGGTATTGCATACAAACAGCCAATGCTTATTAAATTGTAAAGTAAGTCAAATACTCTTGGGGAGAACTTCTTTTTTCAAAAGAGGTGTAGCTTTTTACTGATTTTTTTTTTATTTTTCTTAACTGAAAATAGTATTTTATTGTTGTTATTGAGCTATGCATATTTCTCACTCCCCTTCCTCCCCCTCTCCTTCTACCATTTCTCATGCCCCCTACACTCCCTATTTACTCAGAAGATTTTGTTTTTTTTTTTTTCCTTCCTATGTAGATCTATGTATGTCTCTCTTAGGGTCCTCAAAGGGATGAATCTAGCATAAAAGCATACTGAGTGAGGTAAACCTGACCCAGAAAGATAAAAGTACTCTATCTTTTATTAAGTTTATGTGGTTTTTTATTTGATGTCTACTTTCTTGAGTTCTTTCTATATTTTAGCTATTAACACTCTGTCAGATGTGGAGTTGGGGAAAATCTGTTTCTATCCTGTAGGAGCCATTTTGTCCTACTGAAAGTATTCTTTGCCTTATAGAAGCTTTTCAGTTTCAAGAGATTCCATTCGTTAATTGTCAGTCTTAACACATGCACTATTGGTGTTCTGTTTTGGAAGCTTTTTCCTGTCTCAGTGTTTTCAAGGCTATTTCCCATTTTCTCTTTATCAGGTTCAGTGTATCTGGCTTTGTGTTGAAGTCCTTGATCCACTTGGATTTGAGTTTTGTGTAGGATAATAGATATGGATCTATTTGCATTCTTCTACATGCTGACTTTCCACTTCCTTTAGTATAGGCTTTCTTGCTCTGGGGTGCTAAAGATAAACACTTTACATGTACTAAGTATGTGAGTCACAGCCTCAGTTACTAGAATATATCTTGATTTCACATCATTTAACACCCAGGTTGATGGGGTAAAGCATGCTCCTTTACTCCAGAGTACACCCAGCAGGATGCAAGCTAAGCTTAAGTTTTAGGTGTCCTCATTTGCTCCACCTCTTTAGACCACTTGTACTCTAAAAATTCTAGAGTGAAGACTATGGTCAACCATTGCAATGAGACTTCAAACTTGAAAGGGAGTCAAAGAAAACAAGAGTTGTGCAGTAGACAAAGTGGTAGAGGGAGATTATTCAGGGAACACTGCAGTAGAGGAAATGAACTTTGTTTAGAGCTGAGCTCAACTGCAAAAATCAGTGATGAATTCTTGCTCAGTTATGGTAGTAAGAATATGACTCAAGGTAGTCAGAATGTTCTGCTATTATCTAATGGAAAAGAAGGAAAAGAGATCCATGTATTGAGGATGGAGGGTGGTGTTTGTCTTGATTTAGTGGGAACCTTGATACAACTGTAAACTAGTAGACAAGGACAAGGTCTCAGAGGAGTAAGTGTAGACTTTGGTCAAAGATCAAGCCTTTGTCACCAGCAAACCTCAAAAGAAGTTAGTGTTCTCCTGGAAATTGACTTAATCAGATGTATTTTACTTAGGTGAACTACAGAACTTGTTCACAAAGAAGCTATCAATGAAGAACATCAATACGCATATCAACACTTTGTCCATTCTGAATCCTCATTAACATAGCTGCAGTCAACAGCAGAAAATCAAAGCAATGTCTATAAACATAAAAATTTCAAAATTCTTTCTATGGGACAAGTTCCTACATTCTGTAAAAGGAAGAAAAAAATTATTTAACTGAGTCAGGTGTAGCAATATTAAGACACATCTGAAAACAAAGGGTCATTTTATACACAGATCAGCTATCCAAGGCAGGAAAGAAGAGGGGCATTTTCATTAAAGATGCAGCTTCGTTGCCTCACTAATCCCTTAAGCTTCAAATTTAATGGACATTAAGATTGCTCCCATATCAGTAAAATGCATAGATAAAATATTTTTATATGATTAATAAGATAACCAATTCCTCTAATACCTAAAAGCAATGTTTTCAGCAAGTACAAACATTTTTTTTTGGTTTGGTTTGGTTTAATTGCTTGAGAATTTTGCCATAGGTCAAAGGCAAATCCCAGAATAGGTTTAATGGCACACAGTGGAAAATGGATGGGCAGCTGAAAAACCAGTGACTCAACACTGTGGTAGTTCTGCTCAAAGGACAGTTGTGTCTTCAAATAGAACAACTTTAGGAGACACTTTCCTTTTGGGCTGTCACAACTGTATGAAGAGCATTGATGACATCTAACAGACGTTAGGGATACAGTACCTAATATTCCATAGGCATCCTCCTTCCTCAACTAAGATGTAATTATCCCAAAGTAGCAACAGTTTGGAGTCTGAGACGTCTGTTGCGAGACTATCCTGGAGAGGATAGGAAACAGGAATCCTGTCTGCACCAATGCAGAAAATGTTACGACAAATGAGCTGCACCAACCATAGCTGCCCTTTGCAAATTGAAAGATGAGTGTTGTCAAAAGGATTGTTACTACAAAGAAAGCCAGCGGATGATAAAGAAACACTTCACACTTCTAGATTTCAATTGGTAATGTTTTCTTAATTCTAAAGACTTCACACATTATCCTCTGATGTGTTTGCCACTTCCTTCCACAACTGCTCTTCCTTCTACCCTACCACCAACCCAGGAGGCCACATAAGAGTCAACTAAGGTATTACTCAGAACGTTTTAAGGTAAGGAAACCACTATGGCTATCTGAGGATAATCCGAGGTGGTTGTGGTCAAGCTCATCATGGAGAGAGGTAGCTTGTCTGATGAAGGAATCGTTGATCAAGTTTTAAGAAGTTACAATCACCAAACATAGTTTGAGATATTTAAGTAAAGAATCTGAAATGATGACATCATAATATACATCTTTCTGTGTACACTTCCTCCTTCTCTCATATATCCATCATTAGCTCCTTATAATTAGGGCATATACACTGCCTATAGTCATGCTTTCTATGTCATGCCAGTTCACAGAAAAATAGTAAATAAGGTAAAACAAGTGCAAATGTACTGTTCTACATCAGTTAGAGTAAATGTCAACATACCGCAGTACCTCCAGATGATTGCATCTCCTAGAGGGCCTCAACTAAATTCATGCATATATATATATATACTCCTGGTACACAGATGAGCCAAGAGCATACCACTATGGCAAATCTTTATTACTGATGAAGCCAACACCCTGGAGGGTGATGTGACTCTGGCTTCTGTATTACAAAGGTAGTGTACAATCTTCATCTGAAATGCCTTGCTGTAACTGTCACTCCCCACACTGTATCATTTTCCATTATACCATACTACCTCGAACTCAAATAGAATTATACTCACTTACTACCTTTCTCTACTACACATCAATTTAGTCAATGCTTCAAAAGAGATAGTCACAACTTTGCATCCTCTTCTCTGCTTCCCAGATGATGCTTATATACATTCAAGTTTGAGGACCCTTGTTCTCAATACCTCATAGAATTTTCAATAATCATTTTGCCATCTTCATTTGCAGGACATGCTTTTAAACTCTGACTCTAATGATGATTACAATGACAGCAGTAATGGTGTAAAGCTGAGTCAGAGAAATGAAGAGTGTTTCTTGGAATTCCACAGCTAGTAACTGCCAGTATAGACTAACCACTTTTGAACCAAAAACATAGTTATGAGAACCAGCTTGAGGAGATAAAGTGCTAAGCTTTCTTTCAAAACTATTCCTCTTCAATGGCAAGGCATTGAACCTGAATGCAACTACCGTGTTAATTCATCTATTTGAGTGTATGAGTCTTTAATCTCAATTCCCACCAGCTCCTTCAATCCTGTACACACCTTTTCTATATTCCAAAGTTGATAGTGACTTAAGTTCAATCTAAATATTCCTGTTTTTCTCCACTGCCAGTCTGCATCCCAATCCCTAGACATTACCATCACAAGATATCCCTTCTGTTCACATAAGCAAATACAGAACCATCTTGTCCTTTCAGCCCACAGTGCATAATACAGACTTACTAAGAAGGGATATGTTTCTTAATGGTTCATTCAAGTGCTTTCACACAAGCAAGTAAGAATATGGAAGTAATTAAAACAATGGTCTGAGGAATTAGACTGTTAGCATTCATAAAACATTTCTTCCACTACATAGCTTTGGAAAACTGGAGCTTTCTTAGTCCTCCAATACTTAAAGCTGTAATAAGCCTAGGTATCCTCATCAGATACAGGAAGAAAATATAATATGTCTGTAGATAGAGAGATAGACAAACACAGAAAGAGATTCACAGATAGATATAGATGTATACATGTCAAGAGAGAGAGGGAAGAGGGAAAGATATTACTCAACCAAAAATGAATTAATTCTTCTCATTTGAAGAAAAATGGATGGTACCACAAGGCATTATTTTAAGTGAAATATGTTAGAAACATAAAAAGAAGTACAAAGTTGTTCCTCTCATTTAGAAAATTTAAAAAAGGATTTAGCTGAGTGTAGAATGTTGGTTGATCAGAGTTAAGAGCTGGACACAGTGGATTGTGCCTATAGTCCCAACTACTTAGGCAATTGATGTTACTGATCACTTAAGCCTGAGAGTGAGGTCAGCCTGGAGAAAAGAAGAAAATTCAAAAAATTAAAATAAAATATTAAAATTAAAATAGGTAATGGTGTTAGAAAGAGTGGGCTGCTTTCTAAAGAATAAGAGACCACACCCCAATGGTGTGGTATCTTGAAGGCTATTGGCTAAAGGAGCGGAAGGAGCTCCTGCAGCAGAATGGTAAAGAGGTAGGTGTGGAAACGGATCAGTGCACACTGTATACATGGAAGAAATATTACACTGAACTCTATTAGTACATGCAATTAATATATACATGTCCAGGATTTCCTGGCTTTAGTGGTTTCTGTTATTCATTCAGTCCCTGCCCTAGCCACGCCCACTCCCATAACCTCTGACCTGCCTGTTGCCATCTTGGGACCCTTCCTCTTTCTGCTTCCTTGGCGTGCGCACGCGTTTTCTTCTCTCTCTCTCTCTTCTTTTATCTCTTTTCTCTGTTTTTCTTTCTCCCTCTTCCTTAATAAATACTTATGGCTATTTTCTGTGTATGTGTCTGTTACCTGCCACCACCGTGGGCGTGGCACGTGCCCTCCTGTAGCTGCTTTCTCATGGCGGGCTCTGCCAACCTTCCCGGGGATCATTTTTAAGAATAACAGTTTCCATTGAGAAGTCATGTGTAATTCTGTTAGGTTTACCTTTATATGTTACTTGACCTTCTTCCTTTGTAGCTCTTAATATTCTTTTTTTATTCTATATGTTTTGTTTTGATTATTATATGACGAGGGGATTTGTTTTAATCCAGTCTATGTGGTCTTCTGTAAGCTGCTTATATCTTCATAGAGGTATCCTTCTTTAGGTTGGGAAAGTTTTCTTCTATAATTTTGTTGAATATATTTTCTGTGCCTTTGAGCTGGAGTTCTTCTCCTTCTTCTACTGCTATTATTCTTAAATTTAGTCTTTTCATGGTGCCCCAGATTTCCTGAATGTTCTATGTTAATAATTTATTGGATTTAATTTTTTCTTTAACAAATGAGTCTATTTCCTCTATAGTATCTTCAGCATCTGAGATTCTTTCTTCTATTCCTTGTATTTTGTTGGTTATACTTGTCTCTGTAGTTCCTGTTCATTTACCCAGATTTTTCATATCTATAATTCCCTCAGTTTGTGTTTTCTTTATTACCTCTATTTCAGTCTTCAAGTCTTGAACTGTTTCCTTCACCTGTTTGATTGTTTTTTCTTAGTTTTCTTGGGTTTCATTAAGAGATTTATTAATTTCTTCCAACTTTTTGTTTGTCTTCTCTTCCACTTCCTTAAGGGAGTTTTTCACTTCCTCTTTTAAGGTCTCCATCATTTTCATAAAGTTATATTTAAAGTCGTTTTCTTCTATGTCTTCTGGGTTAGGATGATCAAGTCTTCCTTTTGTGTGTCCTTTGGGTTCTGGTTTTACCATGTTGCTTTTTAGGATGTTGGAGGAATTCTTGCATTGTTGCCTACCCATCTCTTCCTTCAAATGCAGCCACCAGTGTCTTGGCATCTTGGTCCATTCCTTGCTGTGGTTGTTTCTTAGGTCCCTTCAGTATTGGAATACTCCCTGCTGGCTGGCTCCCAGGAGCAATCTGTGTTCCAGGGTTCCACTGGGCTGGCAGGCAAACAGGTAGACTTCTTTTTCTTTAATTATTTTTATGTGTGTGGGAGATTACGTGTGTGTGTGTGTGTGTGTGTGTGTGTTTGTGTGTGTGCTTATGCTTGTGCATGTGTGTATCTTATAAGTGGTCCTTATATGTGTACAACTTAAAATTCAACAAACCTACCAGGGGCTCCTTCTTGGAGAAAACTGACTCTCCCTCTTCTGGGAGTCATTGATTGCTGGAGATTTTTTCAGGAGAGATAGACATTGTACAATTTCCACCATCTATGCTGGCATGTCTGATGATGGTATTATCATGCAGATATTGTTTGGGTAAATGCATTGTTGTGGTTTAATGGGTGCAGCTTCTCTGTCATATCTAGAAGACACAATATAGCAGCAGGATCTCTGATTCTCTGACTCTTACAGTCTCCCTTCCCCTTCTTCCACAATGTTACCTGAGCATTAGGTAAAGATATTGTGTAGAGGTTAACAACTGGGACTAGGCACTCCACAGTCACTTTGCTATGCGTTTTTACTAGATTCTGATTTGTGAGACTACCCCTAAATAAATAACCATCTATTTCTCCATTCTGATCTGCTTTGGGATTTTTTTAAGCTTCCTTCTTCATTTGGTGCCCACATGGATTCAGATTCCATGCCTACTGGGTGGACAGCCTAAAGGCCTAGCTGGTCCATGGCTTAGGCCCAGACAGTCTCCCAACCCTGCCTGCTTGGCTTGCTTTTACCTAAGCAGTGTTTTGTACAACCTCCAGCACAGTGGAGCTTACTGAATGTGATAAAAGGGAAATTTCCCAAGCACTTGCATGATTGCCATGTTCCCTGGCAAGGTTCCCTGGTATGGTTCCTTGCCTCGTGGCTACTTGTGCAGCTTCCGTTTTCTGCTCCCTGCCCGTGAGTTCTGGGCATGGAGTTTCTTGCTCCATGTATGGAACTAATTTAATTGCCTTTAATTTGTCAAGCAAAGCATATTTCTCAGTATTTAACCAATACCAAGGCAGGAATCTAAAGTTGCTGAGAAGCTAAAGTGGCTCAAAACCATTCCTGTTGCCATCATGACTCTGCAACCATGACATCTGCTGGACAGTAAAGATTATTACACCTAAAACAGTTTACTGGATCAAATAACAGGTAATTAATAAATAAATATGGTAGATTACATTAATATTGAAACTTTTAGTAACTTTTTTGCTAATACTATGGATTTTATTATGCAAAGCTTATATGGTTATGGTGATAGTTCAATTTATTGGATAGTGGGACTCAGTTTTTTTCTTCATATTCTCTCATTAAGAAAGAATGTGGTACTTTTAAGAATGATACAGTCTTTACAGATTAATAATGAACAGCTAGTTGATAGGTTTAATATCATCAAAAATCAAAAGTTACCCCCAAAAATAAATTCTTTAAAAAAGGAAACATTAATTTGACAGACACAATTGAATCCATATCTAAGGGTACTAAGAAGTTATCTGAAATAATTCATACTGTTGAATTTGATAATCAAAATTTGTTTAAAAGTTATGATAAGTTAGAAGATAGAGTATATCTCCAGGATGGCAATCTGCACACAATTCATATAATAGCCAAGGATAAGATGTTATCTTTATAGGAGAAACTTCAGATCATGGAATCATATGTGCAGAATGAGGACTAGAGGCTAGGTGTCTCAATGAAATCACTAGAAATAGTCAGCCTAGGAGATTCAGGCTTTACAAAAGACAATAGTAAAAAGATTTGAAATAATTGAAGAAATTATTGGATCTGATAAACAGGAAAGAAGGCACAAGGACAGGATTCAACATCTCCAGTATATGTCAGAGATGACTTACCCAGGGTTTTAGCTTCCGACCCTGTAATCTCCTCTGACAAAGCATCAAGTTCTAAAAGTCCTAAAGGATCTAAACAAGGTAGATGGATACCTATAGGAATAAATGATCTAAAAGAAAATAAGCAAGCTGTTGTGACTTAGGCCTTGCATTCTGCATTTGTTAGGGAGATGATAAAGACATGGCCTTCTAGCAGCAAAGCAAGGCCACATGACAAAATTCAGTTAGTTTCAGAAGTCCTGGATGATGGGCTTCAATTCATGTTTAGAATTTATTTCAGAGAAGAAGCAACAATTTTGGAACAACAGGGAAAAGAAAAAGGTCTTGAGACTTCCCAAGATCAAATTCTTGGTGAAGGCCCTTATGATGACCCACAGCTTCAAACTCTTTACAATGAACAAGTCTTTTCCCTATGAAACAAAGCAGTGTTAAATGCTTGGGACAGGATTCAAGAACTAGAAAAACGAATTGAATCTTATACCAGGGTTAAACAGGGCCAGAGAGAACCTTTACTGATATTTTACAAAGATTAAGTAAGGTTGTACAGATAGGAGTAACAGACCCAGATGCTTAATGAATCTCTGGCTTTTGAAAATGCCAATTTAAAATGCAAAAAGATACTTGGGCCTTTAAAGGTTAGATCAGCACCTATGGATGAATGAATCCTGCATACAATGAACACTGAGACATCTGACTAATTCCAGAAAGCCCACAAACCCATGAAAATTAAACAATGCTCATCTGAATCATCAATGGGTAAAAAAAAAAGAAAAAGAAAAAAGAAATAAAGGGAGAAATTAAAGACTTCCTAAAATTCAATGAAAATGACCATATATCCCAAATTTATGGGACACAATGAAAGCAGTGTTAAGAGGAAAGTTCATAGCATTAAATGCCTACATAAAGAAGCTGGAAAAATCCCACACTAGTGAATTAACAGAACACTTGAAAACTTTAGAACAAAAAGAAGCAAACTCACCTAAGAAAACTAGATGGTAGAAAATAACAAATTGAGAGCTGAAATCAACTAAATAGAAACAAAGAAAACAATACAAAGAATCAATGAGAAAAAGAATTGGTTCTTCAAGAAAAATCAACAAAATAGACAAACCTTTTCCAAAGTAACCAAAAGACAGAGAGAAAATACCCAAATAAACAAAATCACAAATGAAAATGAGGACATAACAACAGACACGGAAGAAATACAGAGAATCATCAGGATATTTTGAAAACCTGTACTTCACAAAATTGGAAAAGTTAAAGGAAATGGACAACTTTCTTGATAAATATCACTTAATTTAATTAATTCAAAATTAATTCAAGACCAGATAAGCAAATTAAACAGACCTATAACTGCTGAGGAAATAGAAACAGTCTCAAAAGTCTCCCAACTAAAAAAAGCCCAGGACAAGATTGTTTCAGCTCAGGATTCTACAAGACTTTCAAAGAAGAACTAATACCAATACTCCTGAAATTATTCCACACAAAAGAAACAGAAGGAACATTGCCACACTCTTTTTATGAGGCTACAATTATCCTGATACTCAAACCACAGAAAGGCATTACTAAGAAGGAGAATTACAGACCAATATCACTCTCTTGAACATTGATGTTGAATAAAATAAAACACATCAGAACCATCATCCACCATAATCAAGTCAGCTTCATCCCAGAGATGCAGGGATGGTTCAACATATGAAAGTATGTTAACGTAATCCACCATATAAACAAACTGGAAAATAAAAACCAAGTGATCATCTCATTAGATGCTGAAAAAGCTTTCAACAAAATGCAACATTCCTTAATGATAAAGGTCTTGGAGAGAGCAGGGATACACAGAACATACCTAAGCATAATAAAGGCAATATACAGCAAGCTTATAGCCAACATCAAACTAAATGGAAAAAAAAAATCCCAGCAATTCCACTGAAATCAGGAACAAGACAAGGTTGCCCACTCTCTCCATATCTATTCAAAATAGTTCTTGAGGTCCTAGCTAGAGCAATAAAACAACAAAAGAAGATCAAGGGGATACAAATTTGAAGAGAAGAAGTGAAACTCTCACTGTTCACTGATGATATGATAATTTATGTAAGCGATCCCAAAAATTCTACCAAGGAACTTCTACAACTCAGAAACACTTTCAGTAATGTAGCAGGACACAAGATTAACTCAAAAAAAAATCAGTAGCCCCCCAGTACACAGATGATAAAAGGGCTAGGGAAGAAATCAGAGAAACAACATCCTTCACAATAGCCACAAATAGCATAAAATATCTCAGAGTAACTCTAACCTAACAAGTAGAAGACTTACATGACAAGAATTTTTAATCTTAGAAGAAAGAAGTTGAAGAAGACACCAGAAAATGGAAAGAACTCTTATGCTCTTGGGTAGGCAGAATCAACATAGTAAAAATGGCAATCTTACCAAAAGCAATCTACAGATTCAATGTAATGCCCATTAAAATAATTATTTAAACTTAAAGCTTTTTAAGGCCCTAGCAGAATAGAACTGGGTTCCAGCATAAATCTGCTAAACTCTTGCCTGGCTCATTAATTTGCAATTCTTTTAAAATGGTGAAATTCTAGTAATGGATTGTGTTGCCATCCTTAGTTCAGAATTATTTTTCTATGTAAATCACCTGCTGTAGGAAACGCTACCACCAGTAGCCTTAAGTTACCAGCCCACTTGGGTGTGGCCTCTTATACTATTTATGCCAATGTAAAGCACGCATCCGGCCTCTTTCCCAGCTTCAGGATTCGACTGCTGTTCCCGTTTCAGCAGAGGATTGTGATCTGTGAGTCTACCCCTAAGTAAATAACTCTCTGTTATACTCAATTCTGAGCTAGTGTGGGATTTCTTTTAAGCATCCTTCTTCAATCACCACACTTGGTTTTGTAATCAAGCATTCTCTACATTTGCACATAGTCCTTAAGTTACCAGAGTGGTTCTCATTCTTACAGATTTTGATACATTTTAACTATTTCAACTCAAAGACGTTTTACCAAAAGCTACAGTTACCAGGTAAACTTGGAGACATTTAGTTAATGAAAGAAATGGCCATTTTTCACCCCATTGTTCTTTTATGAATTTCCAGTTCAGCAGAGGAAATACCTTATAAGGAGGAATGTGAGAGATAATGGGAAAGCATGGAATCTGTGGTGTTGTAACAGCACCAAAAGGAAATCTTTTTCAAACTCAGAAATGATATACGTGTTTGAAAGGGGTGACATCAAGAAAGGTGGCATTGGATAAAATACACTACATACATACACGTAAAGGTATGCTTCCTGTAAACAGGGGTGTTAGAATAAGGGTAGATTATTACACAAAGCCTGTTGACTACTCTCTAATTCCATTTTGTCTGCAGTCTTTCATATGAAAGGAATGAATAGTATCTGTGTTTTGGAGTGCATTGGGCACTTAAAGAAGCTACTGTAGGGGCTGGCAAACAACAAGCATCACTCACTAAATATGCATTTCTTCTGCTCTCTCCAGGAGGTGTGTGTCTGGAATGTGGGTCCCTGCTGCCCTGGTCTCTTGGTAAGCTGAATCCTATTTCTAGAAATAAAGATATGTTTTTTCACTTTCAATCAAATAATAAGCATACGTTAAGTGCCTCTTGTATACAAGGCATAGTGGCTAGTTGTAAAAGAAAATTGAAGTAATGAATCAAATAAAAGAAAATTTGTTTCTGGTTATGAAGAAGCTCCAAATTCACGGTGTCGGGGGTGTAACTAATTAACACAGGGCACGTAAGCAATAGTAGAACTACAAGTGAGAAGCAATTAGATCTAATTTTGGAGAGACGGTAGTCCACACCAGTTAACAGAAATGCCACTTGAACTACAGTTGAGCAATTGAAGGATCCAAGCGCACTTGGCATTTTTGTTGTAGTTGCTGTTACGTGTTTTAGCTTTTTAGACTAAGTGGTAGCCAGAGACTTTTACTCTGAAGCAACAGCATGAACAAAAACAGTTAAATAGCAAAAGCTAGGGGAAAAAAATAGGTGGGAAACTGGGCAAGGATAGCAGCAGCAGAAATGAGGATGGTGAAGAATGAGGTGGGGGTGGGGTAGAATCTCAGGGGCCAAAGCAAATAATTGCCAAATAGGACAAGCTGCAGAGAATATCAACACACTTCACAGGACTCTCTGTGGGGCTTCGGGTTGTTCCCTGAATCTATTTTGTTTATTAAAGTCTTTTCTTCCCAAATAACTACCCTCATTTTCTGACTAGTTGGCTTGATTGTCAAAATGTCTCACGGAATAGCAGCCTCCAAAATTTTAAGAATAGACTTGATTACTGCTTCCTGTTTCATTTTGTTCTTTGCTTTTTAAGATTTCTTCTTTTTTGCAGCTCACATCACGTTGACTTTTTCTGCTCAAATATTATATCGTAAATTTCCTTTGATTTAGCTTCTCACTTGGCTCCAGATCTCCCCCCAGATTTCTCAGGAGGACCACGAAGCTGATTCAATTTCTTCCCAGATGTACTAGTTTACTTTCTCCCAGTTTAATCTCATTTTGATTTGAGTCCATATTTGTAACCTTTTCAAGTTGCAGAGAAGTAGTTTCTAAGTCATTATCTGTGTTTACCGTATTGCCTAATATAGCATCATTTCAAGGCGTATTAATAATGTGCTACTTATTTCCGTAGATATTAATTGAAGAATTGAAAAAAATAGAAGCACATCTTTGCCCATGGCATCCATAATGTCCTCTGTTCCCTCTCCGATTCAACAAGTTATTTAATCCACTGCCTTATGCTTAACTTATTATTTATGACTTTTCTTGATAACATTTCCTTTTTGAATTATTTCCAAGAAAAATGAGAAAGGGGTGTTTATACTCATTTAAAAATAACATTATAGTGTTTTGTTTGTAAATTCTATTAAGGGAGGCAGTTCTTCAAATTTTCTGATTTAGGTTGTATGGAGATGGCTCAGTCAGTAAAGTTTTCACTTTGCAGACATGAGATCCTTAGTTTTGTTCCAGTCTATGTTTGAAAATCTAGGCATAGTGGTGGTGTAAACCCGTGGTCCCATCTTAGGGACAGAGAAGGGAGGATCTCTGGTGCTTGTTGGCCAGTCATTGTAGCTGATAAGTAAGTTCCATACAAAAGAGAGACCATGATACAAAACACCAGAAGGAGGAAAAGTGATTGAGAAAGACATGTAGCTCCATTTCTGCCCACCATGGCCATGTACATATACATGCATACTCTGCCACACAGATGGGCGTGCACACACACACACACACACACACACACACACATCCAATCTTACCATATTTGGAAAACTTCTCTGCTTCTTTTCTGGTCCATGCAGATGTTTCAAATAGCTAATCTCCACAAAACTAGCTTGCTGACTGGGAACTCATAGCCTTCCCTTGAATCTGATGAATGTAACACAACCATTCAACCTTGTTGTCTTTTAGACAGCTGCATACATTTTCCTAATTTATAATCAATTTTAGTAAAGAGGCATTTTATGTACTGAGACTTTATATTAACAAAACTGCTCAGATAATACCAAGAAGGAAATATATTAACATAATTGTCCAATGGAAAGAGAATTCACCAAAGAAAAATTACAGATGCCTGCCAAATGAAAAGGTGTCAATGGCTTTAAACTCACAGACATTGCTTTTCATTTAATAAAGGGGGAACCTGTCAGTGACAATGATTATTACTTGGAAAATCCAGAGATGCTTATATGCTCAAATATTAATTTTGCCCACAGAAATTACACCATCTCTTTTATAAACAGCTTGGTACTGTGCATCAAAATTACGAAGACTATTCTGCTCTTGTCAGTGATTCCACTTTGGGCGTTCTAAGAATATAAACTGAGAGCTTTCAGAGCTGATGTATATGCAGACTTTGAGAGTATTCTTATTATATACTTTATATTAGAAAGATGCTGAAGTTACTTGAATACCCAGTAGAAAGGGAATGATTGTATAAATTATAAAACATCCACTGAAGGAACTATCAAATTTATTAAAATTGACTTGAAGACTCTAAACATGACAAAATGTTAATTTAAAATGCATTTCAAGGACTTCTTATATGAAGGTTTAGTGCTTCCACAGGAATATAAAATCATAAAATAAATTTTTGAAACAAATAATTTTTAAAAAGTTAAAATAATTTTATAGGTTTAGGAATGATACTCTGATCTCTCTCTCTCTCTCATCTAGATTTCTTCTACATAACTTATTGCTAATAAACAGTTCTCAGGTTCATGAATATTTACTGTGCATCCACCATGTGCTAGGCATTGTGTGAAGCCCTGTGAAAACAGAAATTAGAAGACAGAGGTGGTCATTACCCTCAGGGATCACAGGGGTGCCAGGGTTTGCATGAGTCTTTATTCACCATTCCACACGTCAAATATAATCTGCAAAAAAGTTGGCTTTGCTTTTCACATGTTATCTGAAATCCAGCTGCAGGCATCCCCCCTTCACACCACAAACACACACACACACACACACACACACACACACACTTACACTTATACTGGCTTCATTGTGACTTTTTTTGCTTAAGCAGCTACCATACCTGCCTGGTATGAACAGCCTTGTGATTGAATGGCCAAAGATGCCTGAGTTCTCATCCTGTAACATTGTTGGACACAGAAGAGACTTTTCAGGTAAGATTAAATTGAATATATTAAAATGCAGAGATTACCCTGGATTATCTGTGCAGGCCCCAACTAATCACCAGGGAGTCAGAGCAGAGACTACAGTGATACAGTTTTTGAATGGGAACCTACGGCCATGGAATGCAGTCTCCAGGACCTGGAGTGTTAAAACGCAAAGAAAGGACTTCATCCAGATCCTGCAAAAGAAACACAACCAACTCATTATCTCCTACCCAGTGAGATTCATTTCAGTCTTTTGCCTTTTACACTGTGAGGAAAGGAATTTAGCTTGTTTTGAGCTGCCATATTGGTGGAAATTTATTGCAACAAGAGGACT
Organism: Alexandromys fortis; assembly: GCF_014885135.2. Classification (NCBI taxonomy): domain Eukaryota; kingdom Metazoa; phylum Chordata; class Mammalia; order Rodentia; family Cricetidae; genus Alexandromys; species Alexandromys fortis. The sequence continues at coordinate 25,529,714 of NW_026067944.1, read as the reverse complement.
CTAATACTAACCTCCTGATAGGGCTCTTGCTTCTAGGGTCTTTTCCTGTGTATTTTATTTTGTTTTTGTTTTTCTCAGACTAATTGCCAGAAACTTGAAACAAAGCAAATTAGTCATAGAAATCAATTGTTTTAAAATTCACTTAGAAGGAAAACCTAAAACCCTGCCTATGACTGATGCCATTTTCTTGCTAACTTCACCTTCCACCTGTCTCTAATTTTCTTGGATATATACAGGCCTCCTTGACATTCCTCAAGATCGAGATGCTTCTGCCACAGATGTCTTGAAGAGGCACTTTTCTAGGTATTTCTGTGTCTTACCCCCAGAGCCTAGCATGACATGTCGTCTGTCATCTCCAGACCTTTATTTAAATGCCATCCATCAGTAAAACTACCCCAACCACTCTAATCAGTAATGCGATTTAACCCCCATCAATATCTCTGTTCGTGGTCCCTTTTATACAATGCTTGCATCACTTTCAAAATCACTATGTGATTTACACTTGATTATTTTATCTGCTGTTTATTTGTCACATGAGCACAGGCATGCATGAATACACATGTCAATGGTATCAAAAACTCCACGAACACAGGACTAGGTCTGTATCGTAGAAGAGTAGATAACAAGTATCCAGCACACACTCACCTAAATTTATCTAGATTAATAAGCTTGCATTACAATCAGTTTTTTGGAACACATTTAATTTTCTCCAATGGAAATTTTTAGCAGAAAATTACCTCACTAAATAAAACGCTGCATCCAGAACAGGAAAATTGGGAATTTACAAATAAAAATAAAATATTTATTTATTTTATTTTATGAATAAAATAAAGCATCACTGAACAAATACTTGGGAATGATTCAAAGTCTTACCTTGTCAGTGAGACGTCTTTCTGTTTATTGCTGTCCATGCACACTGGGAAACTCTTAAAGGCATTCTAAAGCTTGTGATAATTTTGAGTTTCTGGAGACTGATCCTGGTTCTACATGAAAAACTGAGCTACCCTCAGACTCCACATGGCGTTTTGATGTGGGAGTTCTCTCTGTGTGCTGTGATCACCATTAATGAATAATAATAAAAAAAAACTGCCTTGGCCTGTTGATAGGGCAAAACTTAGGTAGACAGGGAAAACTGGAATGCATTCTGGGAGAAAGAAGGCGGAGTCACAAATGCTGGGAATTTTACCCAATAAGCCACTGCTATGTAGTGATACACAGATTAATGGAGATGGCTTAAATTAATATGAGTTAACCAATAAGAAGTTAGAGCTAATGGGCCAAGCAGTGTTTTAATTAATATAGAGTCTGTGTGATGATTTTGAGTCAAAGCTAGCCAGGTGGCCAGGAACGAACAAGCATCTCTCCCAACAGTGTTTTGCATTGGTTTCCTGCTTGTCAGTTACTTGTCTTCCACGTTGTGGGTTTTATGGGGTCTCTCTCGGGTTTTATGGGTGTCAGTATGGATTCCAGATCTTCCTACGGTGAACTGAATGAACTTTTCCACTTGATTTTTGCTCTCCACGTCATTTAGGCATGATTTGCTGCCATGTACGAATAGTCCATCACTCCTAGCACACTGCCTCTGGAAAAGTGAGCTCAGCCTGGCATCTCTCTTAGTTTTATTTTTCATTTTCTCTTATTCCTTTTCATCTCTGAAGTGTCATCAATTCTATTGGAAGGATAATGATGGCCATATAACATAACATTATCCAAAGCTGCCTGAATCCCGCGCATCACAGTGAGCTCTCCAGAGCTTGTGACAGGTCCCAAGGCAGATGCCTAAGAGCTCACTCTGCACATGATTCAGTAATAAGCTTGATGACAAGGGAAGGGAATTGCTCCTCTTCATTTCAGATGATAAAAAGGAATGGGCCTGGCGGTGTGGGAGGAGATACTCGACTTCAATTCTCTGATCAGAATGCCTTTGTCTCTCTTTCTTTTTTGATCATTTTGTTACTTTACATAATTGCTAACAAAGTCTTCCAAGTTCAGTTAAAGAAATAAATCTATACATTTAGCTTCTCTACTTTGGAGTTTCAAAATATTCTAGACTCTTAACTATGGCTATCTTCCAACTAAGACCAGAGCCATCATGACCTCCTCTTAGACACCAGCTTAAGAAGCAGTCTCAGCCCTTAAGGGTATAGTGTGCAAGTCTGAAATGGTGGTACACATTTACAACCCAATTAATCAGGAAGCTAAGGCAAAAGGATCATTTGAGCTCAGGCATGAGTTCAAGCACAGCCTGGACAATATAACAAAAACTGGCTTTGACAAATAAATAAAGATTTAAAAAAAAGTAGGGTTTAGTTGATGAATCTGAAAATTTAGCAATTTATAAATAGGTATTAAAAAAATTAGAGTACTGATGTCTATGTGCCCTTGAATATCACAGGAAAATGAAGGAAAAAATAATCTAAATGATGGCATAAAGAAGGGAGCAAAACAAAGGACGTGAGAAAAGAATAATGGTTCAGGGCAAACCAAAGCTTGACAAAAGGATGGGAGGAAAGGGAGTAGAAGTGGAGAATGGGGACAGTAAATGAGTTTGAGCAACAGCTTGGAGTGACAGAAAACAGGACCAGATGCCAGAAACTAGAACTCATTATGGTCAGAGCACAGGACAAGGAAAAGACATAGACGACATAAGTAGGCTATACAGGTGCAGGCTACATTATGAAGGCATCTGAACAATGGTAACGATCTGCTTTTTTATTATATTTTTGTTAATAATTCCACATAAATGAGTTCTGCTTCTTATTTATGTCATATGAGGCACAGAAAGATTGGTGCATAATATTCAATCCAGAGATTTTATGTCCAAGTGCAATTTAATATTGTCCTTCCCAACCTTGAGATATTTATTCAGCTTACGCATTCTTCAAAAATAGCTGCTTTGCAAATACATATTTGCTAATTACAGTGGCTGTGGATAAATAACGCTTTGACTTGATGTGCACATGTTCAAATTTTCTACATACTCTTTTGCATTCATTGGGTCAATAGTTGCCTTATTATTTCTCAATGTTTAGATTTATGGGATTTATTTTTCTTCTTGAGGACAGATTTAAAAATGAGTTCAGCCTAATGAAGTATTTTAATCGGCATTAAATTTTACATCCTACTCCATTTATTAGCAAATATTGTTTGAAGTGGGTTTTCTTCTCCTCGGGCTAAACCATACTTCTGTGGGGGACTGGCGAGGTTCTGATTAATTATCTGCTAGCTATTGTTTCACGTTTCTGCCTGGCATTCACTCATCCGATACTTCATTGGCCATTGAATTTTATATAAAAATGTTCTGAGCTAAGATTGGCTGTTTTGATTCTAACTTCTCTCAGTGAATAACAAGGTATTTAATCCTGATCAATTTATCTTTCTTCCCATTTGTAAGACACAAAAGTTACAGTGGCTCATCATCCTAGAATATCTTCTAGTAGCCAGAGATTTTAATCTTGTGACTAAGCATTCATATATGCAGTGGGTCTTATTTTCTGTTTTAGATCATCTATTATTCTCTCTCTCTCTCTCTCTCTCTCTCTCTCTCTCTCTCTCTCTCTCTCTCTCTGTGTGTGTGTGTGTGTGTGTGTGTGTGTGTGTGTCTGTGTGTGTGTGTCTGTGTGTACACATTCATTCATGCCTGTTTGGTGGGTTCATGTAACAAGGATGAACATGAATCCACAGGCATGCGTGTGTGGATGATATGCACAGGAACACCATTTTTCTGCAATGTTGTCTCCCAGGAATCATCCACCTTGTTTTCTTTCTTTTCTTCTATTTATTTTTAATATGTATTTATTTATTTACTTACTTACTTAATGGTTTCTTGAGGCAGGGTTTCTCTGTGTAACTTTGGTACCTGTCCTAGAACTAGCTCTTGTAGATAAGGCTGTCCTCAAACTCACAAAGAACCACCTGCCTCTGCTTCCCAATTAAAGATGTGTGCCACCACCGCTCAACCTACCTTGTTTTCTTATTCATAGTCTTTCAATGAGTGGTGAGGCCGACTGACAAGCCTGGGCTGCCTAGCCGGAGAGATTTAGGAATCTCCTGCCTCTCCCTCCTCAGCACAGGGATTACAAAGTTGTGTCCAGATTTTTATGTGTTCTTGTGATGGAACCCAGTTCCTCAAGCTTGCACTAATTGAGTTACTGTTCCAGGCCTTCAACATAACCCTTTGATCACACATTAGAAGTTTATATATTTCACTTTCTGCCTGTCCTTGTCTGTAGGATAAGGGTGTTTTAGATGCCAGGACTGAGTTATTATCGAATTCCATCTAAAATGTTGTTGAAGGTTCTTAGCTTGTAGAAGTTACCTGGCGACCCTTTGTCATGGCTGTAGGTGAGGTCTGCCTGGGAGGTCAGACCCTTTCTGTCCAGTTTTCTTTGTCTTGTCACTGACAAGTACAACAGGCCAACAAAAATGTTTCCTTTTGACTAGAAAGCAAACCCATGGGCAGCATTTCTGACTGGGGTAATGTTAATTGAAGTGCTTTTCTAGGGTAGAGCTACTTGACTGTCTCCTCCTTTGATATGTTAGATCTTGAGATTGCATGACCCCAAGTCATAGACAGATGGCAGATGACATCAGTTCAATGGGATGTTTGCCCTTATTGGCAAAGTCCCACAGTGGAAGGTGAGAGAAGGGTCTCCTGGTTGACGGAAGCACTGTACACTCTGCGCTTCTGTCAGGGGTAAATCTGAAGCTCCCGGAGACACATCGAGAGAGCAGATTACTTTCTGTTTTGACCGGATAAAAAGAACTGGCAGTTGATCTCATTAGGAGCAAAAGAAAAAAGGAGGGGACAGTTTAATTAGGGGTGTAGCTAGTGTACTGGATCTTGTCTCCTGCCAAGTAACACTTTCTCCTTATAAAATAGGCTCTGTAGGAGTAATTATTTGTAATTGTGTGTCTTTTGTTGGCATGTTTTAGACGTTAAACTTTTTTAAAATTCTAACAGATACAGTCTAGCTTCTGTTGTATGGTGAAGCATACAAAAGAATATTCTGTTTCTGTTTCAGATTGTCATGTTTCTAGGAACAATTGGGTACTCTGACCCCAGTGCTGAACTAGTCTGGATGGATACTATGACTCATGGTGTGGTTAGTGAATGAAGCTGTTGAGCTGAATTATAAGCAAACTCAAAAACAAAATATATAATGAGTAATAGACACCAATGCTGTGAGGGTGGGGTTGTTTCTTGGTTAGATTATATTTGTCTTTCCTTCCTTTAGTGTATTTCTCTCTCCAATATCTGCTAAATTTGTTACAATTCAGGAAGCACAAAGATAGTAGCTGGTCCTTGCTATAATTGCTTCTGTGATGTTAGGGGTATCTATCCCTCAGGCCACAAGCTGTATATGTCCAGGATACCTATGTATACATCATGACACAAACTCCTGAGCTGGCTTAAAACACTATGAAATTCCTTTTGTGATTGTTTTCAATTCAGTCATGCAGTTTGCGAGTGTGAACTCTGTAGATGACAGTGCTGTTTTGCAAGGTCATTCAAAATAAGCATATGTAGTTTTATGCATGCACAGCTTCGGTTTTATGGGTGCTGTGAGGTTTCCAGTGTGTTATCTTTCAGACACAGACAGTAGAATTGGCACCATCAGATGCCACATATGCATGTGATGACTTGGTGGGTAAACACAGGGTTATCTATAATGTTTTAGCCTGCCATTACAAAGGATGGGCATTGAGTGTTTTTTAGAAGGCAGGTAACTGCTCTTATTTGCTGGTTAATGGGACTGTCACACCTCATTGTTGCCTCTCCTGTCACCCCTCATACAGTCAGCACTCAGTTTACCTACCAGAGATGTCAAAGGGTGCAACACAAGTCAACTTGACACATTTGGAGGGAATCAGGGAAGAGGGACTCTCAACCGAGAAAATGGCTCCATCAGATTGGCCTTTAGGCCAATCTGTGGAGTATTTTCTTTTTAAATTGGTAATTATTGTCAAAGCAAGCCTGAGCAGTAATTGTGAAGTGAGTATTTTTTTTTTTTATTTTTATTAAGCTCTACATTTTTCTATGTTCCCCTCCTGGTGCGGGAGAATTGTCTGTATTCTTTCAATCAGGTTATAAATAAACGCTGATTGGCCAGACAGAAAAACCAGACAGGAAGTAGAAATGATGTAATAAGAACAGGAGAATTCTGGGAAGGAGGAAGTTGATTCCTCCCATTCCTGCCCAGATCACTGAAGCAGCAAGATGTGATCTCTCTCACTGAAAAAGGTACTGAGCCACATGGCTAACATAGATCAGAAAAATGGGTTAATCAAGATGTGAGAGTTAGCCAGTGAGAGGCTAGAGCTAATGTGCCAATCAGCTTATAATTTATGGAGACCTATGTGTGATTTTCTTTGGGGCTAAACAGTTGTGGGGTACCGGGTGGGACAAAATAAACACAACAAACAAGCAGGGCCCTGTTCATGTTACACCCTCCCTATCTCTCCCCTCCCCTTCAACCTTCTCTCAAGGTCCCCATTCTCCCAATTTACTCAGGAGATCTTGTCTTTTTCTACTTTTCATACAGATTAGATCTATGTATGTCTCTCTTAGGGTCCTCATTGTTATCGAGGTTCTCTGGGATTGTGATTTGTGGACTGGTTTTCTTTGCTTTATGTTTAAAAACCACTCACGAGTGAGTACATTTGATAATTGTCTTTCTGTGTCTGTTACCTGTTTCTGTGTTTGAGTGGGTTACCTCACTCAAAATGATATTTTCTAGCTCCATCCATTTGCCTGCAAAATTCAAGATATCATTATTTTTTTCTGCTGTGTAGTACTCCATTGTGTATATGCACCACATTTTCCTTATCCATATTATTATTGGTTGAAGGGCATTGAGGTTGTTTCCTGTTTTTTGCTATGACAAACAATGCTGCTATGAACATAGTTGACTACATGTCTTTGTGGCACAATTGGATTGTACATTTTAAGACAGTAAGCTGAGAAACCTATGGGGTAGCTGATAAGCACTATATCCCCATGGTCCTGTTTGAGTTCCTGCCTCTAGGTTCATGTTTGAGTTTCTGCCTCTAGGTTCATGTTTGAGTTTCTGCCTCTGGATTCATGTTTGAGTTCCTGACTCTAGGTTCATGCTTGAGGTCCTGCCTTGAGTTCCTTCAGTGATCGAGACTGTGGTCTGGGATGTGTAAGCCCTTTCTCCCCACATTATAATTAGTCAGTGCTTAATTACAGCAATAGGAAGCAAAGGAAGATAAGCCTAAACCTTGTTTTCTATTTTTCCCATCAGTTACTTTGCACCATAAAAGTAAACCTAATCCTTTACTATTTTTTCGACTCCCCGCATGGCTTCCATAACATTGCAAAAAAAAAAAAAAAAAAAAAAAGCAGAACAGTATAAAGGAAAAGAGCAAACAAAGGAAGATTGAATGAAAAGAGGACATCTGATTTTTTTTTTTATAATAAGTAGTAAAGAACTCTGCTTAATTCATAGGAAAATTTGTGCAAGCTCCTAAAGCCCATGACTTTGCATGTGAAACTAAAGTAGCAAATTCATTCCCACAGAACACTATGTCAAGACACAGGGGCAGAAATGAAAAGTCTTCCTTCTAACCCATTGTTGTTTTCTGTTGAAACCCAGTGGGAGGCAACCATAAAAGCTCCTTATGGGCTAATAAATTTAATAGAAAGTTACTCATTGATAGTGAGTTTACTAAGCACAGTATAGAGAGAGTATGGCCAATATAAGTTGCCCTGAAAAAGGAAGAAGCTACATCTAAAATCAGTTTGACACTAAACTGGAAAACCTACTGAAATAAGTTTGGAGAAAAGATAACTATGAATCTTATTTTCTGGCAATGGGTGACAGCGCCAGTGGAGAAGATTGGGCTTCCTTGCTGTTTTTATTAGAAGTATTAATGACAAATATGTCACTGAAGAAATGGTTTCTTAGTTGTCGTTAAACTGTGCAACTAAATAAAAAGACTTATTTTTGAAGCAGTAACAAAAACTATGTTAAAGTAATTTTCTTTGCTGATAGTCAACATAACTGGCAGTTACTGATGGTGTTCCAGAAATGACAGGTAAGAGAGAGCAACTGTGGGAATAATCAAAGGCGAATCAAGGGTCACCCCACATTTAATGAGGTAAATTGCATATACATCAAGAGCGGTAATGCTCAAAAGCATTAAAAATGGATAACAAAATGGAAACTATAACCAAGACTGAAACTCACAAGTGCTGCAACCATTGACAGTTCTAGGAATGTAGATGTCTTCACGCTGGCTATGGTGATGTCATTTCCTTTAGGCAAGGGTAGTTTAGGCAAAGCCAAATGTTGGGAAAATTTCATATTTATGAAGCTATCAAGTCATTTATGTATCAATAACAAACTTTATGCCAGAACGTGATGACACCTGGCTGATAAATTTAGCATTGCACTGCACTTTACTGTTTATCAAGGGAGTAAAGCTGGAGGCAAGGACCAACTGATGGACACAATGCTTCCAAATGTAACAATGTTCCAAGCGAAACTGTATTTTTGTCAAGCTCAAATTAAGGGAACTTTTCTCATTTTAACATCTTTCCTAAACAAAGTCCATTAAATAGCAACAAATATGCAGACTCTTTTTTATTTGATGCCATGATTTGGAGGAAATAATCAATACTTTGGCATATTTGTGTTCATTTTGGGAAGGCATATATATGCTGTCTAAAGTTATCCAGTGTAATGTATAAAGCTCCAATCCAATACTCAATACAGGAAAACATATGACCATGTCTCTTTGTTAAACTCTTGTAGGTCTGACTTTTCAGAAGCAGGTATTCCTAACATCATGACCATGCATGATATGATCCCTTCCATCACTCTTTGGCAGCATCCACATTTGAACAGCAATTTTCAAGAAGGAAACACGTAAGAATAAAATTAAAACCAAAACGTGTGATGAACACCATGAGAGTTCTTGAATTTACCTGAATCCATCAAATGGAACGCATTAGTCTTTCAGATACAGAGTTGAGTATTCTACTATCTTTATGTTGACCTTTTATAGTAAAAATATTCTGGGGGCTGGAGAGATGGCTCAGAGGTTAGGAGCACTGGCTGCTCTTCCAGAGATCCTGACTTCAGTTCTCAGCAAGCGCATGGTGGCTCACATCTATCTATAATGAGATCTAGTACCCTCTTCTGGCATACAGACACACATTACAGAACACTGTACATAAGAAATAAATAACTAATTAAATAATTAAAAACTATTTTGACCAGGAGTGGTGGGACATGCCATTAATCCTGTCACTCTGAAGCCTGAGGAAGGTAGATCTCTGCGTTCAAAGCCAGCATGGTCTACATAGCAAACTCCAGACCAACTAAGGCTGCATAGTGAGATGTTGTCTCAAAAAAAAAAATTAATAGATAAATAAAAATATTTTTTACCAGTGATTTGTTACATATATATTTGTCCCTTATTAGTTATCATAAACATGACAAGTGGCTAACAATTTTGAAAGCCCCTCTGAACTTGGCATCAAATAATTAGGATTAAAATGTGGGGACATTTTTTGCTTTTCTGTGGTGGCAGATAAATAAAAGCTACGCACAGACCTGCCTTTGCTCATCGGTTTTATTAATGCTCATGTATTTAATCTATGGCCCGAGAGTAGTCTTCCTCATCTGAGGAATCCTGGAGAAGTCAACAAGGACTGGATGCCCCTGGTGTCATCCAAGTTTGCTCTCCCTGGACCAGAACTTATGCTTCTCTGCTTCTCATTGCTCAGGAATTCACATCTCATCTCATTGACCTTTTAACCAACCTAAGGTTTGGTTGCTGGGAAAAAGGAAGGCCCTCCGTAGTTGCCACGGTCCCACAACTTATCTATTCAATCAACTTATTTTCTAGGATATGAGGAGTCCAGATGGAAATGGCAGAAGAAGTACATATCTAGGGACATCTAGTGAAACCACACCCCCTGAAAAAATGGCAACTGTTTTGCCCTCACATAGGCAAGAACCAGGAGGGCATGCCTACCTAAACACTGAGCAGAGTTTATATAAAGGACTAAAGGCACGGGAAGAAGCCCACATAAGCCATCCCTTGAAGCTCTACGTCTTAGTGTTGCCACAAGGACAGCAGTGATTATTGGAGGAAACACATTTCCATGCTTAGCCATCCCTTCCCTGGATCTTTTCCAACTCTTTGTTCAGTACCGAAGTCTTTTTTTAATGGGTCCTTCACGTAAGGGCAGATTAGGATGCAGCTGCCATGGAGGAACTTATGGAAGTAAAGGAAGAAGGCAGCGTTCTGAAAGCAAAACTGTTTCCACTACAGAACGTGAATTATTTCCATAGTATAAAATAAATGGATTTGGGGCTTTGAGATGATTTTTCTCTGTACCTGGACCTGGAAATTTGTCTTTACATTCATACTCAAAGTAGACCAAGTATATATGTTGGTCAATTAAAAAAAACTAACCCACAGAATGGACAAAACAGGGCTCATAGGGGCTCACGGAGACTGAAGCAGTGATCATGGCGTCTGCATGCCTCTGCACGAGGTTCTCTGCATATTTGTTATGGTTGCTTAGCTTGGTCCTCTTACGGGACTCCTAAATTATGGGAGTAAGAGGCTGTCTCTGACTCTTTTGCCTCTTTCTGGGGCCCTTTCTCCCCTATTGTGTTTTCTTGTCCACCCTTGATATAAGGGATTGTGCATGGTCTTATTGTATCTTGTTATATCATGTTCAGTGATATCCCTAGGTGGTCTTTACTGAAGAAAAACAGCAAGAGGAGTGGCTCCCGGGGAGAGAAAAGGTAGGGGAGGAACTGGGGAAAGTAACGGGAGGGAAAACTGTGATCAGGAGGTATTTCATGAGAGAAATGAGAGAAAAATAAAAAAAAAAAAAAACACCTAGCCCCATGAATCTGTGTACTAAGTACATAATAATATTTAATAAAATGCAAAGATTGAGTATTCTGAGCCAAAATAAAGGCACATGGCTTAGCAATTTGAATACCACTCTCATTTCAACCAGAAATCCAAGAGGGTAAGAAGAATGCTGTTTCACATATAGCAGTCTGAATGTAAGCACTCAAGTGTCTAGGATCCTTGTTAATAGAGCCATCATGTAATTGCCAGGTCTTCAGCTTATACAGAGTGCTGAAAGTCATGCAGAAGGTAAGCATTCACAGTGTGTGCAACCACAATCAGGCAACCCAAGTTGCCTCCCACCTCCAGCAAGATCCTGTAATTCAGGATGGCAAAGGGGAACTTGTCTGTACGTATTAGTTTGCTTTTATGTTTCTGTGATAAAACACTGACCAAAGTCAACTTGGGGAGAACAGTGTTTACTTTATCTTACGACTTCTAGGTCACAATCCATCACTGAGGAAGATCAGGGCAGGGACTCAAGCAGGAGCAGCTGTAGAAAGCAAGGAGAGATGCTAATTTGTTGACTTTCTTTATCTGGCTTACATGGGTACTTATACAGCTCGGGCCACCTGTCTAGTGATGGCACCACCCACAGTGGGATGGGCTCTCCTACAACAGTCAGCAATTAAGAAACTGCTCCATAGATATTCCCACAGGTCAATTTGATGGAAGCAATTCTTCGGTTGAGGTTCTAGCTTCCCAAGTGACTCTAGTTTCTGTCAAGTAGCAAAACCCAGCCAATATAGTGCAGAAACCTGAAATTGAATTTAATTTAATATATCCATATTTCATATTGACTTGGATAGACAGAGTATCTGTATCTCATAATTTAGGCAGGAGAAGGAAAGGTCAATCTACAGAACTGATAAAATTAACACAGGAGTGGGCCATGGAGTTATTTTGGTTATTTAACCTAAGATGCTAAAATAGCCTACTTCTGCCACATTGACCACTCTCCTCCAGAGCCGCACAAGTAAGCAGGCACAGAGGAACCAAGGTACCACTTGCATGGCATCTGCACCAATGCCTAGCATTTCCAATTCAGTTCACTGCACTGTTCAAATCTAAGTTCCAGTACGTGGCACTTAGGTATACACGTGTTCTCCTAAACTCTGACCAGATAAATAAATGTGTGTCTCTGTGGTAAAGAAGACAAAGTTTAGGATTAGACCTGCTTGCTGTGACTTAAGTAAACATTCTCTGTAAATAGCATTTTGGCAATGGAGCCTAAGCCATCAAGTGTAACTTTCTACAGAGTTTAACTTAAAGGTGAGACTCTGAGAGAGTTAGATGAGGTAAACACATAGCCATTTTTATTTATATGACTCACTCTTACTAGTAAAAGTGGGTATAGACTGTCAAGAGACACTTTAGGGACTTTAAAAAAAGAAAGGAAAAAGTATGTGGATATAGCATCATATACAAGGAGCATCCCCCTACAAAGAATGCACTGCCTATTATGGACCAAGGGCCCATTCATACATTGACAGAAATTTTCCCCAAAAAAGAAAATAGGTTTCACCACCTTCAGGTTCCAGAATTTTATCTTTATTTTCTGATCTTCTCATTCCAATATTGGGAGTAAGTCTATGTTTTCAGGAGACATACTATGTGTTTTTAATTCACATGTTACTTAATTTTTTTTTTTTTTTGGTTTTTTCGAGACAAGGTTTCTCTGTAGCTTTGGTGCCACTCCTGGAACTAGCTCTTGTAGCTGGCCTCGAACTCCCAGAAATCCGCCTGCCTCTGCCTCCCGAGTGCTGGGATTAAAGGCGTGCGCCACCACCGCCCGGCCACATGTTACTTAATTTTAATTCAGTGAAATGTTAGCCTAAATGTTACCATCTTATCTTTAGAAAAACCTTAATACTACCAATGACCTATGCGTTTGTATCAGCAAATGAAAGTTGAGACAAGCCAACCAAGACCAACTAATCACAATAATTACATCTCATCAAAACTGAATCTAGCATGACCATGTTTACAAATTAAAATTTTAAATTAAATAAAATTAAAATAGCTATGATTTAATGATCTACTCTATGTCAATCTTTTTAAAGTGAATATCAACTTAATATTTCTTAAACCTTGAAATATGAACATTATTATTCTTGATGACTTTAATTTGAGGAAAGGGATTTGGCAAATAAGACTCAGTTAATGGGTAGTGTAAATGTTATTTTAATCCAGACCTCACTCTAAATCTTTTTGCTTTCAAATATCCTCAACAAAGAATGTCATCAAAATTAATTGGAGAGCTTTAAAATGTTTTAGCTACTGCCATACACAAAAACAAAAACATATTAAAATAGATCACATGCCTGAATATGAAAACTGAAAATAATAAAGATTCTATTATAAAGCATGGCAGATTTCTTATGCCACTTAAAATATAATGGCAAGCGTTAAAAAAGGATAGCAAATTGGACATTACTAAAGCTAAGATCTTCTGCTCATCTAAATTCACTATGAAGGGAGATAGGTATAAAACAGGATAAAAAATAATAACATAGGTGAGTAGAGAATAGATGGATAAATAGATAACAGAAGGACAGACGGATGGATGGATGGATGGGTTGATGGATGGATGATGGATGAATGGATGGATGGCACAGACAAATGATAGATGGATGGATGGATGGATGGATAGATAGATAGTTAGATAGATAGATAGATAGATAGATAGATAGATAGATAGATAGATAGATAGATAGATAGATAGATGATGGATGGATAGATAAATGGATATGCATGGCTGGATGCTGGATGAATGGATGGATGAGCAAAAGATAAAAGCAAATCATATCTACCATCAGAAAGTTTAAAATTAATTTTGAGCCAAATTGGAAACAAAATTTATTAAATACTGGTCAAGATGATGGACACTGGCCAAGTCCATGCCTGGAATTCCCAGAGTATGGGTCCAAATTTCATTAGTTAGCGGCTTGCCAATCCTGTACAATAGAAGAACTTCTGGAGGCATCATAATCTCTGACTTCAAACTCTACTACAGAGCTACAGTATTGAAAACTGCCTGACATTGACATCAAAACAGACAGGATGACCAATGGAACTGAATCAAAGACCTGGATATTAATCTACATGCCTACGAACATCTGACTTTTGACAAAGAAGCAAAAAATATAAAATGGAAAAAGAAAGCATAATTTACAAATGTTGCTGGCATAACTTGATATCAACATGTAAGAAGAATGAAAATAGATCCATATCTATCCCCATGTACAAAACTAAAGCCCAAATGGATCAAAGACCTCAACATAAAGACAGTCATACTGAACCTCATAGAAGAGAGAGTGGGAAGTACACTTGAATGCATTGGCCTAGGAAACCACTTTCTAAATATAACCCCAGTAGCACAGAAAGTAAGAGAAACAATTAATAAATGGGACCTCCTGAAACAGAAAAGCTCTGTAAAGCAAAGGACATACACAGGCAACAAGGCAAAATGGCAGGCTACAGAATGGGAAAAGATCTTCACCAACCCCATATGAGACAAAGGACTGATTTCCAAAATATACAAAGAACTCAAGAATGAGTCAGAAAGCAACCAAATAAGGAGCTCTTCTCTTTAGTGTCTATGTCTGCTCCTACTTGAGTTCCTTCCCTCATTTCCATCAATGATGGATGTTACCTGAAGTGTAAAATTAAGAATCCAAGAGCTCATCTCAAATTTTGGAAACTGTAATCAAGTGGGATTTATTTGTCAGTGGAATGAGGATATAAGCCATATGATCGTCTCAGTAGAAACTGAAGAAGCATTTAGGTGACAATAGATTCCCTCATGATACGAACTCATAACAACTTAGATAGAGAAGGGATTTTCTCAATAAAGTAAAGGTCATATTGGAAAACACACATGGAAAAAAAAACATGGCAAATAGAAGAAGTTGGAGCTTTAGCCCTAAGATCAAGGAAAAGGCAAGAATGATCTTTTTCATCACTTTTACTCAACACAATGCTGAAAGTTTTACACAAATATCTTAGGAAAGAGAAAGAAATAAAGGGCACAGAAACTGGAAAGGAAAAATTCTAATTGCCTAATCTTAGGTGTTGTGATCATATTTATAAAGACATGGACATCCACTACAAAATTATTACAACTGAGAAGCAAATCCAAGACGAGACAAGTATATGGGCACATGCCTGCACCTAAATAACTGCTTGGGAGGTTGAAGTGAAGAGAAACAAGTTCAAAAGCAGCCTCAACAAGATAATACTATCCTATTCCAAACAAAGGAGTGAAAATTAAAAAAAAAAAAAAAAAACATTAGCAAGGTACCAGTAACGAACTAGCCAAATGGAAAATCCAGATAGCAATGTTGTTTTCAATAAATACCAAAAGTTTTAATAAATGCAATAGAGCAGGAAACATTCCTTTCCAAACGCATTCTCTCTAGCGTGTGTTCTTGTCTGTTTTCTTGATGATAGTCACACTGAGTGGAATGTGACAGAACCTCAAAGCAGTTCCATTTTGTATTTCCAGATAGATAAAGATATTGAACACGATTACAAATACTTATTAAGAACTGTCTGTTCAGTTTCTCAGCTCATTTATTGACGGGATACTTTGGTTTTTAGTGTTCAGTTCTGGCAGTTCTTTATACAATCCTTGCTATTGTTCCCCTGCCCAGTGTATGATTAGCTAGGGCTTTCTTCCCCACTCTGTAACTACTTCCTTATTCTGGGGCTGTTTTGTTTGCTGTATGGGTTTTCGTTTACATAGAAACTTTGATAAAATTAATATGACATTTTTCTCATGTAAGTTGGCACATTGTGAATTTTTCACATTTTTATCTTTATCCTTTTTATTGAAAATAAATTCTTCTCTAATGCAATACATAATTTTAATTTTCTATTTTTAAAATTATAATACTCCTCTAGCTCTCCTTTCTTCAATACCTTATATGTCTCCCCCTTTTCCTTCTCAAACTCATGGTCTCTTTCTTCAGTTACTATTGTTGCACATGTTTGTGTATACTTATATATAAACATAGAAACATTCAAGTATCATGTACACCCATTTTTTTCAGGTAGCATAGGGGTTATTTCCCATGCTAACTGAATCTTTTTGTAACGTCTGTGCCTGTGATGGTCTGAAATTGTTTTCCATGTGTTTTCTTCTATCAGTTTTAGTTTCAGGTCCTACTACATTAAGGTCTGTGATTCACTGCAAACTGACTCTGATGTATGGTGAGAGACGGGGATCTAGATTTTTTTTCTTTCATGCTTGGAAACCAGTTATCTAACACCAGTTCTTACACTGGCTGTCCTTTCTCCAATGGACATTTTTTGAAAACCTTGCCAAGAATGACATGGCAGCTTTAGTTTGAACACAATCACTTTGCACTGTGCGTCCTGTCACACCAAGCAGCGTTGCCTGAAATACCTCAGTTGTAAGCTACCACATGCCATGGTCTGCAGTGTGTTTGCTGTGCAGACAAGGTATTCTTCTCCCATATAAATGTAATGGTTTAATTCCAGAAATCAAAAGCTCTTAAAAGTTTCCTACTGTTACTCTTAGCATACGAAATGATTAATATCTCTGGACTGGACTGAGTTATAAAGGTTTAATCTTGATATTTGAATTGATGAGTTTCATTTCTTTAAAATGACGTTACATTAATCCTGACTTAGAGGGAATATATAGTTTCCAACAATTTCTGAAATGGCCATAAGCATAGTCTGCATCTTGTACTATACATTTTATCAAAAAGATGTTCTCTGCATTGGCAATGATAAAGACAAAATGTCAGTCAAATATGAAAAATGTTGAATAAATTCTACATCCTGCAGTATTAAATATTCATCTGTGACTTAATTATATATGCAAAAATAAACAAGCATATGCAGCTCATTAGTGTGCATATTTGTATTCATATTTAATAAACAGTAGAATTACATGTATACCAAAGAATTGTGATACAAATTTCTTTTTGATTTATTATCAGTAGTCATTGCTTTATTTTTTATTTTTATAGTTATTTAATATGCCTGTATGCAACGCCACGTAAAAATTTCTCAGGTAAACATTAATCACAAATAAAAATAACTTTTAAGAAGTCTTTTTGTGGTAGAGTGACATTTATTAATTGTGCGTTTCAAATTGGCAAAAAAGAAAGTATTTTTAGTGTTCCTAACACAGAGAACAACAATAGTTGTAGGTATGGCATGAAAATAACTTGCTTAAATTATAAAATGTATGCATGTCTCAAAATATTCCATTCTACATTGTAAATATGTTCAATGATTTCAAATGAATACCAAGGAAGTACTAGTACTACTATAGAAAAATAATGTTTCCCTCATTTGCTGGTGGACCAAATGCTAGAACTGCTTTGAAAAAAAAAAAACATTTTCAATAATACTGAAGGACATGCTAATGATACAGTAATATCCAAAAGGCATTGGTCTGTATCATTAATAATATAAGAATATACATGAGTGACATCCATAGATGAAAATGTTAAGATAACTTTTCAGCAACAGTAAAAATGAAATATATATGGCATATATAAAGATATAAAATGAAATATGTATACATTATAATAGAATACTATTAAGAAATACAAAAGAAGTTATGACTCCTAGATATATACAAATTTCAAAAATTTAATACTAAAATAAAGAACTCCAGACAAAGTACAGATTAGTTGAGCCAGTAGAAAGTTTGACAACAAGGAGCGTAACTACTGGGTCTAGCTGTCCTTGAATGAGAAAATCACCATCTGAGAAGGATCACAGAGAATTTTCCAGAATCCTGGAAAATTTAATTTTTGCTTATTTTAGTAATCATACAACTGTTTTTATAGGAATGTGTGCATATTCCTATGTGTGTGTGTGTCTGTGTATAGAACCATTACATGTATACCAATGATTTCTGTACTTTGTTATATGAAAACCTAGTACAGTCATTCTTTTAAAGGAACAAGCATTGTTGCTAGATAAACTATTTGGTTCTGATAAGTATAATCACAAGAAGGGTGTGTGTGTATGTGTGTTCAAATGTTTCACTGCTGAAGGAGGCTGCTTATTTGTTACAGCTGTCCAAACTCGAAATAACCACTAAGAAACTATATTATTTGAATCACTGCTTGGCTTATTAGCTCTAGCTTCTTATTGGCTAGCTCTTGTAAACCAAATTAACCCATCTCCATTAATCTGTGCATTGCCACTTGCTTGTGGCTTACCGGCAAGTTTCCAGCTGGAAGCTTGCTTCTTTCCCCTCTGGCAGTTATATGGCATCTCTTTGACTCCACCTACTCTCTCTATATTCTGTTAAGCCATCGGCCAAAAGAAACTTCTTTATTCATTAACCAACACAAACACAAAAACAACACAAATACAGAAGGACTTCCCATACCAGTTTCCCATGTTTCCCCCATAATTTTTTTTTTGTTATATATATTCTCTATATAAAGGTCCTGACTGTCCTGGAACTCACTCTGTAGACCAGGCTAACCTCGAACTCATAGAGATCCACCTGCCTCTGCCTCTCGAGTGCTGGGATTAAAGGTATGCGCCACCACCACCCAGTTTCCCCATGATTTTTACTCACACTTTTGTTCTCAAGTCACTTTATTTCTGCAGGCTAACAATTCAAGTACTGTTTACAAGGTCAGCCCTCATTAGTGAAAGTCCTGGTTGATGCAAATAACAAGATGTCCAGCCCTGGATATTACTCCATTGCAAGAGGGAAATAACCTGATGGATGCTCTGCCAGTGTTAATGCCGTAAGATCTGTGACATAAATTCATACTCACTAGCTAACACAAAGAAACCCAGCACCAAGACCAAAGGAAAAGTCTTTGAACGAAATGTAACTTCAGTGATGGCTACCCAAAAGTTCCTTCAGTGTATGTGAAATAAGTTCAATAGTCTTGATTATCACAGGTATTTGGTGAATGATAAATTATGGAAAGATGGTACCAAATGAAGCTCTTATCAGTGATGGAAGGATGTGATGATGAACCATTTTCAGTTTGTTAGTTACTAGAATCATATTCTGTAAGAATCAGTAGAAGGAACTAGATTGATGATCCAGTGTTTAAGGTGCAGCTCTTCTAGAGGACCTGGATCAATTCCCAGCATACAAGTGAGTTGGTTCACAACTGTCTGTAACTTCAGTTTGGTGGGGGAGCTGGTCTACCCTCTCTTCTGGCCTCCACCATCACCCAACGCCATGACACACTCTGACAAGACACACATGCCCACAAAATTAATAAAATAGAAATAAGTGTTCTAAATTATTTTTTAAAAAGTATAAAATCTAACTTATTTTTGAAAGTACAAGAAAAACATAGAACTAGAAAAGAAGAATTTGGTTTTTTGCTTAGAGTTCGATTGCTAATTGTATTTTAATTAGTTATCTCCCCTGATTATCCTCCTTCAGCAGAACAATCAGATTGGAATAGACAATACCTTCATGGTCATGAGAGCTAAGTAACTGTGAATCATTTTGGACCTGACCAGGAGTTTTCAATGATAATGCTGATTTCTTAGGTGTATGTTTGGTTTCTGTGAGGCAGTCAGTCATAAAAACTGGAGGAAAGGCAACAAACTGATGGAGAATAGAGAAGAAACTAGTTCGTTCACTTGCTGTTTGTTGTGTTTTTGTTTGTCTCTCTCGCTCTGGGTTGAGGTCAGGAGTAATTGTCAGGTACTTTATCCCATACATTTGCTGCTCAAAGTGCTTGTTCCTCGTAGCCAGCCCATAATAACTGGAAATGTGCCTTATGGCAAGACACATGGGTTGTGTTATGAACCACTGAAACACTATCCAAACGTAGAGAGTAGAATCAGCTGATCAACTTCCAGAAACACCATGGATGAAGCCTTCTTCCCCAGTACTCATAAGCTCTACATCCCCCACCCTTCAAAAACAGGGTGAAGGCAGGTGTTTTTCGAGGGGAAGAGTCGCGGTACTAGGTATGAACTTTAATAAATTCAGCTCTAGGAAGGGAGTCAAACAACTGTCAACATGCCCCAATAGAGGAGAAATGAGATGGAGGACAAAGTGTGAGGAGTCACAAATGCCCTCCACATGAGAAGGAAACGGACCCAGTCACAGGCAAGCATTCACTTTAAAGGGAATGGATTTCACGGTGATTGTCACAGACCCTCCTGCATGTCTCCAGACACTGGAACAGAAAGAAGCTAATTCCAATTTAGGGATGAATGAACTTAGGTTCCTCACTCCACACAGTCATGGCTGAGACTTCAAAGTTTGCAGAGCTAACGGAATTATGGAAAACACATTACTGCGGTGTATCGTCTACTCTCTTGGAGTTACTATTTTATTTCCCATAAGCTCCTTCCAGTAGTCCATAATACTAACCCAAGAATCACTGAGCTGGTAAATGCATTTTTATGGGCCAAGATTGCATAAGAACTGACTAGCGGCTTACAGTTTCAAGTGGTCCAGACAGTAGCCACGTAGCCAACAAATGTTAGCAAGTCGCTGGTTAAATGAAGAGACAACTCCCACCCCTTTGATAGATGTATGCTCCCTATTGTTCCTGCCTCCGTACCCTTCTCCCTGTCTGTCACACTCTTTCCTTCTACCCCTGCTTCTCTTTCAAGTTCTATTTTCTTCCCACTTCTCTTAAAGAAATACTTAGCTTATATTTCTAATGAGCCTCAGGAAACTCACTGGGGCTGTGCCTGAACATTGCCTGTAATTTACAGTGAGTTATGTTTCAATTACCTCCATATTATGGTATACTGGTGAGGGCAGGCATTATGTCATGTCAGGAATACAGGCAAGAGAAAATATGGACGCCACCATTACAGGCGGTGATGGAGCAGTTTTAATAATATTGGGGGTAAATGGAACATAAATGTTTTTCATCGGCACCATTACTGTGCATTAGCAACCCCCGCACCAGCGAGCAGGAAAGGCTAAAGGACAGGACAGAAGGGGTTACAGGTATGCTGGCCACTGGCATTGGCTCTCCGTATTCACAAAGTGGGGATGTGAGTCCTATTAAAACCCTAGAAATGTTTCCTTTTTTGGATAAATAATGACATTGCTAAAGATATAAAGGACAAACTTTTAAACTAAACCAAAATCTAATTCCGCCCCGTTCCGGTGAGAAAGGATAGCTCTTACTTGTTCTTCCATTCCCTGTCCCTCTCTCTCCCTCTCTCCCTCATTTGCTCTGCCTCTTTATTTTCTTGACACAAATAGCAGTCATTGTTCAAAGAATATGTGGATTAGGCAGCTTTGTAATTCAAACCTTTTATGCAGGTTACCCAGTGTGTACTAAAGAGGAAAATACCGTTGGCCAAATGACTGTGTTATGAATGTTTCCAGCTGCCTATGGGAGGTTGGGTTCCTCCCTGCAAAAACCTTTCCAGGCCCTGATTCCATTTATCACTTCCAATGGAATTAAGGTAAAGCTAATTCCCACCTCTTTCTTTTCTTCAAATACCAAGGGGAAGCTTATATAGATGTTTTCCTTCAGCATGATTGGTGCTTCTAAGAAGAGGAAGTGGCAAACAGGGGCAGCCTCAGGCAGGCAATGATCTGTGCTCTGAGGATCAGTGTGTGCTGGTGGAGAGCTCCGTAAAATACAGTAAGAAGGATGAGGATGCGTGGCCTTGGTGCATCCTGCAGCTGTTTAACTTTGTTCAGTTAAAACAAATACAGTCAGGAGTACCACTTGGTTAATCAAGGAAGAACAGCTTCAACAACTAAAACAAATAGCAGACATTGTTGGTCTAACTTCCCTCTTATTATAATGGTGGTGTAAGCCTAAACTAAAAAAGACTATATGAAACACAGCAACATGCTGGGAAAACACTCAGAATAACAAAGAATTTTAAGCCAATCTCACGGAAGATGTATATGAAAGAGATGATTTGCTATGGGTTTTATAATTTCCTTTCTAGATACAATTTAGATAAGGAAGATAAAAATTTTCATAATGTATGAAATATGCCTCTACTATTATTTTAGTTATTTCATTAAATATTCATTGTCTACTGCAATAATTACCAGGACCATTCTACTCCATCTGAAATGAAGGCATCAGCTGAACAAGATAGACATGATTGATACTCTCCTGGATTTTATAGCTATTAGGAGAAACATACAGTATATAGTGTTTCATATTGCTATGCAAGCTGGCAAAGAAAATGTGATAGAGTACTAAAAGATTAAGACCAAATTAGAAAGTCTTCAGAGAAATCAGGATTAAGCTCTCTCCACTTAATGGAGCAGTGTGAATGTTCTTGTGTGGTCAAACATTCTTGTGAAATATTTTTAATCACTGCAGGGCAGGTCTTTTTAACAAACCTAAATGAATAAGTTTATGAATTCTATAATATGTTTCTGCTCTTTATTTTTGATTATTTGAATTTTTCTAAGTTTCACATTTACAAATAATACATAGAAACCTATTTGATGAAAAATGTATTTGCTGGCATTTTTATTAAATTTTATATTATATTATAATTAATGATATCTATACAACATGATTTTGTTATTATTATATAAGTAATTATTATATCAGATTATCTGATCTATTATTAAAATTAGATTTTAAAAAACAAGTCAAATTATCAGGCATGTACATCAGTAGGGATTATTTATACACATTTAGAATGTTTGCTTCCCAAAATGTATCCATATTAAAAAATTCATTTCCCTTCCCCTCTGAAAATCCAAATTTGCTAAAATAAATTAACAACTATCAGAATGAATTTATTAATATAGACACAAACACAGGGATCTTGGAATATATGAAACTCAAAGGAAAGTCATATGAATGAATCATCAATATCTTTGTCATGGAGAACATGAAAATGGAGGTTAGACAACTTGAACAGGGTACTGATTTTTAGGAAAAATCAATGTTAAGAACAGGCAATATCTTAGAATTAAACTTTCTGGATTTGAGATCTGATGTTGTTCACTTGTGTGAAGATGCAGACTAGAACACACTAGGAACAGAGACAGTCCGATGCTGAACCATCTCTCGGACCGCAGTAATCAGGAGACCATGACGGTGCATTTGATGGAAATAGGTGAAGACAGTGGAATTTCCCTCTTTTCATGTTAATTCTCCTTGAGGGCAGAATTTCAATTAAATAATAATAATTTTGTAAGAATTTTGACCAGAGTCCAGTAAAGAATCTTTGGACTGCTTCATCTGTTCTTAAGAAGAGCAGACACATGTAGAAACAACAGTAGACAACAGATGTATGAACCTCTCAAATCTTTCAAATTTCTTTTCATTGAAAGTGCTCAGCCCTGGGTTTTGACAAGTGTCTCAGAGATTAAGATCACTTAGTGCTCCTACAGGGGTCTCTTGATTCTCTGAACCCATGTGGTTTCTCACAGTTACCCATAACTCTAGTTTTAGAGGCTCAGACACCCTTTTCTGCCCTTCTTGAATATCAAGAATACATGCAGTAATCATACATCTATGGAAGAAAAACACTCATACACACAAAATAAAATAAAAATATCAAATATTTTAGATGGAAAGTTCTCAGTCTGCCAGATCATAATATTTTGGGGTATCATTTTCTGAACCCTACTACATGTTCCCATCCAAATATAAGAGTACCATTCTGTATATGAGCAAGGAGGATCAAGATCATGGCTGAGAAATCTACAGAAACAGCTGAACCAAGCTCGTGGAAACTCATGAACTCTAGACTGATGGCTATGGAGCCTTCATGGGAGCCAAACTAGGCCCTCTGCATGTGGGAGACAGTTGTATAGTTTGGTCTATCCGAAGGGACCCTGGCAGTGGGCCCAAGATCTGCCCCTGCTGTATGAGCTAGCTTTTTGGAGCCCATTCCCTATGGTGGGATGCCATGCTCAGCCTTATTGTGGTGGGGAGGGGCTTGGTCCAGTCTCAACTTGATCTGCCAGGCTTTGATTCCTCACGGAAGGCCTTATACTTTAGGAGGAGTGGATGGGGCATGGACTGGGGAGTGGCAAGTGGGGGCGGGAGGAGGAGTGGGAGGGAGAACTGTGATTGGAATGTAAAATGAAGAAACATATACATATATATATATATACATACATACATACATACACATACACACACATATGGAGAGGGGGAGAGAGAGAGAACCATTCTGTTGCGAACAACTTCTGAATCCTCTATAGATGCTTTGTTAAACTGTCCACTATAGAGTGTGATTATTACTAACCCTGTTGATTGATAAATCTTAGCTGCTGCAGTGAGGGTGGGCAGTTTGCCTAAGTTTCTGCAACCAGAAAAAAAAAATCCATGTTTGAAGCCAGGTTTCCAACTGCAAAACCCTGTCTGTCATGCAGCTTCTTAAGTCTAATGCTGTCTGTAGTCTTTATTGCACTTCTCATTTCTATTATTTATTTATTTATTAAAGATTTCTGTCTCTTCCCCACCACCGCCTCCCATTTCCCTCCCCCTCCCCCAACCAAGTCCCCCTCCCTCGTCAGCCCAAAAAGCAATCAGGGTTCCCTACGTGATCTTAGAGAAGCTAAGTAAGAAGGAGAACCCAAAGAAAAACATATAGGCATCCTCCTGAATATTAACCTTCATCAGGCGATGAAAGGAGACAGAGACAGAGACCCACATTGGAGCACTGGACTGAAATCTCAAGGTCCAAATCAGGAGAAGAAGTAGAGAGCACGAGCAAGGAACTTATCTCTATTTTTTGAAACTCAGTGATGTCATTCTTTGTCCAGATGTGTATGTCCACTTAACCGTGAAGTGAAATCCTGCCACTCTTCCATTTCAGTTGCCCCATGCGTCCTATGCCTTTTGATGCTCACTTCCACTGAGTTCCAGTCTCTAGCTTATTTCTGAAAGGCTTTTGTACATTGCGAGTATAATGCTGTCTATTGTAATAACTTTCTTTTTTCTCATCTTGATATTTGTCTCTTAATTACTTTTCCACATAAACAGAAGAATTTGTTTTTGTTCGTCTTTTGATCTGTTTATCAAAATCTATTGACTTTTTTCTTGTTGCCTTTTTTCCTTCCTGGCTTTCATCTGAGAAAATACTTTGTCTGAATATCCACTAAGTATTCGCCGATGTTTTCTCCTGTTTTTGTTGTTTTAATTTTACTACATTTCACTTTATAATTCATCTGAAGTTCATTTCAATGTAAATGAGAGGAAAATGAATTAGTGTTCCTCCAAAGTAAAACAATTCCTGAATGGCCCACAGCTTTTCGACTGTTTTTATGAGCTACTATGTGTCAAATACCAAGTATCTAGATACAGTAGGATTTATTCCGAGGTTACAAGTTCTATTGATCTGTCTGTAAATATTTATAACGAAGGATTCAAAATTGCTTTAGTGGTATAATCAATTTTAATACCCAGTAGGGGGCAAATCCTCCCCTCATCTTCCAATTTCTCTTGGCTGTATCCTACCAGACTAGAGATGAATTTTAGAATTATTTTGTCCAATCTCTACAAAAGAAAAATTAATAGATAGAGGAGATCCTTATTGCCTGAAACTTCAGACTTGCAAATTTGCTCAAACTGATGCTAAATGTTCCTTAGAAAATGTACTTGTAACTCCCCAATTCAATGCTTTCTTTCCTTGATCATTTTCAAACATAGGCAGAGCAGTGAAAACATCTCCTGCAAACAGAACCTAGGGAAAACAACCTGCAACATGTTTTCTGATCTCAACATTTCTACTATAAAGACCATGTCCTTCCTGTGGGTCACTCAATGTCAAGTTTTTTTAAGCTGTTTCATTTTTACTCTTTACAATACCCTTCACTGTAAGCTCAAGTTGTCTTTAATGTTCTTTTGGTCATTATTGCTGTGATAATGCCCTAATGGAGGAATATACACACTACATAAATTTTAATTTAACATGAATTCTTGTTCTGTTAGCTGTGGCTTCAATGTTAACAATTACAAACACACACATATTAATTTTATGTTGTCTATTAAAAATTCTTTATTATATATAATATGTAATAAAGTGTTGTATATATGTATAATAAAGTAAATAGAAAAACATAAAATTAACTTGTATTTACCAGCTCAATGAACATATTATAACTAGGTGGTTGGTGAGATAGCTCACTGGTTGCAGTTACAAAGAGCCTGAGAGTTTAGAACCACATCAGTCAATCCACAACCACCTGTAACTATGGCTCCTTGAGGATGCAACACCCTTTTCTGGTCTCAGCAGGTACCCACATACATATGGTACAAACACACACACACACAAACACAAATAATCTAAAAATGTATGACTAAAAACCATTAGAAACTTTACTGTGTATCTCCTAGAGCAATAATTTAGTACTGACTAATTCAAGATTCACAGAACTTTATGAAACACAGCACCCACAAATTATTAGAACTTATCACTTGTTATAAAGACTGCTGTAAAGCTATATATTGGCTTGAGAAAGATACTGTCCATGAAATAAGCAGATGTTACTCAGAAGTATCTTGATTTTATATCCCCATTCTCGAGCACTGTATCATGATGGCCAGTGTTGTCAGCATCGTCATTGCCATCACTGTCATCACCCTTGACAGCCTCAGCTTGCAAACAGCTCTGCCACCGATCTGCTTGCCCAGTGCCTGTCAGACTGCTGTTTTTATTTGCTGATTGTAAATGTAGTTTTTTATTTATACATTAGAATGCTATTAACTGTTTTCGTAAAGGTTATTTTGTGTCTGCATACTTTCAAAAACTCATTAATTCTCATAAAAATGTATCTTTTTTTCCTTCAGAACTTGGAGGAATCACTGGGGAACTGACCTGGAAGCCTTCTCCCTGAGGTCTAGCACCTTCAGTACTGGAAAATGTTAGGAAAGCTGCCAAGAAAGAAAAGCAATCAATAATCCTACCCAGCTGTAAGATGTACAAACCTCAAGATAACCAGCAAGACAGGGTACCCTCAAGAATACAATAGTAGCCTTTATATTTGGGGGTGAGCGTTAGCCATCTTACTGGTTTTAAGACCTGTTAAAAAGATGGGAATTCATGTCTAGTACTGCAGGTCATGGAATCCAAAGGAGAACCAACTACTGCCACTTTACTAAACCAGTTCAGTTTCTAATTCATTTTAAATACTTATTCTCATACCCATAGATAAGTATAGCTGTTATTCCCATCAAAGAAGTTTCCTGTTGACATTCTGGTATCTTACAACTGGTTAAGGGCAGCTGAGAGGGAGAATCAGTCTTCTCCACAGGAAAATTCCTGATAAGTTACCAATACCAAGTGATCAAACCGGAATGAAATAGACACAGGGGGCAGCACTAAGGGGACTCAGGGCATCCTACACACACACGCAAGCACACACACATATACATACATACATCATACATATACATATACACATACATATGCATATGACAACATGTGACAATATAACAACATTATAGCACATATAGATAATAATGTAACATTAGTAATTAAGTCATGAACTTGAGAGGGAGTGGGGACACATGGAAGGAACTAGAACGAGGAAAGGGATAAGTAGAAATAATATAAATATAGTACTCATATGGGAAATTCTCTAAAAAATTAATACTCTAATATTAATTTTGAATGTTACTTGCAGTTTCTGCCCAAATAATTTTATTTTTTCCCTAGATTTTCAACTTCTGCTACTGAAAAGGACTTTTAGAATAAACAACTTTACATTTTCTTGGATATAGGGTAATTTCTAAAGCTTTGTCATTAAATATAATGTTGGATCATGATTCTCCATTTTAGAAACATTCTGTAGGAACTGTGATGGAATGGGTATTGAATACAATCAAAAATCTGCTTAATATTTCATGAGATAATTATTTTCACTCGCTTAATCCAATTAATAAATTTCTTGATATTAATTTGCTATTATAGTCTAATATTAAATCTTGCATTTTGATTATATTTTAGTTTATAAGGATTAAACTAGCTCATGGCTTATTCTTAAAATTGTTTTTCTATGCAAATGAGATTAGTTAGATAAAGGCAAACAGAAATAGCTATTTGACTTGTACGTACATAATATGCATTTATATATTATTCTATTTCTGTGGTAATTGTCCAGTTCTTCTATCTGAAATTAATAATTTTACTATATATAGTCAATGGATTCACATTTTTTTGGGAATTTTCTAAATCCTTGAAAACCCTTTTACATAAAGCATTTGAGCTCATAATTTAAAATATAAACTTACACAATAAAATTCTTCCCAAGGATTCTCATGGGTAATTTTGATAGTTAGCATTTTTTATTATTATTCATAAAAGTTACAATCTTAACCTTATTTGTACTATAGCAGTATTTTTCTAAACCTTCTCTTTAAATTTACTGTTCTCTTACCAATGTTTCCTTCATTTTTATTTTGTTTTACTGATTGGGTTTCCTAGGAGTCTTCCACTTTTTGCTGTTTATTTTTATATGACCATATTTATTTGTGGTAATAACTTTAAGAATTGTTTTGAAGCTAATTCAGGGAAAAAAACAAGAGAAAAGGTAACTGTGTCTAGGTAGACTGATATGGAATAATGGTCTTGTATACTATAAAGATTTGTCACTCATATTGGTTTAGTAAAATGCTGATTGGCCAGTAGCCAGGCAGGAAACATAAGCAGGACAACCAAACTGAGAGAAATCTGGTAAAAGGAAAGGCAGAGAATCAGTCACCAACCAGGCACAGTGGAAATAAGAATGTCTTACTGAGAAAAGGTACAGACAAGCCCTGCATGTTCCCATTCCACAGAGACTGGACAACAAATAATAAAGTTACCTCTCTCAAGACTTGACAATTAACTAAAAATTTTCTTTTCAGGATGTCCTAACGATGTCATTGCCCCCAGATAGCAGGTAGTAAATTTAAGAATGCTTTACTGAGAAAAAGTTCCAAGCCACATGGCTAAATATAGACAAGATTATGGGTTATTTTCAATTGTAAGAGCTAGGTAATAATAAGCCTGAGCCAATAGGCCAAACCGTTTATAGTTAATATATACCCCTGTGTATTTCTTTAAGACTGAATGGCTTCAGGACCTGGTGCGGCATAAACTTTGGCCTACAAATGGCACCCAATGTGGAATAACTACATCCACATAAAACCTAAGAGAGCTTGGAAAGGGACTCTAGACACAAAAGAACAGGTTTAAGCATGGCTTTTTGATACCAGCATTTACTCAGGTGTGCTATGTCAGTTAGAGGCAAAAAGAATTGTGGCTCCTTTAAGAGAGGCTTCCTGGCTCAGAATTGGTGGCAAAAACCTCACATCTCTTCTAAGAGACCCTGCCACCAAACACTTAATTTGTTATTATGAGCAGACAGTGGCATGCTTCTTGGTGGCAGTAGGGATCTAGAAACTCCATAGAGTTATAACAATAGACATGACTCTTGCCTGTACCTAAAACATGAAGCTATACTCTCAGGAAGCTAAAGAATGGAGCAGAGCCAGCCATCAAAGTCAGAGCTTTAATCCTAGCCATGCAGTTTAGCAGATTAAAGACTCATATGCTCAGAAAAAGACAGCTATAAACAGTAAAGACAAATTCAGATAGAAAAAAAAAAACTGTAAATGGTTTGTAGTATGTTTAAAAAGATATGTAGGCTTCAGAGAGAAGAGAAAAAGGGATGGAGAAAGTTATTTAAATAGAAATAGAAATGAGAAAAAGAGTAACAGGGCATGGTGGTGCATGACTTTAATCCCAGTACTTGGGAGGCAGAGGCAGGCAGATTTCTGTGACTTTAGGACCAGCCTGGTCTACAAGAGATAGTTCCAGGACAGGCTCTAAAACCACAGAGAAACCCTGTCTCGAAAAACCAACAAAAAAATAAATAAATAAAAATAAAAAAAAACGTGAAATCTTTATCATTCAGTTAGTAAGACTTTAATTTGAGATAAAGATTTTTTTCTGACTTCAAAATTTAAGTCAAAAGGTATGTTACTTTGGAAAAGAGGTTTTGCTTTTATTTCCACAGGAAATGAGAGGCTGTGGATTCATTCACAATTAAGAAGAAAAGGGTTTACTCAAGGAAGACTGCCCTGAAAAATCTTCACAATGGGTACAGATGGCACAGATGATCAAACTTTTCATAGCAACTTTGATGCAGTTTCTTCCGAGTTCTGTACCCAGTATAGCTTCAAGGCTGCTGATTGAGATGATCCAGCCTCACAAAATATTCCAGTCAGGACTTGAGCATAATCCTATATTTTCTTTGAGCCCCCATAAGATTATCAGTGCCCCTGCCAAATCAGTAGGAAGTAGCCTAGAAAACTATGCCCACCATTTCATTAAAATGGATTATGGATGTTTGTCTTTGTTTAGTGTGTTGGTTACAAGTTGTTATGAATAACTGTCAGGAAAAAAGCTAAACATGACGATTAGATTCAGGGTCCTGTTTTGACAAGAAAAAAAGGGGAAATGTGGTATAATGCTATAGTACACTGCAAAGATTTGTCATTCATATTAATTTAATAGAATGCTGATTGTTCAGTAGCCAGGCAGAAAGCATAGGAGGAACACAAGGACTAGTAGAATTCTGGGAAAAGGAATGGCAGAGATACACTCATCAGCCAGATGCAAGGGAAGCAAAATAATAATGCCTTTCTGAGAAAACTTACCAAGCCACATAGCTAAACATAGACAAGAATTATGGGTTAATTTAAGTTGTAAGAGCCAGTTAATAATAAACCTAAGCTAATAGACCAAGCAGTTTATAATTAAAATAAGTCTCTGTGTGTTCTTTGAGACTAAAAGGCTGCAGGTCTATGCTGAACAGAAACTTCCATCTACAGAAAACAAACGTTCATGAATTAACTAGCCAGTCTTAGCAAGTTGAGGACAATATTCTGAGTCAGTAAGAGTTCTGCTATGATTTCTCCTTCAAAGCAACAAAGGTGGATGCAGGGTAATGTTCAGTGTTATAAGAGCAAGGTATAGGCTGGAATATCCAATGGTGATAACCAAGAACTGGTAAGACCAAAGTTAAATTAAATTATTTTAGGAAATGTTGCAAATAAAATACAACTTCAAACATAAACAAAAAAAAAGACTATTTCTATAGAAAAGATTTAGAGATGAGACAGAAGGACTTTCCAGGAAGCAACTAAATATCGCAACGATGAGGTAAGCACAAATCAAACATATCAAGAGCTCATGATTCTGATGAAAACACAGCTTATCTAAAAAGGAGAACTTTATGCTGACAAATATGAAAGTATTTGTGATGATGTGCCAAAAGAGTATTTGGAGAGGCTCCTGTCTCAACAATCTAGAATAAGCTTTCTTCTTTGGGGCCCTGATGTGTGAGAAGTCAGCATCAAACAGCACAAGATCATCCAGAACAACCAATAGGAAACATAAGCTCCTTAAAGACAAGGAAATGGAAAATTTTCAGTAGATATCTCTGGGGATATGTTGAAAGAATAATCTTTGAAGAAAAATTGAAAATATGGGAAAAGATGAAAGAATTTACTGATTTGATAGGTTTCAAAGTGCTCATGAAAAGATGGGAAAAATTCAGGCTTAAGCATCAGAATTTAGACTTGAAATTACAGGTCAAAAATAAGTACATGTGCAGCCGCTACTTAAGTAAACAGGAGAGTTTACTATTAAAGTATTAACAATATAGTATTGAAGCAATTTGTTATTAACTTGCTACAGTAATTGTGGTAAAAGTTTGAAATAACTACCCCAGAACCTAGTCTTTAGTTTCATTCATTTCCTAAAGTACTACTTATAAATATTGTAAACCTCTTGATATAAAAACATTGTTTTTTCTGTGTTACACTTAAAACCAAAGGAAAGTTATATTGCTTCTAGTACATACTTTTCAAAGCCCATTTCTACTTAAAATATCACATATGCTTATTTATGCATCTATTTACTCTCTGAAGAGTCTTTCTCCTTTGCCCTGTAGTTATCCCACCCTGAACTCTGTATGTCTTGTAACACTTCTGTGTGGAACTTCTGAAACCTAGCTTATCACTGTCTCCATTTCCCAGTGAATGGAGAAGTGGCAGAGCTTTCTCCTCCATGTTTCACCCCCCTCAGAATGAAATCAAACCTTCTTGTACAACACACTCCTCCCAAAGATGGGACAGAAAGCAACAAGGCAATAGATATTTAGATCAAGTTAGAAAAACAACCATACTTTAGAGATTTTTGCTTAATTTTTGGAAAGCCAATTCCAAGTGAGATTATGGTCCCTCTGTCTTACCTGGAAGGTTCAAAATATGTTAGTGTGCAAAAAGATGGTGAGCCATGAATAGAAATAGAAATGCTGTACTTTTTGTATTCTGCACCCCTTTCCACCAGGACCTTTTCCTGTGGTTTATACTACTAATTTCTTGTTTCTCTATATCTCATTTTTAACCCCCATGTAGATTTTTTTTTCTCATTCTATGTCAAGTATGTGTATAGAGGACTATGGTAAGAGCTCAAGAGAAACTGAGTCACTCCCTTTCCAATCTAAAATTTTCCAGTATCTCCCTCATAAGCCTTAGTGGAAATAGAAAATGGTGGTATGATGTTAGTATCCTCATGGACTAAAACACAGAACTGACTATATCTGTAGCAGTAAATCACTGCTTCAGCAAATGCTCTTTGAATGCTCAACACATACTAGGCAATAAAGATATATAAGTCAATAAAAGAGATCATACTCCAGCCAGGGAATAAATGAGAGCAAAATGTTAATATACAATGTGATATTCAATAATGAGATGCTGGTAAAAACATGAAGTAACAAGATGGAACGGGAATAATAGAATAGGAAGGTAATTTTAAACATTATGAGAATAAATGTCTCATTGAGGAAGTATTGTTTGTATAAAGGTCTTGAGTGGGTGAGAGAATAAATCAGTAGCTATGAAGGGAGAGTGTGCCAGGTAGAGGAACAAGTTTTTATAAAGGTTCTGAGGCAAGAAAATATCCAAAGTGTTCAAGGAACAACCGAAGGCTGCATGTGAGTGGAGTAAGCACTGAGTGGGGCATTGACCATGAGATGTGTAAAATGGGAGCAGAACCATTGAACCAGTACAAGGATGCTGGCTTTTACTGTGAATGACTTGCAAACCAATACATATTCTGAGAACAGAAGGAACAGAGACTGTATTAAATCTAAAGAGTTAATATCAAGGAAGACTATTTTGAGGTAAATAATTCAATTTATTTATGCTGAAGAATATTTAGAATCCTCTTTGTGCAATGGAATGTGTGGGAGACAAAACTCACTGAGAAAGTGCTCTCATTTCAAAGTACTTTGTAATCTCTGGGGAAAAAAAAAACAGGTTAAGCATTTGAAAGACGGACAGTACTGATTAAAGATTACAATCCCTAATCCTTTGAACTATTATGGGGGCTGCTATGGTGAATCTTGGAATGGTACCAGAAAAGAGACAGAAGGTACTCATTTTCAAGTAATGTTCACATTTTTTAACACCCATATCCTCAAAGTTGGATCTTTATCCTTACCCCTTGAATATGAATTAAAATTAGTGACTCTTTTAGAGGAGTCCACCTATGAGTGAACTAGTAAAAGGTCAAAAGTAAAATTATGTTATTAATAAAACAACCCTATTCTCCCTCCCTGTCCTTTCTCGGATATAAGCCATTTCTTGATCCACATAGTGGACATTCCAAACCTTCAGAAACCATAGCCCTGCCAGAAAGCCATTTTACAATGAAAATTGAGGCTCTCTTTGAGATCCTTAGACTCAAATATGGCACTGATTTCAAAATGGACTCAAAAGAAAGCTTGGAGAAAATTTATTAGAGTTTGAAAGAAAAACAACGGAAAAGGCAAGCTATAAATCTCTGCAGCTGCTGGGAATCTGGATTGGGAGGAAAGGAGAAAAAGTCATCCTTTTGATCTAGGTTCCATGAAAGCCAGCATGTTCAGCAACAGGTTGGCAAGCAACTGCATGGCAAAAGGGAGAAGGAGAATCATGAGAAATCCCACAGGGTCAGGAAAAGCATGCTTAGGTTGATTGCTGGTGTCTTCAAAAGTCATAGAAGATGGGGAAATAAATTATGCTGTTAGAATTAGAGTTAGAATTTAGAAAGCTTCAAGAACTGCAAGCAACTGCATTGGGGCAGGGGGCAGACTCCTGGAAAGATAAGTACATTACCTCATCAAAGGAATAATTATTCCTCCCTTCTATTAAGAACATTTGCAGGTAAATTCACTTTCTAGAGGGCTGTTCTTTTGATCAGGTGATTGACAGACACAGCTTGATAAACTCTTAAGGGAAGAAACAATGGGATAAATATTCTAATATTTGGAGCAAATCGGGGTATCCTGCCTCCACTCAGGGACTACATAGAAACCAGATTACATCCTTTTGTCCAGAGTAGTTTTCCAGTAATGGACCTCAAGAAAGCCCTGATTAACGCTACCTTTTCCATATATTTTGGGTCCTAGGGACAGGCAATTGAGATATCTATCGTTTGGATGTTATTTGAAAAAAATTAAGTGGGACCCAAAGAAGGTCGTGAGATAAGAGCATTCTCCAAACCTGCTAATCACTGTAATGTTTCCTCCTCAAGAGTTAAGACCCTAAAATCATTTAGTAGATGAGTGGAAATTGGAGAATAGAAAGGTTTATTGTCTACATTCTTGTTAACTCTTGGGTTTTGGATAGCAATCAAGAAACCTGAAAACATACAGTTAAACTGTAGCAGAACCACCTGATTGTGAGTCAGCTATAAATAAGGCAGCACTTAAATACAGATGGCCATTAGTATTGTCACTACCATGCTTATCAGAGATAAACCACATTTCTACTATGAAAATCCAGAGATTTAATCCCCAAACTATTCATTAAAAGAGGGGATGGTGCCTGGGTGAAAATTAAAGGAAATGCCATCATGTATGAGCCCATGTAACTATATATAAGGAATAACAAAACTGGCTAGATATTAGAGGCTCCTAACACTTCTAGCATTTCTGTGCTTCAGCCAGGATACAACCAAGGACATCCTTCTGACTAAGGATGAGAATGAGTGGCTTAGTTTTAGGTCTGTGTCACAAAATTTTCTGATAAATTTCTGTTTCCTATTTTTATTTACTTGAATACATGCTCTGAGAGACATTGGAACATGGCTAACAGGCTAAGTAATTCTCAGATTCATGACCCTGAGAAAACACATACAATCATAAAGCTTTGCTATATTAATATGCTAAAGATGAATATAGTTTGTTACTCAGCAGTAGATAACTACACAAAGTATATTAATGAATAGGCTAGACTTGGAGGAAAACAAGGCAAATATAATTTGAGAGTTGACAAGGTATGTTTGCATATTTAAATGTGAGAAACCTTAGCTTACTCACTAGTTCAACTCAATTACAAGGAACAATGTATCTGGAGGGCATAAAACATTTCATGTGCTGCCAATGAGTTACAAAGTCTGACAGAGCTCTCAATAGGTGTCTATCTCCAGGCAGTGAAGTACCTTATGAGTATCAACCACAAAGGCAGAATGGTAAATCTAGGCAGAGAGATAAGGTTTACACTATAGATTTCCCTTTCATCGACAAACGTCAATCTTTTTGGAAATTTACTATTCCACCACTTAAATTGTAACAGCAGAACTGTCAAGGAATATAGATCAGGGGGAACATTCTCACCTAGCATGAGTGAAGTTGTGAACTCAGCTACCAGCATCATAAAAGACAACAGTACACACACACACAAACACACACACACACACACACACACACACAGTCTCTTCGGGTATGGGACTTTGATAAGGTTCATGGTGCGGGGAATTAACTCCCTTTTACAGACTGGGCCTCAGATACAAAAACAAATTACTTAGTCCTATAACAGTTATGCCACTATTTCCCAGTAAGCACCTCATATATATATATATATATAATGTATGCAATATTCTGCCTGTGTGTATGTCTGCAGGCCAGAAGAGGGCACCAGACCTCATTGCAGATGGTTGTGAGCCACCATGTGGTTGCTGGGAATTGAACTCAGGACCTTTGCTCTTAACCACTGAGCCATCTATCCAGCCCCCCCCCCCCAGTAAACACCTCTTGCCTACTAAGATGACATGTAAGGTCCAAACCACAGAGACTATTACTGACTGTCATTTCCTGGCTGCCTGTCTAGCAATCTCTGGTATTATAAAGGCTAGCCAGGACAGAGAAAATTTCCACCTCAGTTCCTGCATGGCTCCTCTGTATTCTGCAATCAAGCTAGGTGGTACCTTTAGCAACAGAGTCTTATAATCCATTTCTGATGGGCAAGTAAAATCAACGGCATCAACTATGTAGCTTGGGAAGACTGGGTTTCATGCTCAACAACTTCTAGGAAGGCATTCTATTTCTTAAAGTGAGATGGTTTTATATAACCCATGTATGGTACACCCATTGAAAACCTTCCTACTGTTGTGTTTTAATTACCTAATAAGGTAGTGGATTTCTGTGTAACTTTTTTATATAGTCTTAATCTTGGTTAGCCATCCATGTGAGGCACATCTCCCCCATACACCACCCTCATTTCTGTTTAGACATTGTCTTTTCCACTGTTCTCCCGCAATATTTTTGTAACACATGTGTTCTAATATTCTTAAGTCTCCCTCCCTCTATAATGCTTCCAGGTCTACAGTGTTTCCAAGTAAAACAAATATACCTCAAATGTTGAATCTATGATCCACATATGAGGAAAAAATGCAGCATTTGTTTATCTTACTTAGCACAATATTTTCTTGTTCCATCAAGTTGTCCTGGAAGTCTATTTTTCTTGCTACAAACTTAAAGAAATCCCATTGTGTATGTGGACATTTTTATGGTCCATTCATCAGTTGATATACAGCTAGGTTGATTCAGTTTCTTTGATGTTCTGAACAGAGGAACAATGAACAGAGATGGGAAAGTAGCTTGGTAGTAGGACACAGAGTACATTGGATAATTGTGTGGGAATGGTATTTATGAGCCGTATGGTGTTTCCAATCTGTTGGAAACTCTCCATATTGATATCCAAGATAGCTGCATTGCTTTATACTTCCATCAACAATGTAAGAAAGTCTACCTTTGTCCATATCGGTACTAGCATTTGTTGTCATGTATATCGTTGATGATTGCCATTCTGACTGGGGTATGGTAAAATCTTAAAGTAGTGTAATCTTAAATTCCATGACTCTTAAGGATTTTGAGCGGTTTTAAAAATGTTTATTAGCCATTTAGATTTCTTCTTTTGAGAGTTCTTTGTTCAGCTCTATGGCCCATTTTTAAACTAGATAGGTTATTGATGTTTAACATTTTAGGCATATATATATATATATATATATAAATCATCTGCCACATGTATATATGGCAAAGACTTTTTTCCCATTCTGTGATCTGCCTTTTTACTCAGTTGACAATTTTCTTTGTACATAAGGATTTAGTTTCATGAGGCATCATTTGTCAATAGCTGCTTTTGTTCCTGTTCAGGAAGTTCTTACCTGTGCCTATCTGTTGAAGTGGACGGCCCACATTTTGATACAGCAGTTTCAAATAACCAGGATTCATGCTGAGGTCAATGATCCATTTGGAGTTGAGTTTTATACAGGGTCAGAGGTAAGGACCTAATTACATTCTTCTACATGCTGATATGCAGTTGAAGACAGTCTTTTTTCCCCAATGTGTATTTTTAATTGTTTCCTCCATGTGCTGCTAATAAATTTGTTTTCTGTTGGTGGTGGTTGCGGTAGTTTGTATTGTTGTTATTGTGGTATATTGTTATTTTTTAATGTTTTTCAGGCATCCTTTGCAAACCAAGACCTAAATATACATTATTAAGTTATTTGTTTTCATTCTCTGATTTTTGATGCAAACACTTTCTTCTTAAGCTGGCCATTGTC
Source organism: Alexandromys fortis (assembly GCF_014885135.2). Classification (NCBI taxonomy): domain Eukaryota; kingdom Metazoa; phylum Chordata; class Mammalia; order Rodentia; family Cricetidae; genus Alexandromys; species Alexandromys fortis. The sequence goes on along the minus strand of NW_026067944.1, from coordinate 25,491,977 downwards.
ATGTCACATAGATTGTGGTATGTTGTGTTTCCATTTGATTCCATTCTAGGAACATTTTTAAAATTTTTTCTTCATTTCTTCATTTGTTAGTGTCATTTAATCTTAAGAATTTGTGTACTTTCTGTAGTTTTTCTTGCTGCTGATTCTTAGTTTTATTTCTTTTTGTTCAGATATAATGAAATGGTTTTTTTTTTCTATTTTCTTATATGCCTCGAGACTTGCTTTGTCCTAATACATGATCTGTTTTTTTAGAAAAGTTGTACTGGCTCTTGAGATGAATTTTATTCTTTCAGGTGGAATGGCCTTTATGTATCTGTTAGATCCATTTGATTTGTGATGTTACTTATCTCCAATGTTTCTGCTTATTTATTTATTTATTTATTTATTTGTTCATTCATTCATTCATTTTTAGTCTGGAAGACCTGTTTGATTCTATGTTTGATGGTTTGTGCTGACAGTTGTGATCTTTCAGAACTTGGGACACAGCTTTCCAAACCTTCTTTATTTAAAACTTCCTATCAAATGATCATCTGCTATCATGAGAAACCAGTTTTACATGTGCAGCAGCACACCCTTAACTGGTGCCTGATTCTGCTGACACCTGTTGTGCTCTCCACACCTGGACCCCATACTCCCAGATAAGTTTGGTCTTCTTCCTGCTTCCACAACATCTGCTGCCGTGTACTGTGAGTCCCACAGCCTGTTCTAGGCTTTCACAGCCTTTGGCACATGTTGTGGTCCTCCATGCCCTGGGATAACCTACTCAGAGTCAACTTCAACCTTATCCCTATTTCAGTAACCTTTGCCACCTTGTGCTGTGGGTTTTTATTCTAAAAATTATATATATATGTATGTATGTATACATATATATATATGTGTGTGTATTATATGTAATATAAAATATATTGTATACTTTAAACAAAATTTATGTAAACTTAAAAATTACTCATGTTATATGCACCCACTGATTATATTCAATTCTAGGTAAGTATTTCAGACACAATCAAGGATAAATGGAAATATGGGTGAGGTATAAATAGATGAATAGAAAAATGGCATTACATAAAGATGATATAACATCACAATACTTACTGATTTTATATTTTTAAAAAAATCATAAGGCAATAAAAATAAAAATGAAAATTATAAAATTTGCATAAATATATCACTTTAGGATCAATGACATGTTTCCTAAAAGACAAAGTGAATTTCAGAAAGAATAAAGAGGAAGAGTAAAAGAAGTGGAGGCCATATGGTTTTAACTAAATGCATCAAATATAGTCAATATTTATTATTTGTTCCCCAAAACTGATGTATTAGTTTAGCATTCCAACCCTCCTCGATTCTCCATGTCCCACCAACAATTTTTTATTATTCAGTTTTAATAACGTCAAGTTCTATGTCATTCACCTTCAATTCTAAAACATATTAGTAGATTATATAGTTTTATACTATTGTGACACCATTACCTTCACTTAGCTCTCAGTTCTAAGTCTTTATTTTTTGAAATTGTACTTTAAAATGTAGAGACCTTTACCTATTCCTTTCACACCCAAACAAACAACTCAAATGGTTTTAAATGTATTGACTGGTTTTCCCATCACAGCATTTAGAGTCTTAGAGTCTAACCCTCTTTATCCTCCCATCTCCTGCTATCACGCTCTCATTGGCCAAACAGTGTTGTAATTAATACAGTTTCTGTGTGATTATTTGGGTCTGAGCAGCTGGAAAACAAACAAGCAGTCTCTGCCTACACACTCTCTCTCCTTTCCCTCTTTTCTCTCTCCTCCTTCCCCTCCTCTTTCTTTCCCTCTCCTGCTGTCCCTGTCCCTTCCTTTCTTTCAGCCCCCTCTCTTCTGAGTTAGTAATTTGACTTTTTGTGCCCTAAGCTTATAGAAACGTCTCTTTCTCATCAAAGATCTCTGTGAATCAGTCTATAATGTAATAGATGATACGAAAAGTATAAACAGAGCTTTAGATTTAAGCATGGACAAGATGAAAATAATTTACATAAAAGCTACTTAAATATGACACCGTGGTAAAGAAAGAAGACTAGAAGAGAAGGAATCTACCCAATGTAGAACACAACACAACTCAAGAAACAAGTGAATATGCTAACTGTGTCTAGAGATCTGTTTTATTTTCCATGCTCTATCAGTTTACATAGTTTTACTACATTTTATACACATGACTCTAAAACCAGTACACACCTTCAAATGTCAATTCAGTTCAATTAATTCTGACATTCTGTTTGTATTACTATATATTTTTTAAAGCTAAATATACATTAATAAGTTAAATGGGTTAAGGACGTCCATGAAGATTTTATATCTATAACTTTCCCAGGATCTTATTGTCACAGATAAAACCCATTCTAATAGAAATCATCAACCTAGAGGAACTTTGTGGCTCACTAAAAAAATATGTACTAAGCAATCAGAGTTCTTTCCAGACGGGGCAAGACAAGGGAGAGAACACTCCTGAGCAAAGAGAACCTCAACTGGGCCAGGAGTATCTACAAACAAAGTTAAAACAACCTGTTAGTGGATAAATGGCCCAAAGCCTTCTACTCTGGGAAGCTGTCTGCTGAGGAAGGCATAATTGGTCCAGGGATAACAGCCAGCTACTCTCTAGAGTACAGCATCTTTAGTCAAGCCCAGCATCCCTTGCAATTTGCCAGAGACCAAATTGTTCCAATTACTAGTTACTAAGTATTTTGAATAGCCTCCTGTATTTATTTTCTATTTTCATGTAAGAGGTTGCCACAAAACTAACAGCTTAAAATAGCATCATCCAGTAAATACTAGTTCTTCAGGTAAGAAGAGCACATGGGTTTATGTGAGTTTTCTCTGCTTAATACCTCATGTGTAAGTTACAGTATCAAAATGACTCAGCTCTCACCTACAGCTCAGGGTTGTCTGCCAACCTCATTAAGTTTCTTGGCTCTTTACGGTTTGGGATTACACTTCCTGGTTGTTCACTGACTGCCTGTCAGGGTTATTCTCAGCTTCTATCCTCTTGCAACCTGGTAGCTTACCTCTTCAAAGCCAGTCTAGAATTTTATTATGTATGCCCCTGCGCTCTCTCTCTCTCTCTCTCTCTCTCTCTCTCTCTCTCTCTCTCTCTCTCTCTTTCTCTCTCTCTCTCTCTCCCTCTCTTTTGCCCCTGAATTTTTCCCCAGAAGGAGTGCTCTGTATTTTGATTTCTTTTTTTTCAGAGAGGCAATTTGCTATCCTATTTGGAGGTCTGCCAGCTAAGGTAGGAATGCAAGTGTTAGAGGCACATACAACAGAGAGAGAGAGAATCTTGAAGAGTGTCCTAGAATTTTTACCTCACTCCACTAGGGTTTTCTTTGGTTATTGCCTGACCAGCTTTGAAGAATTTTCCAAACAATTCATGCTTAGCTGGACTCTTATTCCCAACTGTTTTCTATCCAGCTCTGCACTGCAGGCTGACTGAACACAGGCCTGTGTAACATTAACTTGGCATATATTTTGAGGAAACTTTGTGATTTTAAATGGTAGAGATAATTCTGGGAAAAGACAAAAGAAGAAAGGTGATTATCATTTCATATCCATTATCATAGCTCTGTTTGGGAAAGGGGGAAATAACAAATGATAGTGAAGATGTGAATCCTCAGATACTACAGGTGGGAGATGAAAAAGGCTTCTGGTGCTGGAAAATGAAGCAGTTTGGCAGTTGCTCAAAAAGTTCAATGTGGAATTATTATATTACTCAGCAACACCTTGGATTAAGAAAACAGGTACTCAAGCAATTCCTATCCATCTTCACCACAGGACTGTGTGCAGTAGCCAAACAGTGAGAACACCCACAATGTCCAACCACTGAGAAAATTAACAAATTGCCATACAGAGAAAGGGGGCACTATTATTCACACTCAGATAAGTAAACTACTAATAAAAACCTCAAAAAATGGTTAAGCAAATGAAGGCATTCACAAATGACCACATATTTCATGACTTCCTTTATAAGAAATATCTAATATAATTAAATCCACAGAATCAGAGATTTGACTGGTGGTTTCCAGGGGCTGAGGCAAAGAGGTCAGGTGGGTGTGCAGGTTGCCTGTTTAGCCAGGCACAAGCTAAGATCATCTGGAATGAGGGAACCTCAATTCAGAAAACAAATCCCTCAAATTGGGCTGTAGGCAAGTCTGCATGTTTTTCATGGTCAATGATTGACGTGGGGTGGCTCAGTTCACTGTGATGGGTGCTACTTCTAGGCAGGTGGTGCTAGGTAGTATAAGAAAGCAGGCTCTTTCTGCAAGCCATGGAAAGAAACCAGTAAGCACCATTCTTCCACGGTCTCTGCTTCTGTTCATGAGCCCAAATTCTTACCTTTTGTTCCTGTCTTGACTTCCCTTCCTGGTGGGCTGTTAGCTGTAAGATAAAACAAAGCCTTTCCTCCTCAACTGGTTTTTTGCCATAGTCTTTATCATAGCAACAGAAAGCAAGCAAGCTTAGACAGTGGACATCTGCTTAGTGGGCTGAAGATTTCTTTGCAAGCTGATAGAAATATTTTGAAACTAGGTAATCACGATGGATTCACAACACTGTAAAGATACTTAAGAGCTTTGGATTATTCACTTCAAAATGATTTGTTTTAATTAGGTGACTTTCACCTCGACTGAAACACAAGAACACCAACCAAAAAAGAAATGTCCTTTGAAGGGAAAATATGCCACTGAAGAACTCATTACAGCAGTTAATCTGAAGGGGAGTCTAACAACTCTGGCGCATACCTGGGTTACAGAACAGGGTTACGGTAGATCGCACACTGAGGATCATTTTTCTTATGCTCAGAAAAGTACACTGGTCATGAGCAGGCAGTAGCGAGCAAGGGTATTATTTTTCTTCTGGTGTTTCTAGTTCAAACTGAGCTAAAAACAGAGTAGAGCCCCATAAGGATCTGCCACAGGGGGGAGCACAATGAGGTGATATGTTAGCTAGTGCGTTTTCTTTTCTGTGATGAACAGTAAGAGAAAATCTGGTAGGCTTTCGAACCTATACGGTTAGAGCCGATATAAGAAGCAAAATTTTATGGCCCTTCTTCCTAGCATAAACATGATTCAGTACATGCAAAGTCCAAGAAGAAGCAAGATTAAGAGAAGCATAAAAGATCCACTGTGCATCTAAAAACTACATTGAAAAATAGAATGAAAATGGAAATAAAGAGCAATTGAAATTGGAACAAAGAGCAACACCTGAGCCTAAATGTGACGTTTCTATTGCTCATAGGACATGTCCCATCTTCTCTGATAGTGGTATGCAAATGCAGAAGATCAGCACTAACGAAAATTTACATTTCCATTTGATAGAGAAAATGAAAACATAGTGATAAGATGCGCCAAATGTTGACACCTTTACTCTATTTTATATACTAAATGTGGACTTTTCTGAATTAGTTGAAGAATGAGCACCTCAAAGTGTCAGCCTGGAAATGCCATTTCTCTACAGGCACTCCGACTTGGCAATGTCACATTTGTGGCTAACAATAAAGTCTGAAGACAACGACACTGATATATTCTAAAACTTGCATCCCCTTCAACACAAGCCTAGGGCTCCTCTATAGCCACCGTAGGATATTATGATGTGAAGAACAAAGAAAGCATCCCGGTGTCAGAAATAAGGCCCTTACCCTGTATCCTTTCTGCCCCGGCAGCGGCTCTCTGTTGCTTCTGCCTTGCACATTGTATTTCCTTGTTTTAAATGAAATGTTTTGTTTTGTTTTTAATTGGCATGTACTTTTTAAAAATGAATAGACTGTTGAAACACGCACCAAGAAAATCTTTACTCTCATAAATTACTTATGATGTTAAGACAAATATAGAAATTATGAGACTTAAAATCCATGAATCTTGAGATTCAACTGGATAATTTTGAAATTAGTCAGCTAGGAGTAAATTTAATGAGGGAAGAATCATGCATACATACACACACATACACAGAAGACTGAAATATTTTCTATGAAAATTATAACTAAGAAGACAAATGAAACTACTGTTGTGTCCAGCAGAACTCCAGGAGCCTTTGACCAGAGTAGAGGAGGTGAGAAAATGAAGACAGACAGACAGACAGACAGACAGACAGACAGACAGACAGACAGGAGCAATGGGACTGGGTGGACTGAACACTCTGATGGAGAAATGGCAGGGCCTGGGGGAGCTCAATGTATTTATTATACAGACTTGAGCACAGAGGTGGGTTGTTGCATACAGCTGAAGAAGGAGGCAAGGTTTATGGTATACAGCTAAATCAAGGAGCCAGGCTTAGCTAATTTCTGTAAAAGCAGTCCCAGGAGGGCACAGACTTCAGGCTGTAAATATCCAGGGGAAGATATTTTCTTTACACGCTGTCAACATCAGCACATGACCAAGAAGAAAAGCTTTGGTGTTTCCTTCTGAGGCTCACCCCTGGGACAGAAAGTGTTATCATTTTTCCATTGATCTCGCCTGGCACTGCCCATGTCAAAAGCATATTCACTCAAGACCTCACACACTCACGGCTTCCTTTGCTCCCTACAAATTACAATTTATATATTAATTATAATACATTTGTGAGAATCAAATCATGAATCCAACATGCAGATCTGTGTTGTCTAACCTCAGCTCTGCTCATCTCCAGCATGTTCTCAGTAGTATGTGTTGCATAAAACTAAAGGATTCGCTTCCTGTGTCTCATCCAAAATGAGACTGCACAATCAACTTAACCTGCCTCAGTTCTGCAATTTATAACATTGGTTCTGCAACACTCCTGGGGCAGGCAGGCTAATGGGAAGCATGGGCCTGTGGAGGTATTGCTATACATGTGATACTGCAAACTCTGGCCCAGTATTCTTGTAATATCATAGGCGGGGTCTGAACTTTCGTAGCTATTTGTCTACTTTCTCAGCTGAGCCACTGTCCTTCAAGGTAGGAAATGGAGCGTGTATCTTGGTCTCCTGTGCAGAGTGAGCGAGGGCCTGGTTCTCAGCGACGGGCCATGAAGCTGCTGCAGACAGTGTGCTGATGTCAGTGATCCTGATCACAATGGTTGTCATAATGGAAAGTGCAAACACCTAGGACTCTCTCTACCAAGTCCAGTCGGGACAAAGTGCTGAATATGTATGAACGCTCGCCCTGACATCAGCAAGAAATCTCACAAACTTTAGCAGAAAATGAATCTCTCTGAAAGAACAAGCATGTGATGTTACTAGGATTAAAAACTTTATCCCTAAAAGTCCCAAAGCAGCCACAAAGAATAGAACGGACCATGTACTGAAAGGGCAATCTGCTGCTGAGAGCAGAAGATTTAGAAGTAGAAAGGGGCTCTGGCCAGATTTAGAGCAATGGCAGGGCATCCAAACTGAGACAAAGTAAGGGATCAATCGATTGGCCCATGTGATGCTCTATTAAGCAGAGGGGGGAAAGAGGCCAACAACTAAATCTGTGTCGGTTATTTTTTTTAAAATACATTCTGATCAAGGTTTTGTCTTTCAAAACAATATCACTAAGTATGGATTTTTTTCAAGTTCACAGCTTTGACTATATAGATCAAGGTATCACTGGATGAAATAGAGGACTTGGTCTTCATTGATGTGTGATTAGGTTCAAATATGGAGCCATCATTATGTCTTCTGTCTGCTCACTCATTAAGAGAACAAAAATATCCCTATATATTTCTAATTTAGAAAATGATTTGGAGCAAATTCATAGTGGAGAAATGTAAGTATAGACAAAAATAGCATTTTAGGAAAGTTTACATAATGTTCTTCCTAAATATGAACCTCCCCCAAAAAATAGTTTAAAAGTCTTGCCTATCCAGCCTGTGCCAGGTTACAATAATAACCAAAGCAAAAATTTTTAGTATCCCCTTTACGAATGGAAACCATACTAGCTGATTCTCGCAAGTGAGTTATTTCATATATTCCTCATACTTATACAGTGATGTAAAGTTATAATATCTGTATATTACAGATGAGGTGTGTGACTTAAATGGGGCTAACTTGCTATTCATTAGCTAATTAGAAGGAAAATCTGAATTTGGACTCAGAATCTCTTATTTCAAAACTCATACTGCTCAACACTGAACCTCCCTGAAAAGGAGAGAGATATATGCTCACGGATATTTTTATTTTTAATTTTTATATTTTTATTCTGAGACTAAATTAGGAACTTCACTGCTGGGTTTTTTCCCTTGCCAGAGCCTCTAGGAGAATGGGCTTGGGCCGATACCTTGATAATTTTGTTCATCTCAGTTTCTGCTTGCAGTAATACTGCCATGGATGCTCAACTTGCTCCCTCCCAACTCTACAGCTATTGCCTTCTCCAATTTGTCTCTTCCTAGGAGTCCTTTTCATTCCTCTCTTATGACCCCTTTTTAAAACTCATCTTCAGAAAGCTGATGTTACTCCCTCCCCATGACCCACAGTATACACTGTTCACATTTTGCAAGTCTCAGACTATATTTTTTTTCTCTTTTTTTGGACAATATTTTACTCTGTAGCCCTAGCTGACCTTGTACAAGCTATGTATATAAAGCTGGCCTGGAACTCATATAGATCAGGCTGGCATGGAATGTATAGGCATCCACTCACCTCCCCAATTGTAGAGTTAGTTCTTCTTTGATTTCCAGTCCTCACATGACAATGTGACACCAGGTACATTGATCGTGTTCCATGGTTACAGATGGTCTTAGCATCTCCCAGTTCGGTTTCTCCTTTAACAACAATGCCTCCAATATCAGGTGCTTGAAACTAGACCTAAGCTGACCTTGGAGCCTCGTAGCCTGGGCTACCATGATGCCATATCACCTTCCATGTCTGGCTCTAGTCCTCTTACTTATTTCGACTTTCATATTTTAAAACTTATTTCAGTTGTATGTAGCATTTCATCTCCAGGTGAAGTGTTTATGGCAATTATACTGAGATTTTCATCCTTAGCACCCTTTATACCCTCTTGTCTTCTTATCTTAGTTGTAGTTATTGCTTATCCTACCCATTTCTTTCCCAAACAGAAGCATGCCACCCATGTACAAATACCTCACCCCAGTATGGCAGATGGGCTTCTTCCCTATCTCTGCCGCAGGATATCTGGAGTCTTTGGAGTTTCAACAGAAAGATGCTCTCTTTGATATTTTAAGTTCAGTGTGCCGACAAATTGATGCCTCTATGTTTTTGTATATTTTAATCACGTGCATCCTAAATGTCTCATTAAATTACAGAGCCCTTGAAGGTGGGAACAGTGTCTATCGTTTCTGTTGGAGCTTGATTCTTCTATTTCTAAGCATCTCGTTGTTCTTTGCACAGGGAGCTCTTCTGACTTATTTTGTCGGGCTGCCTTTTAAATAGCAAGTGCAATGACCCTCCCCTTCAGACAAGACTGCATACAACAGACCAGAGAGAGTGAAGGCACAAACATAAGGATGAGTCCCTTTTCTCATGCTATAATCAAAGACCCGGTCAAAAGAAACTTGAGAGCAGGTGTATTCTGGTCCATTATTTGAGGGCACAGTCCATGAAGTCAGAAAAACACCATGTATGACCATAGATAGCTCTGTGGCAGCCACTTGATAGGGACCTCCTTCAGCCAATGGCCTTTGAGAGGCCGGACCAGTTGGTGCATGGCTTGGGGTACCAAAAGGCCAGTGGGACTGCCCTCTCACTCTCTTCCCACTTGCCACGCCTGAATGTTGGACACTGTTCCCATTTCCTCATTGTTAGAGTGTTGGTTATAAGCTGTTATGGATAAGGGTCAGGTATACAGCTGAACAAAGGAGATTAGATTTAGAGTTCTTGTTTTGAAAACAAAAGGGGGGGATGGAGTGCTATAGGACAATACTGTAAAGAATTGTCACTTGTATTAGTTTAATAAAATTCTTATTTGCCATTACCCAGGCATAAAGTATTCTATTCCATGACCAGAATAGAAGAATTCTGGAAAAAAAGGAAAAGCTCACTCTGTAGTCATCACCCAGACACAGAGGATACAAGATGAGAATGCCTTACCGATAAAAGGTACCGAGCCACGTGGCTAACACAGACAACAATTATGGGTTAATGTAAGATGTAAGAGTTAATTAATAAGAAGTCTGAGCTAATAGGCCAATCAGTTTATAATTAATGTAGGCCTCTGTGTGTTTCTTTGGGCCTGAATGGTTGCAGGACCAGACAGAAAAGAAACCTCTGCCAACAACCTCTCACTTACAAACCTGTAGAATTGGAAGCAGAAAGAGGGTTAGAATCAGGGCAGTCTATGTACCTCATGGCACACTCTCTTAGTGACACATTTTTCTGCTAAGACCCATCCCCTCAATGTTCCATAACTTCTCAAAACAACTCACCAGGTGGATATCCCATGTGCAAAAGCAGGAGCCTGGGGGGATGCATCATATAGCTTTCTCTTTCACAGGGGTCACAGTTTCAGCTAGTAGGTACTCTCAGATGCCCTATGCTATCACTTACCTTACAAATTTCTTTTTTTCATGGTTTTGAAAGATATGTCTAGAGGATCATACAAAGAGATAGCCCAATCTGGGTGATCTAGGTCTCTGTCTTGCTTCTACCACTTTCTATTTCCATACTATGAATATATTATTCAGCATCTCTCACCCTCAGTTTCCCCACAAGTTGAAAGACATCCTATAAGCAGTGTATGCTGTAAGCATTCACAGTATACTCACCATACATTACAACTTTATTTATAACATATATGTTCCAGAGTTTTAAATGTCTTTTGTTGTTTTCTAATGTCAACATAGGATTGAGAACTTTTTCAAATTGTTGCTCTATGCATATAGAGATGTTATTCTGAGCAATCTAGAAAACTACAAAGAATCCCTTGTGTAGAAAAGGGCCCTGCTTACATACTAATTAGGTTTTCTGGCAACTCAGCAATGTAGAAGTTCTGATACAGACAGCAAAGGAATATAGAAGGAAAAAATATCCCTTTGAAGTATTGATTTCATCTTCTAGCCTGTCTCGGAGTAAAGGAAGTCTCTAGGCATACTCTACCATCAGATCCAGGGATGTGCGAACACAGTGACCCTGCCTACTTTCAGGAAGCATGGCTCCTGAGGCTCAGCTGCCAGTCTGGCTGTACTGAGACAGCCAACACATCAGGACCACTCCAAGGCCCTGGCCACCTAAGCACTCAACCCCAAGCATACTTTTTTCTCCTTCTCCCTGGCACTTTCTCACTCCTGGATATCAACCCCACTGTGGCTCCTGTCACTTTATCAGCTCATTTGCTTTCTGATCTGATTGTCTCTTACAGTGTATCAAAGGCAGATCGATGTGTGCTCTCCTCTTCACAGGATAGCTCCTGTGCTCAGACATGACAGTTCATTGTCTTTCCTGACACTTCTTCCTCTTGTTCTCACTGGCGGTCTCTTCTTCCACTATCTTAATGGCCATTTTATTTTTATTTACCCTAAGTCTCTCATTTACGCTTATATTTAATTGTTATTTTTGTACCATTTGTCCTCTACAAAAGTATAAGAAAAGAATGGGGAGAATCACCCAGGGTTTTGCTTTAGATGGTGTCCTATATTCTAGAATAATTTTAAACTTACTGTGCAGCAGAGGATGACATGAAACTCGCTACATTCTTGTCTCTCTTCTTGAGTGATGGCTAGAAAAATCCCAGGATCCTCCTGTTTCTGCCTCCCTAATGCTGAGATTACAGGCACATGCCACTATACCTGACTGTCTATGTGGATCCTGGGGATTAGAACTCAGCTTCACTTTCTTTCTCAGCAAGTGCTTTACCAACAGCACCATCCCCCAAGTCCAGTAGCCTGTGTTCTAATGTCCCAGCTAGTTTCCCTCTTGTCTGTCTGTCTCCTTCCATCATCCTTGCCTTCCTGTGTCTGTCTCCTCATCTGCTCATCCCTTCAGGAACTGCTCATCTCTCCTCCCCGTTTCCTTCTTTGGATAACCTATTCTTTCCCTCTTAAAAGAGTCACCCTTTTTTATTTGTTTCTAACTCCACCCTACTGAAACCCCCCACTCTTTCTCGCCTGACTTTCTGCTGAATGTCTTCCTTCAAGATGTTGATATTGAGTTAGTCCTTGATACCTAGCTCTAATTTTGAAAAAATAAGGGCCAATGTAAAATAATAAGCCTGAGAAACAAAATACTTTATAGCAAATCTGCCAGTTGAAGGATATTAAGTGAACACGATATGATTGTTGACAGAGAATAAAGAAAGCTATTCACAGAACTACCAATAACAATTTACTGAGTTCTACAGGCCATGGTGATTCAGAGATGAACAAGGCTTCAGTCTTGCCCTCGAGGAAAGTAAAATGTAGTTCAGGAAAGAAAAAACTAGCTCACTTCTCTGTGACCTTAACAAAGGCAGAGTGTGTGAGGCAGCAATTCACTGGACAGATATTAATCACTGAACAGTGATTAGAACTGTGGAAAACCCAGAAGTGACTCTAGCATAGCCTTCACCCTCGGGACACATAGACTGTGAGAATGATCAATTTAGATATAAATGATCAACATGAAAAGCAAAAGACTACAGCAAACACAGAAACAAAATGCATAAGATGAAGGTCAGTAGCTGGTTCAGAGGGGACAGTGGTTAGTTCAAATAGGAAGAAGGGGACAGGGCATAGCACTAATGCTACTTCATGTGGAGCTTTGTTACAATTTGGATGTGATACCTGTTAAGTGGACATCATCCTGTAGGAGCCAGATAGTAAACAGGGCTCATCTAAAGGCCTATTTTAGCTCCTCATGAAAGGTGCTGAGAATCCCCCTGTGAGGATTCTGAGTCCAGGAATGCCTTGTATTGTGATTGATTTATAGTCTCTCCCTTCTATGCAAGCAAGGGAAGTGAAGTTGCATAGTCTTCCCCGGTGGCTTCCTCTGTAAGGGAGAAAATGCTGTAGGAGCAAAGGTTCAGTGGTAGGAAGCAATTGGGATGTAAAGATGGTAAGTGAGGAGGAGGTGGTGTGACAGTACATGAGTGTCATGGTTGGTATGGCAGGGCATGTCACCACGTGTCACCACTGTGATGAGACACATGACAAAAAAACGTAAAAAAGGAGACTAAATGGGGTTAAAAACTTCAGATATCAGCCTAAATGTCTTACTTCCTTTAGCTAAGACCTAAGAAGTATTAGGATCGAAACCCAGTGCCATTGTCCTTGGCTTCTCATCAGCCTTCATTGTCCTCCATGTTCAGAGAGTCCGGTCTCATCCCATGCTTATTCAGTCCCAGTCCAGCTGGCCTTGGTGAGCTCCCAGTAGATCAGTTCCACTGTCACAGTGGGTGGGTGCACCCCTCGTTGTCCTGACTTCCTTGCTCATGTTCTCCCTCCTTCTGCTCCTCATTTGGACCTTAGAAGCTGAATGCATGAACTGGCTAAATTGAAGAGTTTTCGATTAATGGCTTTGGCAGAAGAGATTTCAAGACAGCCTAGTATTGACTGTGTCACTGTGGTTATTAGTGGTCACTCTTATGAAGATCTATATAATGAAAAAGAAAAAGCAGGTCAAAGATAAGTACAAAATGTATAGTTGGAGGGAAAAAAAAGAGCACCAGGAAGTATAATGGTGCTAAGTACATGCTCAAAGAGATATAAAAAAAAAAAAAATAAAGAAAAGCCTGATGCTAAATGGAATAAAGGGTAATCTCAGGGCAAAATCCCATCCATCAAACCTCCAGCTTTTGAAAAGGAATTAAGGAAGCTCTTCATTCAGTGAAGCATACCATCAAACACAGAAAGTTGATGCAGATGTAATTGAACGAGACCCATGTTATAGCCCCAAAAAGGAGCAGAACTTGGTAGCTTTGCCCACTATTTCTGGATCTAGAGTCAAGGATACACTAAAGGAGTCATGGAATCCCCCTCTGAAGCTAAGGAAAGCCACTAAGGAAAGACATGTGTCCTACATGGAGACCCAGAAAGGCCTTTCCATGAAACTGTTAAGGTAAAGCCTAGATTGTTTTGGAGATGTCCAGATGTTTGAAATCCAGAGTTATGGGATACCTTCCAAGGAAAGCTGAAAACTAGATGTGGAACCAGAAAGATGGAAGTATGTTGCAGTCAACAAAGCTTAAAGGAATTAGTGAACTGAGGAGCTCTTTGAAGGTGAAGAGTTTGGAGATTTCCCTGCTGGATTTTTATCTTACTTTGACCCAAATTTCCTCAGTGTGCTTCTTTTCTTCCCTTTCAGAATGTTAATGTATATTCTGGAGCATTGTAAATTGTAGTAATGTTATTTTTGTTGTTGTTGTTGTTATTTTTGTTTTGAGTTTTTGGGGGAGAGGGGTTGAGATAGGTTTCCCTGGATAACAGCCCTGGCTGTCCTAGAACTCTCTGTAGACCAGGCTGGCCTCAAACTCACATACAGAAATCTATCTGTCTCCGCCTCCTGAGTGCTGGGATTAAAAGCATGTGCAACCAACACCCAGTTGTGATCTGCTTTTTTTATTTTGATTTTTACAGGAGGTTATAGTTAAGAGATTGTCCTGAGCCTCTGAAGAAATTTAAATTTTGTGCTTTTAAACAGTGTTGAGACTGTGGCAGACTAGGGGGGCTTTTGAAGTTAGTCTATGGGGCAAAGGGCATGAAATGTGATGCTTTAAATAAGAATGCCCCCTATATGCTCATATATTTAAATACTTAGTAACTAGGGAGTGGCACTCTTTGAAAGGATTCAAAGGATTAGGAGGCATAGCCTTGTTTGAGGGAATGTGTCACTGAGGGTGGGCTTTGAGGTTTTAAAACCCCATGCCAAGTTCAGAGCCTCTCTCCCTGGGCCTAAGATCAGCATGTAGCTCTCAACTACTCTAGTGCTAAGTATGTTCCTGTGTTCCCTGTTATAATGAAAATGTACTAAACCTCTGAAACTCAAGCAAGTCTCCGATTAAATGTTTTCTTTTATAAGAGTTGCCTTGGTCATGGTGTCTCTTCATAGGGATAGAACAGTGACTACACACCTTCCCTTTCATTTAGTAGATATTTTATTGAACATATACTGTAAAGCGATGAAATGAAACATAATTTTAAAAAGTAGATGTTGATAAAATGACAAGAATGTCAAGACCTATAAGCTTGAAGCAAACAGAGGGAATGGTAGCAAATATCTACCATGGGTAGATTGATTCTATCAAACCTGAAACCACATCAATATTCCCAGAATCTGGTAAAGACAAAAATGATTGAGACTGTGAGGTTAGAAGAACTCCAGCTGACACAAAGTTTGTATAGAATGCAGCATTTATTAACAAATAGATAAGAATCAGTTGTGCTTAGCAGATGTATTATTTAAATGCAAATGATGCTGCTAATTGTCCTCACTCTTAAGTAGGCTAAGGAGGAGCCATTTTCTGCTGGAAAGAGCAGGGGACCAGGGGAATCTAGTTATGTAATTACTCTGCCACTTAGTGGTGATATTCCTTAGGAAAATTACTTACCATTTCTGAGTCCCAGTCTCTCTATAAACAAAATGAGGAAAATAATATTTACTGTGTTTGTTTGAGGACTAAATGAAACTAATATACATAAACTGCCTGGAATAATACAGCTGTTATTATTATATCAAAATATCTTTTCATTTAACACTTTTCCCTGAACTGAGTCAAGTTTTATTAACAGATTTCTCAAGGAATAAACTATGCACACATCCTAACAAATTGTTTTTTGTAACAAAGCTGGGTTGGTTTGATTATAATGCATTTTCTATGCTGCTGGTCCATCACCCTTTCCACGTCATAATAATTTCTATGCTATAAATGCACTGGACTGAGTGGCAGGACAGAATGATAGTTGTTGCCATATCAAATAGCAGTTGTCCATCAAAACCTCAACCTTTTCTATCTTGGATCAGCATCCTACAGAAACACTTCTAAATCTTTGTACATATATCCTCAATCTCCACCTTTCCCAGACAAATGCAGCTTACCTCCCTCCACTCTGAATATCAGTACACTATATTCTAGCATAACTCATTCCCTCTGTACATCACATCCACATCCGGAGTTTTGTCTCCTTGAACCAGTATCTTCTTCTCCACTTTCAGCCTGTTGCCCAGTACAAGATCCTCTGCTTCTGATGTTAGGCTATCCTCTAGCCAATCTTCCCTTGACACTAGACAATAGGTCCAATTATGACTTTCATTGTCCGCTAACTCTGATTACCTATCCATTGTTCACAGGATAGATTATACATTTTTAGTTGCATATGGGGTGCTCTTAATATTTCTCCTACAAATGCTCAGCCTCTATTCTGCTCCAGTTCTCTGAGCATATAATATTAACAAAATCAAATAGTCACATTTGTACTTCATTTTTTAGGACTATATTAGTTACTTTTCTCATTGTATAAAAAATACATGAGAAGAAGCAACTGAAAGAAAGTAGGGTATATTTTTGCTCTTGGTTTATGAAGAAAAACAGTTTATCATGGTGGGGATGGCTGCCAACATTCATCTTGCTTTGTTTCCTGAATGTGGATACTTGGCTCACTTTCTCCTTTTTTATTTCATTGACTACCCCAGTCCAGGGGATGGTGACACCCACACTCAGGGCAGGTCTTCCCTCTTCAGCCTCACGTCTCTGAAATCATCATCAGAAATACATTTCCATAATGATTCTAAAGTTAATCAAATTGATGCTAAAGCTTCAATGGCCTTTCTCACTCTTTTGTCAGATTCCTACTCATCTTACAAGTCTTGTGGAAAAGTTAACTATTGGAACAACAAACAAGAGGCTGGGGACACATTCCTAATCCTAGGGTTTTGTTCTTCACTAGCCACAGGGTTTTCTTCTGAATTTGCTAAGGAAACCATTACTGTGTAAGTTAAAGCCAAGCAAAAGTTTATAGCATGGCCTTGATCTCAAATCCAGAGTGAAGCCCTTGAGCAACAATTCCTTGAACTCAATTATTTCTCTTGGACAGAGTTACTGACCTTTTAGTCAGACTCCATTCCAGTCTCTAGATGTCTTTCTAATAGTCTGTGGGAAAAGGAAGGATAAAAATTGGGGTGGCAGGCCCCTTCTCAAGCAAGAATGCCACGGGTCCTAACAACCACAAGACCTTCTAGAAGAGAAACAGAGCTATTTACACAGCTCTGGGCTTAAGTTTTGGCTCCCACTGATACTCAAACCTCAGAAAACCTTGTGTAGTAGGAGTCTTCAGACATGGCACCTCTACAGATGTTGCCCTTGTTATGAAGAGACATACCAAAACAATTTCAGTAGTAAGTTTCCTAAGAGTTCTTCTGTGATTTTCACCATCTGATCCATAAAGCTTGAGTGTACCTTCATCTTTGTGCCTTTAGTAATTTCTTATCCTTCTCTGTCAGCATTGGTCATTATGTATAAGACTGAGTTCCTACTTAACTTTTAAGAAGGCATGGATTGTGTTTATCTTGGAGCCCTGGACGTTGAGACAGGAAAATGCTTAATACCTATGCTGTTTTAATGTAGCTTCCTCTATGTGAAATCAATCTGTACCTGGGAATAGAGTCATCTCTTTCTACTGACTGGACAACTTGTGCAAGCCACAATCGAGACAATGTACCCAGAAATCCTAGAGGACTGCATCAGAGGAATTGTAAATATTTTTGAAAAGGTAAATGAAGCATAGAGAAATATATTTTGGGATCTGAAGAATAAGGTGACAGTGTAAAAAATGAACTGGGGAAATAGGAAATATATAATAGCATTTTATAGCATTTGGGGTCCAGAAACCCGAATTTTAAATTTTAGACTAACAAATTTTATAAAAAATCTTAAATGTACAGAGCAATTACAAGGCCTTAAATTTCAAAGACTTTTATAACTGGAGATATGGCACCCTTGTGTTCCAGATTGTCTGAGACAATCCATATTTCATTTCTCCTATCTCATTGTCCCTTAGGTGCAATTGCACTTGTCAGAGCAGATGCTCTAATTCGGGGCTGAGGAAATATGGGCACTGACTAGACGGTGTGTTTCAGTTATTTTTACTTATCTTCCTCATTGTAAAGATGAGGAAACTGAGTTCATGGTGGCTAGCCAAAGCATTCATATGAACACAGGGATTGAATCGCAAACCTGGGAATAACTAACAAGACTCAGGTCTCCTGCCTGGAAAGTTACTTTATGTTGTAACTGAACATGGACTCCCCCAAAACTTTTGGTTGGCAAGTGATTAGAGACATTTTCCCTAGCATTTAAATCTCCCTTGGCCTAGGACATTCTGCTCTCACGCAAAAGCTCAGCAGTATCCCTTTCACTCTTAATCTGAATAGAGTGTCTACTGTCCTATTGTATAGAGTGTCTACTGTCCTATTGTATAGAGTGTCTACTGTCCTATTGCACCATGTCTAGTAAAACTCACCCTATATATTTGGACTGCATGTTTTCAGGGCAAGAAGAAGGAAGATAGAGTGAACGCCCTCATTGAGGCTGATGGTGCAGAAGGGACCTAATCATTGAACGATGCTTCTTAATCACTATATACTGAACTCTACCGTCAGCCAAGGTGACTTTCTGGAGCAAGAAGGATTGTGAGAACATCTGGTAGGGGATGGCTCAATAATGAAGAAGTACAGGGAATACCCATCAACCAATCAAAAACTGCCATTCATAAAGAACTCATCACAAGGGGAACAGGCATATGGAGTTATTAAGGAAAGGCAGAGAAAGAGTGGGTAAGTTGAGAATAATTAATATGAGCACATTATGGATTCTGTGGTGCAGTAACAATAATGAAGAGCTTTAAAAATGTGAGCACACCAATGCTGCTGACTGAAGGACTCGTGCAGGTTAAAAACCTGCAAATGAAGAGAAGGGAGTTAGTGAGAACACACAGGCAGGGGACATAGAGCTGTTTCAAGTACTGAACTGAAGAGCAGCAGCAGCAAGCCTTTAACTTCCCCATGTGTGACTTTGAACAAGTCATTTAGCTCATCATAAACACAGGAACCTAGCTCTGCCAGTGCCTAGCCCTCTTTCTAGCTTTAAATTTTATGATCTCCACTGAACTATTACCACTCTTAGTTTACTGGTAGAGAATTTTATTTTTTAAATAATAACTACTAAATTAAGGTTTATGTTTATCAGATTAATGGAAAATTTCTAATTAGTGTAGCTTCTGGTCCAGATAAGAAGTGAGGCTTTTTTTAAGTTTTGTTTTCTTGTTTTTGTTTGGCTTGCGGTTTGCTTGGTTTTTTGTAAGTAGTCAGATAGTAACTTTCTCAGCATTGTGGGCCATACCCTGTAGCTGTTCTCATAATCATCCATTGTTGCCATGGCAGTGTTAGCGCCAGAAAATAACCTCAGAGAGGCCGCTGAGTCCCCACTCCCATCAGACAGGCTGTTGGAAATGATGGTTGTTGAGGGAAGGAAAAATCTATGTCCTTTGGGGATCTGGTAAGTTGCTTATGCCTTTGTAGATGGACACACATGCATGAGCATAGGAACAGCACTAACTTGGTTTAGAAAATTATTAATAACAATTTATAAAAAGAGGACATGAGGTTCAGTGGAAGAAGGGATGGAAGTACTAAGGAACTTGGGATAAAGGGAAGAAGGTAGGGATGAATGGATATGATCAATACATATTGTACGAGACGTCCAAGGAACAAAACAGTATCTGTAAAGCTCAAAACACTAAAAGAAGAACCTCAGTGTGTTTTACATTTATAAATTCACGAAACAAGGCATGTTAATAAATGAGCATTGGCTCTACTACAACAGTGATCAGACACCATTTTCGGGATCTAAAAGGAACTTCCTGGTTGCCCCTCTGTAGTTGGGGATGTTAGGCACTGCCATTTATACCTTTTGTTAGCAGAGATAAGACACTAATTCTAATTCTTCTGCAGTTTTTTGACTGTTCTCCTGCTGTAGGAATTCCTTCAGTCAATAGCCTTTAAGATACCAGCCTCTTGGGCGTGGCCTCTTATACGATAAATGACAATGTAAAATGCAGGCTTGCTCTCTTTCTCCTGGCTGCTGGATTCGGTTTCTGTTCCCCTTTTGTACAAAGGACTGTGGTTTGTGAGTATACCCCGAAATAAGTAACCCTTTATTATATTCAATTCTGGGCTAGTGTAGGATTATTTTATATAACTTCCATCTTCATTCACCTTTATTAAATTATTTATCTTTATGCAAAAAAATGAAAGAAGAAAGGAGGAGGTAAGGAAAGAAAGAAGGAAAACACCCGGGAATGTAGGTTTCAGAACAAACACTTACATCTGCTCCCATCTCCCTACCTCTTCTTCTTCATTCTCCCACAGAGTGAGTCACAAATTAGAACCCCTCATCTCCTTGAATGGGCATATAAATCAAATCCTTTCTACCCCCAAACCAAGTCTCTGGAAATCTAGTAAAGTCACTCTAAATTCTGTACCTTTTTCTGTGAGGGTTGGCCATAAAGAAGGTCTTGTTTGGGCTAGATAGATGGCTCAGTGCTTTAAAGCACTTGATTCTGTTGCAGAGAACTAGAGTTCAATTCCCAGCACCTACAGGGAGTTTCCAGACCCAGGAGATCCGACTTCCTCTTCTGAACTCTGAGGACACCAGGCACACATATGCTGAACAGAAATACACACAGACAAGACATTCATACACATAAAATAATAGTAAATAAGTCTAAAAACTTCTAAAGGAAGTTCTTGTTTAATTGTAAAACACTAGGAAGTCTATTTCCTAAGGGTCTTAGCAGGTCTACCTAGGAGTATGAAATACCACCGAGAAGAGTACGATGAGAGAAGATTGACGAGATATTCCCCTTCAGTTTATTGTAAGTCCTACCATTTTGTCCAATCAACTGTCTTCATGAATCCTCATAATTCATCAAAACTAAACATGAAAAGGGATGCATCATTCTGAGCCTTTGGGATCTTAAAGTTGAAGGACCAAGCAGCATGTGAGATTATAACCAAATAAATCCATTGTGCCATTTTTGTTGTTAACCCGTCTTTTTCACTTGAATGTTGTCCATGGTTCTTTTGATAGACAACAAAAGGATCACCCCATTTTCTAACCTTACAGTGCTTGTGCATGAAAGCACTTACAAGAGGTGGATAAATGTGTGGAGCTATATTTTATTAAAATTTCCTTTATTAAGTCATGCACTAGGCTAGATTTAGTCCAACAACCTCAGTTTGTCAACTCGGGTAAGAAAAATTGATTTCATATCATTTTAGCTAATGTTTTTTTTATTTTTCTTTGTAGGGAAAATCGTGTATGTGTTTATGTATGTACTAAACAAGTCAAGAATGTAATAAACTTTTTTTTGGAAAGAAACAACTATAGGCATGCGATCATTGATACAGACTAGACTGCATCCCTGCACAATTCCAGGAATCATCACCTACAACGTCTTGGTGAAACATTAGAACTGCATGTGGTCCAAGGTGAAGGACAGAGATGTACAACCCATAAGGCCCTGGTGGTGGTACCAATACCAGGATAACAACCTACAAAGCAGAATTTGGATACCAGAATAGAAAATGATATGAAAACAAACAACTGAACTCAGTTCCTATTACCTGTCTGCTTCATGAACTCTAAGTTTGCACTCTCCATCATACTTGGCCCTCCCTTTCTGATTTGTGGCTTTGTCTAGAAAGATATGAAAATCCATCTTCAATATGCAAATAGAGTACTTGTTGCGGACCAAAGAAAGCGTTCCATCCAAGTCTAGGATGGAGAATCCATTCAATTTCGAGGTTACTTACATGAGCAGGAGCTACTCAAAGGCAACTGCATCACCAAAATCACACCCCAGTGTGAATGACAACTCTTTCAGGAAGCTGCATCTCTGGAGTTCCCTGTCTAGCACGCAGGCAGCTCTACAGAGGAGGATGCTCCTCCCCAGCCACTATTTCCTGTCGACTGAAGCTCTGGAGGGGGTCCTTGCCATTTTTGTGGTTTCCTAGGCGTGTTAAGTATGATTAGCTTCCCAGGTCTTAAGAGTCTTTCTCCTTCCTTCATAAGGAAATGTTTCTGTTTGGAGGAAATAGCTACATGATCCCCCCTAGGCTGAAGGTTCTGGTCTCACGAAAGAGAAGCTGTATCCGTTATTGAAGTTTACATGAAATTTAATGAGTTGCTCCTCTCGGATATGATTTTAATAAAGATACTGCATTGCTGGGTGTAGGCTAAAAAACACTAAGGAGATTGGAAAGTGCTCCTGAAATCAGACCTCATCAACACTTCGTTCTTACCACGTTCTCTTCACTGCATCAAATCAAAAGTTGTATGCAAAACTAAGAGAAAAGTGTACCTATTACCTCAGCGCAGCTGACCCACTCAAAGGCAGATGTTTGACCCTGGCCATGCCAATCACTCTTCCTCCCTGGCATATTTCAAACCAGGACTGGGGAGCTTTTATCTCTCTGGTGGGGAACCTGTGAAGCAGACACTCTGTTGCCGGCCATGTTTCCTAGCACATACGTAAAGCAAGACCCAGAGAATCAAGCCAGCATGCAGAAACAGCTAAAAGAACAGCTCCGCTGAGAGGACATTCCTAACAATATCATGCCTCAGGCTGCTACATCCCCATCCTTCTCGGTGTGTGAGGATGCTCTTTGGCATTCCTCTGATAACATTCTCTAGTTTAAGAAAAGATTTTGCTACTTCTAACCAAATACGTCTGACAAAGCACAGCCCTGTTACTCATTTTTATTTTCCCCTGTATCTCTATGCTTTTCTCACATATTTAGTTTATTTTATCCACTCTATTTCCTACTGGCTGGAATCACTTCTTTGCCATTGTATACCTGTTAAGTATACTATCCTGCATTTATGTCGACATGCTAATCGGGCTTCTGTGCTCTGGGCATCACTGTAGTTAGAAAAGTCCTGGTCTACACATATCGGGTATGGGGACAAAGAACTCAGTTTGCATTTCTCCCTTAATCAAATAGGAAATGTAACAAAGTGGCACCAAAAACCAGGGAGCAAGCAAGAGTGTTTCCCCGTTTGTGATGCCAGATTCTATGTGACACAACTGTATAGATTCCAGGAAACTCATTGCTGCTTAGTGTCTTAACCATCATTTTAGCAGGCAAGCCACACACAGGACACTTTGGGAGAGTTCTAAAGCATGTCCATTATGGAAAACACAAACCTCCCTCTACTTTTCTTGTGTTGGATTACTAAAGAAAATGCCTAAAAAAAAATCAAGTTAGAAGGAAGAAAAAGGTTTATTGGCGCTCACAGTTTCAAATACTCCAGTCCATAATTGGCTTTCCCTGCTGCTTGTAGGACTGTGGCAGGACAGTACAAGATGACAAATTGTATGATAGAACAAAGATAGAAATAAGGAAAGTGATGACAGAGGTAAGAAACCCTCCACACACACACACACACACACACACACACACACACACACACACACACCTTCCTTTTTTCCAACTTCCATTGTAAAATGGGGTGAGTGGGTGGGAATAGTAGCTATATCTGAAAACTGTTTGCTCAGGCCTTTCCTTTCCAGTTTCCGACATGGCAGCTTTCTCCTGGTTGGTCCTTATTCTATGATTCATACACATACACACAATGGGCCAATCAGAAATCACATGTATATAAATCCAGGCACTAAAGCAGCGGTTATCAACCTGTGGGTCATGACCCTTTCGTGGTCACATATCAAATAGCCGATATATCAGATAGTTACATTACAATTCATAGCAGTAAAAAAATTACAGCTACAAAGTAGCAACAAAACAGTTTAATGGTTGGGGTCACCACAACACGAGGAACAGTATTAAAGCGTCACGGGATCAGGAAGGTTGAGAACCACTATGCTAGAGGATTTTAGTCAGTCTAGCATGAGCCTCAAATACTTTTTAGAAAAGGAAGATTTTCAAATCCTCAAGATTCATCACACAGATTCAGACCCCACCAAGACACCAAGATCTGGTACTTCAGCTGGAAGGTAGACTGTCTGATGCCTTCCTTTGAGAGTTTGGACACATCCTACTGAGACACCAAGATCCACTCCGTTGGCTGCAGGCAGTGGCACTGTCTCCATCCTCTGAGTCCTGGCAGAGATAGGAGGCTTACTGTCCTCTCCTTTCCCTTGAGCAGACAATCTGTAAGGGACTTTCCTCCTCAGGAATTGTACCACTTGTAGGCTCTCAGCAAGACTCCCAAATCTGCTGTGGCTGTCACCTTATGATGTCCTATTTCTACTTTCTTACTTAAATTTCTACTCCCCACTTAACTGTTCCAGGTGATAAAGAGAAGTTCCCCTAACTTGTTTTCCCTTCATTGTCTGCTTCTCCCATTATTACAGAGAGGGAAAGACAAAAGCTGGCTGGAAAATCCACTTCCTCAGCAAGGGGCAAGACTGGTGTGACACCCCACCCTCCAGGGGCACACCACCAATGGCCTAAGAGTTTCCACTATTCTTCAGCTCATAACGCATGGTCTAAGAAGCAAGCTTTAAGATACAGGCCTTTGGATTATTTGTTCTATCAGTGATTTTTGTCAGTGTCTCAACTATGTCAAGAAATATTATATTTTTATGAACATTTCATGAAATATATTTTATAGATATAAATAAATATTTTATGGAAATATTTATTTTAGTGATATTCTGTGGCTTGATAAAGATAAGTGTACATGCATAGCCTCATGAATATCTTCATATTACTGTTTATGCCATACACATTGCTATTAACATTTATAATATTTGCTCTTCTTCGTGCACCAGCATGGCCATTTTCACCACTTGGAATGAGGCACTCTGAAGAAATGAAACTCCTGTTTGCATCCATTTGGGAGCAAGACATCCATGAACAGGAAAATCATTTTTGAGTTTTCCATTAGACATTCCCCCTTTTTACTCACAATACCACCAATGGTCCACCTAGAGGGGACCTAAAGTGTGCAATAAAATAACACTGAGCTTCAGAGATAAACTAAATAACTATTAGCTGGTCACCAGATACTATGTGTGCATTTTGACTCTCTCTAAAATCAAGTCCACAGAAATCATATACTCTTCATATTAATGACCTTCAGGACCTGGTACAATAAAACAAGCTTTGGCTACTAGTTTCTAAGAATTTTTACTAAATTCGCAAAGAGACAATTCAACGATGGGTTGTTAAAAAAATAGTTTTATACTAGACTCTTATGATTGACATAGGGGCAGAATATTCCATCTTTGTCATCACCAAACCCCAGAGAAGGAGACCATTAAGTTGTTCTTATGAGGTCATTTATTTGTAGGTTTTCTGTAAAGGGATATAACTTTCTTCAGCTCAAGAGACTTACCAGACAGTCTGAATGACCAATTTTAAGTGATTTTTATCCTCTCTTTGGAAAAGACAGTTTGAATTCTTTCTCTTTTGGTGGGCAAATCACTCCATAAAGAGGACAGCTGTGACATTTGTCATCATTTAAATAGATTGAGTTTCAAAGCATGTGCTGTCCTGGATCTAAGCCCATCATAAATTTTGCATAAGTTTCTTTGTCTGCTCTGAGGAGATAATCTGACCCTGGCCAGTGCTCTACCCTGTCTTTTTTTCTTAAATTCCTCCCTTCATTATCCTCCTCTCTCCCCCTCATTTTAATAGGCTAGCCTTTATTTTGATTGGTCTGATATGAACTATAATATTGAAAAAGTTATTTTACAGCAATGGGCAGGGAAAATGTTTCTATCTCCCTTTTCTGAGCTGATCCTATGGAACTTTGGATTAACTTCAGTCACAGAGAAAAATTAAACCCTTGGTCTTCCTTTTAAGTTTCCTTTCCTCTCCTCTGTCCTTGCAATACTATGACTTCCTGTTGTATTGCATGGATGAGGGTCCTTCCACATAAATTGTAAAGGAAGCCTATATTTACCTTCAGAGTCATGTCTGAGATCCAGACTAATCTCTCCATTTTCCTTGATGTCGAAATTTAGTTGTTATAGGATGAAGCCAACTAAGTCTTTCTCAGCCTGGCTCTACTGACATTTTGCATCACAGAAATAGTGAAGTCCTGGTGCACAAATTATTCCCATGAAGACAATTTCCATGGGAATCACAGTGTCTTTCCTCTCCAGCAGTGTTCAGTCCAATAATAAGCTCAGGTGCATGAATTGTGTTTATTGCATTGAGTTAGAACCTCTGAGTTAACAGTATTGAGATTATCTGTCTTAGGTAATCTTTGGTTTTCATTTTGGCATTCTTTTAAAGGAGCAAGGTTCTCTATCCCAAAACATTTTATTCAAAATAATAGCTTCCAAGTGCAAGCCTGTTAGTTACGCTGTATTTCTCTCCAAATGCCACATGCTAATGGTATTTTTAGGAAGATCTTGGGGTGAGGAGAAGTCATAAGAGTAACACCCAAATGTTGATGTTAATGGTTTAGAAACTTAAGAAGAATAGAAGAGAGACAGGAGCTATCAAACATGTTCTGCCACATCATGTATGGTCTATAGAAAGCATTATTAACAGGAGGTTTCTCACCATACAATCATCTGGTAAACTTTCCAGACTTCAGAACAATAACAGAATAATTGTTTATTATTTATGAATGAATCATCCTGGCAATTTGGTTCTAGCCTCATGAAAAAATATAAAGAGGTCTTCGTTGCCAATGACAAAAAAACAAGGCTCTTTCACCTCTGCCCCATAACTATTTTCTCAGCTCTAGATCAAAAAAATTTAAAGGATGCTAGATTCCTTCACTAAGCCACCATGTCTCGAAATGCATCCAAAAGATATTTCAATAGATCTTTCACTGTCCCTGAGACTCGACATCCTATACAGCATTTCCAAGCCAGTCTCTGGTCTTGACCTTCTCTTAACCTCTCCAGGGTGAGCTCTCCTCTGCTGACTTTTGTACTACTGAATGTTCCCACCAGGAAAATAGCTAACAAGCTAGTTAATTGCCTTGTCAAGAGTTCATTTTTTTTCCGAAGCTATCCCCAGGGGCTCTCATTCTCCACTGTTCTCTTACAATAACCCATCCAGCTGTGGTAGCCCATCTGTGTACCACTTGGCTCATAACTGCCACAAACATGAGCCTGCTAAAGCCCAATTATACCTGCACACTTTCCCCTAGTGTTGCCTTTCCAGGGATACGTTTGCCAGTTAAAATCCACATGTTTACTTTGTCTCAACTGCTAAATGTGGCAGGGGTGGGGAGGACCAAGTGACTCCAGAAACCTTAGATATTCACTTACCTGATTAAAACATTGCAAGGGAATTTTGTATAGCCTGGCCTTAAAATCTAATGTCATAAAAATAAAAGTTAATACCTGGCAATAGGTAGGAAGAACTTCATATTAAGACATACCTGTCTTTAAAACTCTTTCTTACCTTTGGCCTCATCTGTAAAATGGGCATATTTATTCTTAATATTTCATAAGTAATAAGAGTAACATTGATAATATATCTAGCCAGCATTAACACATTCTATGGCTCACCTCTCCCAGGGTTATTTTAAATGTGTATAGGTTATTTTCAGGGGATCGTAAGGTGTTGTCCAAATGCTTAGATGTTTAAAAACACAGTTGAAAAATAAATTTGGAAAAAAGTACTTGCCAGGGATTTCAGACTTGATTCTATTCAGATCACACCTATCTACACAATAAATGCAATAGCAGGGCTTTTAGGCACCTGGATGACCGACTTTCCCATCACTCTTCATTAACATTCATGAACAGATACTTTCCTCTAATTTTTTTTTCTGAAATCTGTTTCTGACCACCTAACATCTGAAATACCAATCTCAAAACTTGATGTGGAACCTTATGTGGCTCCAATATTACCTCATTTGACAATTCAGCTGACTCCCCTGATGTAGAAGAGGCAGTCCACTGGTCGCTTTTCTAAGAGACCTATCTCAATCTTTGTATTTCTGTAGCTAGAATTCCATTGTTTCTTGCAATAGACTCGGTGCTCTTGACTATAGGAGTGGGTACATTTGCTGATCTTGGACAACAATTGATGCCAGGATACAGGATACATCAATATTGCACCTTGGAAGCTGAGAAAATGGCAGAAATGGAAGAGTCCATTCCTTGGACTGGTTTTCCTGAAAGAAGTCCCAGTGCTTAGCAAGGCACCTCTCTGACTTTGTTCCACTTCTACCCAGAAGGTCCTCACGTGCTAGCTGCTCATCTTAGACCTGAAACAAGGAATGTTCTTGTCCCTGAAGACACAGAGACACTGAGGAAAATCTGAAGAAACAAGCAGTTTTATTTTTCACAATATGTTATCCATATCACATACATAGTGTGGTTTGAATGTGAAATGTACCTACTCCATGGGCTCCTTTGTTTGAACACTTGGTTTGAACAGCTGTTGGTACTGTGTGGAAACATTGTAGACCTTTAGAAGAAGAAGGCCTATAGAAGGAAGAGAATCCATGTGGGAAGGCCCAGCCATGTTTATTTATTCTCTGCTTCTTGATGGTGGACTCAGTGTGACCAAATATCTCCTATTCTGCCTCCGCCAACAAGTGGGAGTGTATCCCAACAAAGTATAAGCCAAAATGAACCTTTCCTCCATTTAATTATTTCTTGTTAAGTGAATCCACAAATACAATGTTCTTCATTCTTTCACTAAAACCCAATTTTCCATGGATCTTTGAGACGTCATTTCTGAAGGCCCCATGACATATAAAACTCACAGTAAGTAAACGTTTATGCTCTCCTCATTTAATCCACTATTGTTGTGAGGGTCTCTGATACTAACTTCACAAAGGAGGATAAATCTTTTTTCCCTTGCATCACCCAGTACACTGGTCACTGGACGTTTGCTCATTCTCTGAAACTCATGCACGGTTCTGCTCCAAGACATTTTGGGATTAAAGGAACAGAAATCATATTTTTCTCCTATGATGTATACCTTCTAGGAAATAAATTCAGGGCTTCAAGTGTTCCTGGCCATGTCCACACTAGAAAACTGAGGCCAAAGAATAACAGAAGCTGAAAACAACACAGAGGTGCAGATACATCACTGGCGACACTGCAGACTACTCAGCTGTTCCTTGAGCAGTAATTCTCCTCCACTTTGGTTGAAAATTTTGTCACTGACAAATAAAAGTTCTTTGTAAAATCTGTATTTCTATTCATTTGAAAATATTTACTTGCTATTATTTTGTGTATGGAGGTTTGCATATATATATACATATATATATATATGTATATATATATATAAATGTGTATAAGTTCATGTGTGTGCAGGTGTATACACACATGTGTGCATGAGTGTATGCCTATGTTCATGGAGGTCAGATGTCAACCTTGACATTTTTCAGTTGTCATTATCTTGCTTTTGAATCAGGGTCTCTCACTGGAACATGGGGCTCACCAGTTCAGCTTGGGTGGCTGGCAAGTTCCCCAGAGATCCTCCTGTCTATATCCAAATAACATTAAGATTGAAAGTAAGTACCACTATACGAATCGTTTTACATAGGCTCAGGGGGGTTGACTTGGGTTCCCATACTTGCACAACAAGCCCTTAAGCAACTGGACCACCTCCCCAATATCTCTTCGTTGTAATAGGAGGCTACTTGTTTGTTCCCAGCTGTTCAGCCCCAAAATAAACACACAGAACTGTATTAATTAAATCACTGCTTGGCCCATTAGCTCTACTTCTTATTGGCTAACTCTTACATCGTAATTTAACCCATTTCTATTAATCTGTGTATCACCACATGGCTGTGGCTTATTGGCAAGTCTGTTCCCTGTGGCAGCTACATGGCATCTCCTGACTCTGCCTTCTTTCTCCCAGCATTCAGTTTAGTTTTCTCCACCTATATCTATTCTGCCCTACCAGGCCCAAGACAGATTCTTTATTAACCAATGGTATATACAGCATACAGAGGGGAATCCCACATCACCTCTTCTTTCCTGTTTAAATAAAAATGGAAGTTTTTAACTTTAACATGCTAAATTACTTATAATAAGATAGGTATCAAGCAAAAATTATAGTTACAATATTTATATCTACTTTATCTTTTATCATAACTAAGGAAAATTGTAATTATAGCTACAATTGACTGAAGAAGTATATATTATTACCTAAGTAAACAGGAAGTGCATTGTAAACAACTTCCAAAACTCTAGAATTGACAGAGATATATCACTCCCTGGACAGTCACCAAAAGTTCTTTGTTGTGGGCACCCATCTTCAGCCTACTGGCCCATAGTATCTGGCAGACTTTTCTGTGAAGCAGAAAATTTCAAAGACAGTTCCACCTGTATTGGAAGTTTGTTAGTCACTATTTCTGTGTCCTACAAAATGTCTGACAGACTCTTTTTTATGAAGCAGAAACCCCAAGAGACTGTCTCACCTTCTTAAGGCATCTTCAGCAGCCATTTTTCTGTGGGTCCTGCATGTCCAGTTCATACAGCATAATATCAAGCAGGCCAGGCAAGATCAGTTTTTTTGCCCAATGGCATAAGGAGCCTCTTCAGTTCCCATCATCCTCTTGAAGTAGATTGGTGGTGCCAGGAGCAGATGTGTTTCATTGTCATGAAAAGTCCTAAGTTCTTAAACATTTTAAATGTCATATTATTTAGTGTTTGAAAGGTTTGAAGAATGCCTATCCATCTGAACTACATCTCTGTACATCTAAAAAAATCTAACATGCCTACAAGCTTGACTATAATAGATGATTATCCATTAACCTATTTTAATTAATTGGTATAGGAGGGTCTTCATTCTATGTGTTGCTTTCATTGGTCAAATAAAAAAAAACTGCCTAGGCCTTTTGATAGGGCAGAACTTTGATAGGCAGGAAAGACAGGACTGGATGCTGGGAGGAAGAAAGCAGAGTGGCAGATGCCATGGTTTTCTTTTCCGAGATAGACGCTGGTTAGACTCATGCTGGTAAGCCACAGTCAAGTGGCAATACAGATTATTAGAAATGGGTTAAATCAAGATGTAAGAATTAGCCAATAAGGGGCTAGAACTAATGGGTCAGGCAGTGTTTAATTAATACAATTTCCCTGTGGTTATTTCGGGGGTTAAGCTAGCCGGGCGGCCGGATGCAGGGCAGGACAAAAAGCAGCCACACCTCATACAACAATTAATTATGTATTTCATTTTTAAATGAGTTGGACAAAACAATACCTTAACCAAGATCAGAAATACATATACACAGTATAACAAAATTGACCTTAAATTTGTATCAATAAATTAAGATCCATACCAATGCAAATCCCTATAGCATATCCCCCTTTAAATATAAACAAACATTTATAAACAATATTTGGAAATTTGGGTGTTTTTCTCTCCAAACTGCTTCCTGCTTTTGTTGGGTAAAGTATTTTGGGGGTTGTTCATGGCAACATTTTAGGGAATCTTGGTCCATATGAAACCACATTAGTCTGGAAAAAATTCACGGGTTCTCATCTTCTGTGGAAACAGAAGCAGAACCTCTTTTCCAAAGCAACATATCCTTAGACTCAAATTTTGAATTCAAGATGCCTCTAGAACATATACATTGGTTGAGCTTAGCAGCCCATACAAAGAAATGTTTCTCCATACTTAGCTCCTTCACAGTCAAATAATTTAAAGAAAACACAATAGTATACATAATCCAGACTCTCTGTGTATTTTCCATCTTTATGTGGCTTAATTTTCTTATTCTATTACTTTTTGTGCAAGCTTATTCTGTAACTTTAAAGACTTTGCTTTATTTTTTAAAAACCATTTGCTTCCTTTTATAACTGTCTTTATTTTTAATCTTCTCTCTCCAAGCCTCTGTACATTTATCCAACACTGTGACCCATTTATCCGAATCTGGCAGTATTTATTGTTTATCTGTAATCATTTTCTGACCGGAAGCACCTTTTTTATGCTAACTGGGTGGATGTTGTTTGGACCCACTCCACCCAGTCCAGCATGGTGAAAGCATGTTCAATGCTTCTGAGAGCCATTCTCTCTGCCCCAGATCCAGGGTCACAGCAGTTCTCTGTCACCATTAAGCAGTTTATAACATACTGCTCACAGACCCCATTTAAATGCTCCATAGCCGGGCCTCCTGAAATAGTCAGAGTTCATGCTAGCAGCACAGCCCAAAAAGCGGCAGTCTTAAAACTGCCTGTTTTGTTGTTGTTGTTGTTTTTTGTTTGTTTGTTTGTTTTCTGTTTTTTGTTTTGTTGTTTTGTTTTGTTTTTGCTACCCTTGAATCAGGAAGCTTCTCTCTTAAAGGAGCTACAGCATGTTGTCAACAAGCAGAGCCCACTCCCCCGCCCCCCCAAAAAATAAGGTTAAACTTTGTTTTTAGTGTGTAGAACTTCTTTCCAAGCCCTCTCAGGTCTTATGTGCCTTTAGCTAGCACACTTTGAAGCACCAATCTGTTGGGTCTAGGCAACAGTATCACTTCCATATTTATGCTTGGACACAGAATTTTTCGTATTTGCTCAAAGCATAATATGTAGCCAAGGCCAATGAGTCTGAGGAGTACGTTGTAACCATTAGACCTCACAGGGCAGTGGGTGGGGACTCTGCACAAGTAGATGTGGATAAGTGTAAATGATAACATCAATGACTGGGCACCCCACAGGCACTGCTTTCAGCTGCTTTCTAGTTCTACAGATACTCTCTGGTGTAGAACTTGCTGCCTTTATACGGTTTTAGCTGTAACATCTATAAAATTACAATTCTGATGCTATTTATTTCTCTCAGGATTTCATTTAAAATATAAAATAATTTGTTAGTCATATATATATCATCTAATTTGCATTTACAAGGTATTTCTTCAAGTACACAGTCTTCCGTAATATTGAGGCTCAGAGCACAATATCCCAAAATATGGGGCCTTGGCATGCTAATTGAATTAAAGAAGAATGGACAAACCTCAGAAGGAATGTCTCTCTGACTCTCTCCTGGCACCAAAGGCTTCTCATTCCTTTATCCAGGTCATAAAAATGAGAAAGTACCAACACTGTTACAGACTTCCCTGATGGCTCAGTGAATGAAATGTGCAATTTCCCATCCTCATCAACTACATATCTAGTGAAGGAATACAGCAACAAATGGCCAATAAATAACCACGGTGTATATCAGGTCATGATAAGTACTCCAAGCAAACTCTGAGCAGAGAATGAAGAAGATCCTGGGAAATGCAACACTTTGGATAAGGATTTAAAAAAAGGATTTATGTCTTTGTTAGGTTTCTGTTGCTGTGATATTAGATCCTGACAAAAAGTCACTTGGAGATGAAAGGGTTTATTTTATCTTACAATGCTAAGATCATACTTCATATCTGAGAGAAGTCTTTGAAGGAATGCAAAGCAAGAACTTGGAGGTCATAGAGGCTGCTTACTGGTTTGCTCCTGATGGCTTGCTCAGCCGGCTTTTAAAAAGTAGCACCAAGACCACCTTCCCAGGAGTGGTACCTTTCATTGTAGCTTGAACCCTTCCACTTCAAACATGAATCAAGATAATACCCCATAGACTTATTTGCCAACAGGTCAATATTATGGAAGCATTTTTCTCATTTCGGAGTTCTGTCTCTCCAGATAACTCTAGCTGTGCCAGCACTGCATCCACGAGATGGAGAAAAACAGGATAACCTGCACACACATTAGTGTCTGGGCGAAGAGCATTCTGGGCAAGGGAAATACACACCAGCAAATGCACTTCTGGAGAGTCCTAGGAATAACTAGGAAGCAACAGTGCAGAGGCAGGGGGAGTAAGAGGGAGATTAAGACCAATAGGCAGCAGGAGGCAAACAAATGGATGGTGTATGCTGAGTTCTGTTGTTAAAATAAACTACACTTCTGAGAAGTGTCTGAAACCGGTCAAGTGTGGAAGGCAGAGAAGACTCAGGGTGTTATTAAAATAATCAAGGTGGTTGTAATTGTTCTGACTAGAGCAACAGTAGCTATAGTCAAGATAAGTTTTGAGAATAGACCCAAGGGATTTTCTGCCAAGCTGGATGGGGTATGGAAGAGCAATAGTAGAAGCTGAAGCTGGCACAAAGTTTTGGCCTCAGCTACAGGCAAAACAGAACTGCCACTCATGGAACTCCAGATGCAGTGAGAGGAGAAGATTTGGGGACAGACCAGGAGTTTGGCTTCAGAATGTTAAGCAGATACTCCATAAATATATTGATGATAACAAGCTCCCGACTTAACAAAGTAGCCCACGGCCAGCCCCGCAGTCCAGCAGCGTACACGAGAAATGCTCAGACTAATGGCCAGCATCCTCCCCTCCCATCTGCAGAGGCTGCCTTTGGCCTCTGTTGATGGGTCAGCTAGAGCATTAATTCAGATTGCTTCTCTGGCCAAATAGAAGGGTGACAAGGGCCCTTTGTCCAGGCTTCATCTGATGAAGGACAAACCCAGAAAATGAAGTCGAGGTTGTCTGCCTATCAAACTGCGTATTCATTAAAGTCTTTATCAACTCCCAGCTCAGGAGGGAGAATGACAGATTTTTAACAAGATAATTTGAAGAACATTCTCTAAACATATGGAACTAAATTGTCCCTCTTGTATCTGGGCTTGTGCCAACAGTCATTGACCACATCTTACATTCTCCCCCAGGCTTCTCCGTGGGGTCAGCTGAGAAGTCGTTTCGCGCTGTTTCAAACCCAGTGTACAAAGCTCACTCAGAGAGTGTGCGGCTTGCTTGCTCTGAGAGTAAAAGATTCCCAGTTTCACAGCTGCACTCCCTCCAGCCCTTGTCTCATTCTCCAGAGAAGAAAGCAGCTTTATTTGGTCCACCTTGAGCTTAGATTAGCTATTCCCTCCCTGTCTCTAGGAAAAAGCAAAGCCCTGCCTAATGTGTATAAAGAAAAGGATGTATACCCAACTTGATCTTTCTGTGCAATTTCCAAGGTTTTCCTGCATCCTTTCACTCACTTTCCGTATCTCTCCTAGAGGCGCAGTCACAACAATAATCGAGAATGTCCCTAAATTCAGAATCCTGTCCTTTCCCAGACCGTAATGCTAGATGAACAAAGGCTGGGTTAGCCCTTCATGCAAGGCTCACTTCAGGAAAAGATGGGCTGTCTGCAATATTTGACAAGAGATGGAGTATTCATCAGGGAGGCAAAGTATAAAATCTCAGTGACACACAAAGAAGACATTGCCAGGGTCTGGCAGAGGTGTAATGGTGCTCAACCCAGCAGAGATCCAAGTTGACAGTTTTCGCATTGGATACAGACACAGAACAAGCAGAAGGAAAAAGAAGGCTCCGTGGGTGCTGAAGGAACAAAGGTCGGCTTGTTTCTGGAGAATAGAGCCTTCAGAGCTCTGACACAGGATATCTGCTAAAAGCAAGCAGACTGTATCCGCCAGGACCAGCTTTGCTGCGAGGAATATAATTCCTGATTAAAAGTGACAATAATAAGAATTTGTTGTCTCAATAAGCAAGAATCCCAGGGTTAGAGGGACTCGGTACAGACACGTCACAGCAGTTCTTCCGATCTACATAGATCTGTGGGTCTCCCCCTTATTATCCCAACCTGGCTACAACAACTACTGTGTCTCATCCTCATGAAGACGTATGTCAGAAAGTGGAGGCAGACACTGAAAGGTAAGTGCTGCGTATCACTCACTGTGGAATAATAAACACAAAGATGTCTTCATTGAAGTTGCAAGTAGAATGTTGGTGACCAGAGAGGCCGGGAAGAGCAGGAGAGGTGGGTGTGATGGGAAAGGATGAGGTGTCGGTGCTAAATCACAGTCAGGAGCGAGCAGCTCCGGAGTGAAACGGCACACCAGGGGGACTGTCGATCACATCGATACAGAACAGTTTCAAAAAGCTGGACGGAAGATTCTGGAAGTTATAATCACACTTCACCTTTCTAAACATCATACCATGTGTGCAGATGAGAACATAGCCAGTTACCTCAGCCACATGTGTGATTTTTGTTTCTAGGCATCACTTGCTTTTTCAGAAAGAAATGACAGGGAGCATAAAGGCTCAGTACCATGGGCTCTGTTAGTAGCGGCGGTGAAGTAGGATAAATAACTAGAGTCCCCCAAGAGACCTCATGAGTGCCGTTGGCTAGTTATGAGTTATCAAGCAGAAGGAGCAGGGTTGTTTTATTTGGCTTATTGAAAACATCCTCCCCTGAGGGATTGAGGGGACTGAGTACCTTGCTTCAAGAATAAAGAGGACCTTTACTAGTGAGAAGACGGAGATATCTGTGGGTCAGTGTCTTGGTTAAGATTTCTATTGTTGCACAGAAGCACCACGACTGCAACAACTATTATAAAACATTTTATTAGGACTGAATTCCAGTCCAGAGATTCAGTCCATTGTCAGCAAGGTATCAAGGTAGGTAGCATGGCAGCAAACATAGTGGCATGCAGGCTGACGTGCTCCTTGAGAAGTAGCTGTGAGTTCTACATTCAGATTTGAAGGCAGCAGGAAGAGAGAGTGAGGCCTGGCCTGACTTGAGCATCTGAAACTTCAAAGCCAACCCCAGTGACATACTTCCTCCACCAAGGCCACACCTATTCCAAGTAGTGCCACTCCCTATGAGACTAGGGGGTCCATTTTCACTCAGACCATCACAGTCAGAAAGCCAAGAGTATCTGACATATTTAGTATCTTGCATTCCCCATAGAATAGCTTTGAAATGCTATAGAAGGTAAGAACTGCAAACCAAAATATTGAGGAACTAAGACTCAGTGTCTAAGGAAAAAAAAAACACAGTGTTGATTAAAAGTATATATCCTGGAATGATGGTCTAGGTAACTGAGTCAAAACATTCTGGGAGAAATAGCAATAAACAAATAAAGAAATAAATAAATCCAGATAAAATATTATAATCCTCTGTTTGAACCTATTTATAAGATAATAAGGTAGTAAATAGCTATGTGATAATAGACTAGAAGTTTATTCGTCTGGGTGCTCCATAGAAATAGAAGAAATAGCATATACAGAGTTAATTATAATAGCAGACGGTAATATATAGTTAATCCATTTGCTGTGCCCAAGTAATATTCCATTACAAGGGTACAGCACAATTCATTAGTGCTTATGTCTATGGGAAGACATTTAGGTTGATTATTCTAAGCTGCTATGAACATTTGAGCACAAGTTTTTATATAAACGTAGGCTGTACTTTCTCTGCGATGCATATTTAAGAATAGGATGACAGAATCATATGGTAAGTATATATACCAACAACATTCTCACTAATATGTGTTTATTGTCAATTTCTTTCACTTTAGCCCTTTTCCTAGGTGTGTTGTGCACTAAATTTCTTGAATAACTAAGGAGGCTGAATATTTGTTTATACTTTTATTTGCCATCTGTAATCTTCTTTGGTTTACTATCTGAGGTAGTCTGAATGTAATTAACCCCATAATATCATAGGGAGTGACACTCTTATGTATGGCTTTGTTGGAGTGGGTATGGTCATGTTGGAGGAAGTGTGTCACTGTGGGGGTGGGCTTTGAGGTTTCCTATGCTCAGGATACCACCCAGTGAGTCAGCATACTTCCTGTTTCCTGCAATGTGTAGGACTCTGAGTTACTACTCCAGCATCACATCTGGCTTCACATCATGCTTCCCGTCATGATGATAATGACAGAACCTCTAAAACTGTCAATTATCCACCCCAATTAAATGTTTTCCTTATAAGAGTTGCCGTGGTCATGGTCTCTCTTCACAGCAGTAAAAACCCCAGCTAAGACAATACCTTTAAACGTGATTTTTTTCCTTTTTTATTTTTTTTTCAGACAGGGTCACAAATAGCTCAGGCTGACCCTCAACAGTCAAGATTCTTTATCTTCCTGTATCTGATTCCAAAGTACCAGGACCACAGTTATGTGACACTACAAATGACTTTTTTTTTTTTGTTATTTTGAAAGTAGTATGAATGCAGTATATTAGTTTATTTGTGGTATATGTGTGTGTGATATAATTATTTTAAATGTATTTTTATGAATTAGTGTGTGTGCATGTGTGTATATGAATGTACAGGATGCATATGTATGTGTGCATATCTCAACATATGTGTGCAGTTAAGGAAATGTTTTGGTGGGAGTCAGTTGTCTCTTTACATCTTTAAGTGTACTCCAGAAATCAAATGCAGGTCTCCAAGTGTGTGTGGTCAGAGCCTTTCCCCTCCAAGCTGCCTCAACAGCTTAGCACCCAATTCTTTTTATCAGACGAGTGATATACAGGTATTTTATACAAAGTATTTGTTGAATCAGTACTGTGTGCTGGGGACTTGCTTGCCGTTAGCTACATTATTTCACTTGATTCTAACAACCACTGGGTGTTAAAGGTACTATGACTCTTTTATGTTTTATAGCTAAGAATTAGATTCAAAAGATGATGTAATTTGCCCAAGATCACACATCTCTGATTTGACTACAAATCTGACTCACTGACCATTAAGTTGGACTGCCTCTGGGGCACTAGTGATTCATTTAGATAATTGCGTGAAACGTCTTTTCTGTTCTATAAGGCACACAAAAGAAATAAACGCTAGTTCCCCACAGCAATTTAAAGGGAATTATGCAGTAGGTATCCAAGATGGTTAATCTGCATTGTCAACTTGACTGAATTTGGTCACCCAGGGGCCCTGTCTGCAAAGGCTTTTCCAGAGAAGTATAACTAAGATGTGAAGGCCCACCTTAAAAACACTGTCCAGTTGCCTAGGATATCTAACTACATTAAAAAAAAAAAGAATATCTAGCTAAGTAATCTAGTTAAGTCTTTTCATTGCTCTGTTTCCCTGTCTGCCCAGATGTAAACAACTGGGTGTTTCTGCCATTGCAGCTGAGAGCTGCCTTCCCCTCCATAAGGGACCAAATCTCTCCAAATTGTGAACCAACATGTATCTCTCTTCCCTTAGGCTGCTTTCTGACAGGCATTTGCTTAAGACACCAAGAAGAGTAGCTAACACAGCATCCGACACATTTGAAGGGAAAGTATAGACAAGTGAAGGGCGGCTGAGGAAGGAGTCAATCGTGCTGATTTGTGTTTGGGGAATGGTGATACACCTACCTGTACAGCCTTGCAGTGACTTACCAGAAACTAGTCTAGACTTCCAAAAAGCTAGCCAGAGTTGTCCATGTAGAAATTAAACCCGTTGGTATCACTGAGAAGGGTGTGGCCATCCCTGTCACCCAGTCATGACCCTGAGACAATCATTCTGGATTGAGCACAAGAAAACAATTTAGGAATTAGATTTTTCCAAGTTAAATTAATTATTTATTCTTACTGTTTTACTTGAAAACCATAGATATTAGTGATTCTGTTTCTTATTCTCACTGTAAAAAAAAAAAAAGAACCTCAGAAAGATGCCACCCTACCATACATTATTGTTTCTGCTCACAGAACTCTGAATACTATTGTTCCCAGCCCAGCACCCATTCCCCTAGTATAATCTCTGCAAATATCCACTCCCGGGGTTACCAATTTTGCATATATGGATTAAAGAAGGGATTTGTGCAGGCAGAGAAAAGAATGGCAAAGATTAATAGAAGCAAAGATTCTGGGAAGCTTCAAGGACAACTTAAATCATGTTCCCCCTCTGAAGGGAACTTCCTGATAGTCTCATTGAAACCAATACTTAAGTAATATTTTTAATATTTCACCTGACTGGTTCCTTCACCCCTGAGGATACAGCACACTTGTATTTAGAACTGGAGACCAGACTTAGGATCCAAGTTCACTATTTTAATGTGCCTTATGATCTTGTAACATGGGGATAATTCTAAACCTTGTTTAATAAATGAAGGAATGAGCCATATACAATATGAGGTAATAGCACTAACAAAGGTGAAAGCTGGAAATCAGTCTCATGCCCAAGGAATGGCAAAGGCTTTATTTATTCTGTACAGTGAAATAAAACAGGTGAAGTGGAGCCTCTCTCTCCAGCAAATGGACCAGACACTCTCATCTTCCTGTCTTGCCAGCTAACAAGAACTTGCTTCACAGATGTAGAAGATAAACATCATTTCCAAAAGCATTCATTGGTAAATGGGGTAGAATACAAAAGTGAACGAAAAGGAAATAATAATTAAAAATAGCATACAACGTTTGCTATTTACAATTCTATACACGTCACACACACACACAAAACCTTACTCAATTTCTATAACTTGGAAGTATGGGGAATTTGATTCTAAGTACAAGTTAAGAAATAGGAAGATTTTAGACTAAGTGGACTTATCCAAAGCTATAAAGCATGAAAAAAAGCAAAAGTTGGATGGGGTATATATCTCACTTGGTATTGCTTAGTAAGCAGGAAGGTTTAGGTTTGATTCCTAACACCCCATAAAGCCAAATGTGGTAGCACAGCCCCATAGTCCCAGCACTTGGAAGGTTAAAGCAAAAGGATCAGACATTCAAAGTCATCCCTGACCAGCCTGGGCTACAAGAGACCCTACCTCCAAACAAAACTGTTCCAAAAAATAAAGCTGTATTACTTTCTTTTTGTAAAACTACACACACACACACACACACACACACACACACACACTCAGACATAAATAAGAAATCATGCTATTTGTCTCAGTGCAATACAGCTTGTTTAGTGTTAAATTGAGCAGTGCAATTGTGTTTACTACTAATCATTAGAAAACCAACTGTTATGGGATTCACCATAAATGACAATGGAACATTAAAAATGTATACCCATTATTCAGTCACATTTTAAACAGGAAGATGCAAGTCATGATGAGTTCGTGCTCTGCCTTGCCATAGTGACACTTTAATTCACTAGCCTTCTCTCCCCTACCTATCTCCTCCTGAGTTCAGATTTGTTCTTGTACTCAGACTTATTTGAGCCACCAGCTTAGAAAAATGACACAGAAACTTATTAAATATGAAAGCTCAGTCTATAGCTTAGGTTTTCCCACTAGTTCTTATAACTTAAATTAATCCATTTCTATTCATATTCATATACATGTTGCCACGTGACTTGTGCCTTTTACCTCTCCTGCGTGTCTGCTCCCTCTGTGTTCAACTGGCAACTCCACCTTTCTTCTTCTCAGAGCTCTTCCTGTTCAGAAGTCCCTGCTGTACCTTCTGCCTAGCTATTGGCCATTTAGCTTTTTAAACCAAACACAGTGACATGACACATAATCACTCAGTATAAAGGAATATTCCACAACATGTTCTAAAACCTATGGTCAAGGAAGAAGCAGCAGCTGGGCAGTGGTAGCGCACATCTTTATTTCAGCACTCGGGAGGCAGAGGCAGGTGGATCTTTGTGAGTTTGAGGCCAGCTTGGTCTAGAAGAGCTAGCTTAGTTCTAAGACAGGCTCCAAAGATACAGCAAAACCCTGTCTCGAAAAATCAAAAACAGAAGAAAAAAAAAGAAGAAACAGCAACAGCAACCCCAGTTTCTAAGTACATTTAGCTAAGAGTAGTCTCATATATTAGCCTCTCTTCTCAGTTAAATGTGTCATTATGAAGAATATAAGACTGGAAAGATATAATCAAGAGAGCATACTGTTCATGCATGGGACCTTCATTCAGTCCCTAGGATCCATGCTAGGTAGTTCACAACCACATGTAACTTCAGTTCCATAGGATGCAATGCCCTCTTCTGGTTTCTGTGGGCAACCACACTTACATGCGCGTGCACGCATGCACACACACACACACACACACACACACACACACGAGCATAATTAAAAATAAAACAAACTTTTTTTTAACAATATGGGTTTTAGGACCTACTTCCAGAAACATGCTCTAAAGAGACAGATTTGATTCTAGTACCATCGTTTATGATGACACGGAGGGTCTTTGGCCACCTCACCATTTTCTGTTACATGGCAATACAAATTTTAGTCGTCTATGTAACACTCATAATACTGATTATTTTCCCTAGCCTTCCTAAACTAACTTGTTGTACACACATCACGAACTCTATCCAGTGGAAGTGAAACGTACTGGGGGCAACATCTGAGCTTGTGAAGAAGGCCATGTGGGACCCTGCCTCTTGTGAGTCAGGCTTTCTTCAATCACAGTCTCCCAAATAGAGGTCACACCAATACAGAGACCCAGAGTCCCATCTCATGATGACAGAATGGTGAACTGATCAGGGGGGGAGGGGGGGTCACAAGGCTATATAGAATTTGTAAGAACACCTTTGCGTTTTTC
Source organism: Alexandromys fortis (assembly GCF_014885135.2). NCBI lineage: Eukaryota > Metazoa > Chordata > Mammalia > Rodentia > Cricetidae > Alexandromys > Alexandromys fortis. The sequence goes on along the minus strand of NW_026067944.1, from coordinate 25,449,977 downwards.
TAAGACATGAAAATCAGCTCAAACTTAATGATTGTTTTAAGACTTTCTTATGTTTGAATTTAAACCTAATATGAACTAATGCAGGTGGTTTGAGTTGTAGGAAATCAGAATAATAACAGTGTGTATACAGTCCCAAGGTTTATTTCAAGGATAATATGAGAAAAACCCACACAAGCACAAGGCCTGCATAATAAGAGCTAAATATGAGTCATTATTATTAATACTATGGTAGTAGTTTTTGCCCATTGAAAACAATTTTCTTGTCAAGACCGTACAGTAATTATGGTATTTCAGGCGCTTCTTCAGACAGAGACATTATTACAATAGATGTAAGTAGTCCTGCAGGCTCGCTGTGGTCTTCATAGCTAAAGGCATTTCTTTCCTCCTTACCAAAGATAATTTCACAGAAGAAATTCAAGATTAAAGTGTAGATTGTCCAGAAAACACACTAATGGGGTTTTGGTTTTGTTTCTGGGTTTTCCTAACTAATCTTTCAGTCATCCCTGGGTTTTTGTCAATTAGAAGATTACTACATGAGGTTGCTCTGACCTCAAGAACCAGTGTTTTAAAATAAATTTATATTAATCCTGCTTTAAGATGGTCACTTCCTGAAACCTTAAATTTATTTATTTCTAAGTTATACAATTGATTACTTCTGAGAAGGAGCATGATGGACATTTGCTGATTTTTATGCCTTTTTAACAAAACAATTTTCAGCTTGCTCAGAGGATAACGAAGTTGGTTAAGTATAAGATATGTAATGCCAGCTCATTAAAGGGAAATACACAGGGTATGGCTAGGTTCTATAAGAACTCTGCTTAACAATTCTCCCATTTTAAAGTCTTTGATTCTATGTTTGAGATTATAATATAAATTACATCATTTCTCATTTCCCTTTTTACATATTTGTATGTACATTTTGAGGGTTGATCATTTGGTATTGGATAACCAATTGGTGAAGAAGATTTGTTCTTTCCCTGGGAAAGATGACTTCCCCCACTCTCCGAGTTCCTTAGTTGCCTGTGTAGACATGAGGCTTTGTGGTCTCACTTCAGTCCGTCCACTTCAATGCATCTCTTGTTGTTTCTTGTTCAGTTTTAAGATTTTAAGAGATTATCAGGCTGTTACTTCTTAAAGTTACCGCAGCATTGCTCATCCCCACAGGCAATGTATGGGGAGGGGTCTGCTTTTCCACCTTCTTGAAAACACTTGGAATTGTCTGTCTCTCTAATTACAGTCATTCTTGTAAGTAGGTGAAGTGGTTTTTCACTGCTTTTCACTAATGACTATTAATTGAACACCCTTTCTTGAGTTTATTGGTCATTTGTATATATCTTCTTGTTGTCTTCATTACTACTTTCAGAGAGTCATAGTGATTTATCAATTGTGAACACAAGTTCATTATCAGATACAAGATTTGCAAATATTTACTTTCTGTGAATTATCTCTTTACTTTATGATCCTTTTTGAAGCATTTTTTTTCAATTTTTGATAAATCCAGTTATCTGTTTTTTTTTTCTTTTATCGCTTTACTTTTTGTTTGTACACCAAGCCTCTCTGCCTGTCTGAGCTTCCCTGAAGAGTTCTGTGACTTTATCTCTTACACTTAGGTCTGTAATCTCCTTTGAGTCCATTTTTGCCTCATGTGTGGCATGAGGTGGGGATCCAGCTTCATTTCTTTTCGTGGGGTCACATAGCTAACCATGATGAAATAGAAAACTCTTTTCAGATGTATGACAAGGTCCCCAAAGAGGATGTTGAGGTCCATGGAGGGGACATTCTAAAGAATAAAGGTCTGGATCTGAGGAGTGCAGAGAGAGTTGTGACTGTGTGCCATGGATATGAAAAGAAAAGCAGGAGAGAAGAAGGTTTTAGACCAATGGTTTTTAATACAGCTCCTCATGTTGTGGTGACCCCCAAATATAAAATTATTTTTGATGCTGTTTCATAACTGTAATTTTGCTATTATTATGAATCATAATATAAATATCTAGTATCAGGATATCTGACCTTTATGGGGGCTGCAACCCAAACATTGAGAACAGCTGTTTCGGACTATGGCAAGCTGTGCTCCGGGCATCTGAGTTTGTGTTGTCCAGGTAAATTGTGAACTATCTAGAGATCCCATGGAGCTGATTGCTGATACAGCGCCGCAGTAGTTTCTATGGAGATGTGAATAAAGACTTTTCTATGGGAATAAAAACAAAGGAGTAAAACCACATACAGAGAAACAGCCTCACTGAGAGAGAAATGATGGGGTGAAATGTGTCACTTATTGATTTATTATTTGTTTGTCTACTGTTTAATTTGGTGCTGATGATTGAATCCCGGACTTTCTGTAGGAGAACAAGAACTCTACTGCCGAACTACATTCCCATCCTGAAATATGCCTATACAAAGAAATTGATTTATTTATTCTTTCAACATACAATTATGATGTCCCAAACATGAACCAGAAACTGCATTGAGCACCATGAGCCAGAGGAAGTGGCCATTAACAAGTGCTTACTTCCAGGACGTCTTCCACCCACAGTGGGGAAACAAACATTGCAACGGACAGCCTTATAAAGCAGTGTTTCATGGCAGCAAAAGCCTATAATGAAGCCATCCTAGCAGGCCACCCGTGTCAGGAAAGACACCAGACAAATTTTGGTCTACCCAAAAATGAAATGTGAGCAGAATAAAAACAAAAGAGGCCAAGGGGGTAAGTAAGGGGTTGAAGGAGGCATCCTAGGTAGGAAAACTGAAACTGTGTAAAGAATCAGTGACTAGGAAAAGGTGTTATTTGATTAATGACAGATGACTAATGATGGTATGAGTCTAGGAAAGAGCAATATGAAAGGGCAAAATTAAACAGCGTATGCTTTGGGTCTGGGGAATGGCAAAGAGCTTGAAATCACCAGGAGATTTACAGCTGGTCTTAGCTGGCAAGATGATGGCTCATTGGTAAAATCACTTGTCTCTGAGCTGCCCATCCTGATTTTGATTCCTGGGACACACAGCGTGGTTGCAGCAGGTTGTCCTCTAACCATCATTGATAAGCTACAGAACCAGCACCCACGGATGCACAATAAATAAACAAATTTCTAAAATAATAAAAATCAAAAGTTGAAGTGGAAAAAAAATAAAACATTTTGACTTCAGGTGACATGTATAAGAATCCCATAATTCCATCTTAAATTTGTTTTTATATAAAAGAACTGATGGTAAATTGTTTTAAACCCCCCACTTCCCACTCTATCACTATATTTTGTCTAGCACATACAAAATTAACCAGCTCATTGCCACTTGCAGAGAATGCTGTGGACAGCAAGGGGATGAGGCCCTCATGACCTCTGAGCTCTGACAGAGGGGAAGCAGAGCCTTGCACCATGTTTCATGGAAGTGGAAGGTGCAGGGCACAAACAGGAAGAGGAGCCAGAAGGAGGCAGAATGCAAAAGAGACAGATGACACGGAGAGAGTTCTGAGTGAGTGCACTGGAGGTAGGCCACTCTTGTCTCATCCTGCTAGGCACGTAGGCAGTGGCTTCAGAATAAGTTAGCAGTGCCCTTTAAAATCCTCATTAGCTGAGCAATGTCAGGAGCAGGGGTTCTGAGGCCTTTCCTACTGATGCCCAGGGGAGGACTTCCTCTGAGCTAACACACTCAGGGGCCAAGGTACCAGACTGCAGGATCAGAAAGACTGACATTTAAATCGGAGTCAAAGCAGACACAGCCAGCAGACGGTGAGATCAGAGAAGATTGTAAATCCCAAATCAGGAGTTCAGGCAGAGAAGTTTCTGAGCCCTTATCAGCCTCAGCAAGGGCTGAGACGTTTAATTCAGAAAGGCAGTGGGGTTAAAGTCGGAGTCACTGAGGGTTGGGTTCTGAATGCCTGACCCCTTCACTACAGCATAGCATCCTTTACCAAGTCACTGTGTTTTTAAATCAGTCTTGTTCCTCTCACTCTTTGGCTCTTAACTCCTCCAAACTATGGTGACTTCATTTGGAAAATGAATAACAAAACCCTTTCTTTCCAATGGCATGTTTTTAAATTTTGTTAAACCCATAGGAAAACCCTTAAGATTTCCTCGCATTAAACAAGCATTACCTTTAATTCTGTTATCATTCCTCCTCCGTTTTCTAGCACTCAGGGATTCCAGTCAGCCAATCAGATAACATGTGTCAGCCAGGACTTGACTAGGCTCCTATCTCATCTTTCTGGCCGTTAACTTTGCCACCTGATCTTCCCATCACTCTTGCTTCTCACTGGATGTCTCAGGAAGCATCAATCTCTAGCAGCCTAACAAGCTGATGGCAGCCCCACGCTGATGTCACCAGCAGTGAATTGTCTGAACAGAAGAAGTCACCCTCCTCCAAGAGACACAAATGTGATAGGACGACATGGGGCCACGGGAGGCCACCATGCCCAAGAGGCAATGACACATCCCTTACTCACTCAAGAGAGCAAATCCAAGTTGGCCAACCTCAAGGGAGATAAAATAAAGGCACTTACGGGCACAGAAAAGAGTAAAGAGAATTATTCATGTCTGACAGACTATCTTGTAGAAAGATTTGATTTTATTTTTATGCTTTCCTGACCTATGATTGTTCTGCATTTATCAGAAATAAAATCTACCAGGGATGAAAATTAAAGGATCAAGTCCCTCTCAGGTCTGTAGACTTGGTTCAGTAATTAACAACACTGGATGATTTTGTAGAGGACTCAAGTTTAGTTCCCAGCAGCCACATCAGGTGTGGCTCAAAACTACCAATAACTCCAGGGATCTGATGCCCTCCTCGGTCCCCCACGAGTACACGTACAATCAGATGCACACATATACATAAAAATAGTATAATTTTGAAATAAAATGAAGTAATGCCACCCTTGATTGACTCTGATGAAGTAGAGACATGAATTCATCTTGTGCTGGGGGAGAGGACTGGAATATTGGTGATGTATTCATAGTGGGATTTTCCGGCATTCGGTTTCCATATCCACTTACTTCCCTGGAGTGTTGTTAAAAAAAAAAAAAGCCTACCTTGAAATTTATTTTCTCACTTCCAACTCATACTCCAGACAGTCTCCCACACAGCAGTTATGCACCCTGCTGCAAACACGATCTTTGCTTGTCAACCTCCTGTTCAGTCATTTTAATGACATTCTGTCATCTCATATTTCCCAATTCCAGACCTTTCCCTCAACTATTCTTTTGCTATATTTTTTGCTTCTTTGCTGCTTTTCTCACTCAAACCCAATGATGCCTCTGTGCTTCAGATAAAGCAGTGAATCTCAAAGCATAGTTCCAAGACCAGCAGAGGCCACGAGGCCTCATTCCCTTGCCTTGACAGTATTTGCTGCAAATGTCAATGAGTTAGTTATTGTTATTGTATTTTCTAGGCAACATGTACTGTTACGGTAGGAAACAAGGGTTTAAAGCAAATAATTTAGCATCAGTTACTTCACATAAAATAAATTTAGGATGGGCGTGGGGGAATCTTACTTGTATCAGCTGAACTCACAGCCGCATTTGGAAACTTGCTAGTGATGTCCATTCTTTAGCCCCACACTGAGGTAAATCACAAGTCTTCTGGTTAAATGATCCATCTACATGTTTCTGATATGCATTTAGTTGAAAAGCACTGCACTAAACTGAACTGCTGGATTACTTCAAGCCATGCTTGATGATTTACATCCTGCTAACTTCGTGTACCTTATGAGTCTTTAAGGTATGATGATGAGTCTACATCCTGCAGCATGCCCTGACTTGGCAGCTTCTGGCAAGGTCAGGCCACAGGACACTCTAGAGCTAGGATGGGCGTGTATACATGGAGCAGAAGCCATGCTACCCTTCACAACTTTCACTTAGCTACTTTTTTGCATCATGGTCATGAGGGGGCAGAATCTTGGTCTACCACTTCTCTATACCCTCCTGAGTCCTCCTTCACTTACCAGAATTCCAGGTCCCAGAACCCCCAAGTTTGTCTATTTCACTCTTCCTGTTTTACACTCCCGTTCTCCAATACATAACATCTGGACTTTAATCCCCACAACGACCAACAACAGCCTGGGCTGTGAATGCTGTGTCTCTCTCCTCCAGTGCCCTTCAGACTGCAGATTTTAGAGAGTGCCTTTCCCCTATCATCCATCCCTACCCTCACTGAGTCCCCAGGTTCTCCACACTATTGCCTGCTTGTAGAAACTTCACTCAGATCCAAACTCCAGGATATCTTCCAAATTAGCGCTATCCGCATTCTGTTCTTTATTTTCTCATTCTGAAAACCATGTTGCTGTCTTCTGCACTCTGTCTGATAATTGTCCTCAAGCTGTTTCACATAACCCCGTTATGTCTCCACATCTAGATTATGAGCAACTTCGGGCCACCAGTTGTGTTCTCTTTTGTTTGCTGCCTCAGAATCCAATAAAGAAAACCCCAATGAAAACGCTTTGTGGTGTTTCAGTGTTTTCTCCTTAGGCATCATGCGTGTCCTAGATCCCGCTCTCTCCCAGTGTTTCGGATCTAAGCTGAGCACACTCAAATACTTAACTCACCATGCTCTTTCATGATCTTTGACGTCAGTTTCCTAATGTCCATCTCTATATGAATAAGTTCTAAGTCTCAGACTGTCAATCACCATGTCCATAGCTAAACTTGCTATGTAGTGAACTCATTGTTATTAGATTATTATGGTGGTGGTTGTAATGATGATTTTGACATAATGGAATTTTATTTTCATCCACCCACTTGGCCTAATTCAAATTATGACCTGAGTTACCCTAGATGATTTGCTCTCAGGTCATCTAGATTATTCTTTCTTGAGCATATAAATCTTGTTTTGTTTCTAAAAGGTACAATATGCATATGGTTGCATTCATGAACTACAGAGACATGCTTAGGTCGACTTGAATTCTAATTTTAGTGATTATTTTTTCATTCCCTTATCTGTAAAACTGAAAATAATAATATCTATCTCTAAGATTTCTGTGTGTATTGATTTAGATATTTTTCATGAAGCTGTACACAGGCTTTGTCACATGATAAACACTCAAGGAATGTTAGCTGCTGTGATTCCTTCTGTCGTGACTACAAGCCAGGGCACTATCTCCTTCCTTAATTATACTATAGCTTTTTAATTGGTTTCTTTCTACTAAACTTCTTTCTCTCTATGAATTGCAAGGAACATTATAAAATGTCACGAGCATTTTCTAAGATACAATTAATTATTATGGTATTTAAAGTATATAAATGTTTCAAAGGGGATAAACCCAACAATTTATATTGTTTGTATGTGAAGAACCAGATCGTGTCTTTTAGACTCTTAAGGCAGCAAGACGCAGATGCACAAAAGTTTGCAATAATCTTCCTGAGGATACCTGTGGTTAGGAATGTAATACTACCAGAGTTCCAAAACAAGCATCTTTCTGGAGCAGTTTATGGATTACTGTGACCTTCCAACTTTCCTGTCACTCATGGAAATAGCCTAGGATTGCCGCAAGAACATTCACTATGTCCTTGTGCCTTCCTGGAGCAGTAAATGACTGACTGAGACAGACAGGCTCAACAGCCGCACAGCAGATGGTCCTCAGTCATGTTTTAGGTGACTGCTTAGATTGAATATTATAAAATTAGAGGAAATTCTGCCAATTTCTCCTTGTAATGATAGAAGTGCAGAGTGAGGAAGTAAAAAAATCCATTACATTGAGCATCTTTAATAAAGTCTTCCCTTTTCCCTTTTGGAAAGGTTGCATGTTGTTGTAGAGCACCAAGGAATTTGCTTTGTATCTCTAATGAGCTCTGTTCTATATCACAGTGATTTGTATACAGCACTTACCTTCCCCACAAGACTGTGAGTGACTTAAAGGCAGTTCCACGTCTGATCCATCTTTGTATTCCAGCAACTAGCATGCTCTCTTGCCTACAGTATGTGCTCAATGAATACCGAATTAATGAACAACCAGATGAATAAATATACCATTGAAATTTTCATAATTAAATCATACTTTATAATGAAGTAGAGCAAGTCACTATTTTAAAGTACTCTGTGGAATATTGTTATGTGTAATGCCAAATCATCATTGTTTATTATATATTCCACATATTAAGTTTACTTAATTTGATGCAGTTCAAAAATGCCCAAATTGAGCATCTGTTAACTTCTATTGACTGCTAAGGTGCTGTGATGCAAAGAATGAGACGTGGTCCCTTTGGCAACTGTCTTAGTTACTGTTCTTGCTGTGAAGAGACACCACGACCAAAGCAACTGTTTCAAAGGAAAGCATTTAACTAGGAACTTGCTGACAATTTGAGAGAGCTAGTCTATGATCATCATGGCAGGAAGCAGACAGGCATGCTGTTGGAGCAATAACTAAGAATTTAAATCCTGATCCATGGACAGAGGGTGGGATAACTGACATAGGGTTTTCAGACTTCAAATCTCACCCACAGTGGCACACCTCCTGCAACAAGGTCATGCCTCCTAATCCTTCCTAAATAGTTCACCGACTGGGGGATAAGCATTCAAACAAGTGTACCTATGGGACCAGTCTCATTCAAACCACCACATCAAGTTTTATTTTCTGCTCCTTTTTGCGACACATCTTTACCTAGAATTGGCACGGTCTGTGCCATACTGCTCACCTCTGGTAGGGTTTGAGTGCGCCCTCTGAATTTCATGTCTTTGAAATTTAATCTCCAATCCTATATTTGTAGAAAAGTATGACAGCTGAGAGATTGTTTGACTACAAAGAGTCTTACTTCATGAGGGGATGTTTGCATTGCTATATAGTAGGTTGGTTGATTATCATAGAAATAGGCTTGTTATAAAGGTGAATGCAGCCCTTGTGTTGTCATGGGCTCACCTATGCATTTTCCCTCCTACCTGTCATCACTGAATGATACAGTAAAAAGGCCTTTGTCATCAGAGGCCCACACTTCAAACCCCACCCTCCAGAGACTGTGAGAAATAAATATTTCTTATAAACTATTTAATCTGTGATGTCTGTTCTAGAAGCACAAAACAAGCTAAGACCCATCGTCATGAAACTATGAGAGGAGTTTTTGGATTACCTACTCCATCCAATAGAACATGGTCTTGGGTTCCCTAGACCAGGTCACATAAGAGACTCACTTTCTTCCCAACATTATCGTAAGGGCGTCCCTACACTTGGAAGTCAGACAGTGCTTTGTGAGCAAGCCTAAACAATTCCTTGTAGAGAGTGGGGAAGACTACATTGGAGAAATCCATATGGAACTGAACTGACACCACCAAATGGTCAAATAAATGAGAAATTTTCACTAAACTTACTAGTGAACAAGGCTTTGTGCAATAATTTTATTCTCTTTCTGACACTTAGGAAAAGGTAATTAATTCTTTGCTGAATGTGTTAGGGGAGGAGGTTTGTCCTGTGCCTTATAGAACAGAGAACAGTGTTATTATAAGCTGTGCTGGTTATTTGTTTGTTTATATTTTTGCAAACATGACACAACCCCAATACACCTTGGAAAGAGAAATCTCAACTGAATAATTGTCTCCATTTAATTAGTCTGTGGGCATGTCTATGGTATATATCATTGACTGATAATTAATATAGAAAGTCCCAGCCAACCACAGGAAGTGCCATGACTGGGCAGATGGACTTGAGCTGTTGAAGAAAGGTGGCTGAGCAAGCCAGGCGAAGCAAACCAGTGAGTATTGTTCTTCCCAGGTCTCTACTTCAATTTTTAACATGGCTTCTTAAATAATGGATTGGAAAGTAGGGCTTAAAATAAAGCTTTTCTTCCCCCAAAATAGTTTTCCCTAGTGTTTTATCACAACAATAGAAACCACAGTAGAATATAAGCAGCTAACTTTGTTTCAAAACATTATTCAGTAATGTAGGTAAGCCCCTGATATCCTGGGTGAAAGCTAAAATAATAACAACATTGTCATCATTCTACACCAGACATACAAAATCTACTATTTTTGAGACATACCTTGAATATATACATATACTGAACAGAAATGGTGTGTGTGTGTGTGTGTGTGTGTGTGTGTGTGTGTGTGTGTGTGTGAGAGAGAGAGAGAGAGAGAGAGAGAGAGAGAGAGAGAGAGAGAGATGTGTGCCTGCACACAGAGGGAATGTATCCTGATATTGAAGTCCCCTTCTGTGGCCATACTAAGCTGTCAGAGTGTGTATGCTAATCTAATTTCAGTGTATATGATTATACTGTCTTTCTAGTTCATTTATGCACTTTCAACTGGAAGTGGTCAACATCAGATTCTTAAGTGATTGTGCATCATTAAGGTCACCTACAGTAACCCACAGCTTGTTTTCCTGTAAGCTGCCTTCGATGTCTCAGTCGCAGAGCTTCTGGAAAGATTGTGAGATAATGTTCTGAATAGAGCCGTGGTAGGGTCAGGGTTGGGTGGCTGGGCAGCACTTGTAATTCATCTTCAAAACTTAAGGGGAAAGTCTGTATAAAAATGTGGATATGCAGTGGCTCAGTGCTAAATTAAAATTTTAGAAATTTTTAAGAACCTGAAATATATGATCATGTGTATCCCTAGATTCCATTGTTTGACATAATTACAATAAAAAGAAATCCAGGCAGTCAATGAGGAAACCCAAGTCTTGTTTGGAGTCATGCACCGAATACTCACTCAGTACATAGACTTTTGGGCCCTGTATAAGATGGGTTAAGTCACTAATCCTCACAACAACTGAGGATTACAGTTCAAAGAGGTTAACTTACTTATCCAAAGAGCCGATACCATTTTTAGCCTTGTCTCCTTGACTTCTAAGCTTGTTTGTCTTTACACAGAAGCTTGCTGTGGGACAATGGTCTGTACCCTGGCGCTTGTATTTTAAAGAAATGTTGAAAAAGCATGGGATAAAACCGGACTCGCTGAACATAGCGGACAATAAGGACTACTGAAAACTCAAGAACAGTGGCAATGGGTTTTTGATCCTACTGCACATACTGGCTTTGTGGGAGCCTAGGCAGTTTGGATGCTCACCTTACTAGACCTGGATGGAGGTGGGTGGTCCTTGGACTTCCCACAGGGCAGGGAATCCTGACTGCTCTTTGGGCTGATGAGGGAGGGGGACTTGACTGGGGGAGGGGGAGGGAAATGGGAGGCAGTGGCCGGGAGGAGGCAGAAATCTTTAATAAATAAATAAATTAATAAATTAATTAATTAATTAAAAAATGCTGATTGGACAGTAGCCAGGCAGGAAATATAGGCAGGGTGACCAGGCAGGAAGTAGAGGTAGCATGATGAGAATTCTACACAGAGGAAAGAGTCAGTTTGCAGTCATCACCCAGACAGAGAGGAAGCCAGACACAGAGCAAGCAGTATGTGACTGCCTTGCTGAAACAGGTACCAAGCCACAAATAAGTATTATGGGCTAATATAAGTTATAAGAGTCAATAATAAGCCTGAGCTAATAGGCCAATCAGTTTATAATTAATGTAGGCCTCTGTATGTTTATTTGGGACTAAACAGATGTGAGACTAGGCAGGACAGAAACCCCAGTCAACAGTATCTGTTCTCTTTCCTTTGTCTTCTTAATTAGTGTAGGAGATAGTTGTTACACAGACATACAAAGGAGTTTGTAGCTATTGATCAGAAGTGCCGTTGGGTTATAAATACACCATTTCTATGTGGAAAAGGCAAGGCAGTTGATTGGGTTGACCATCCTGATAGTCAGTCCATGTTTATTTATTGCAGCACACTTAGATGATTCACCAATTAAGTGCCAACCCTAAATGGTAAATCATCTGGATTGGCTCGACCCTGTTCAGTACAACGGATTATTTAACATTCAGTAACTGAATGGCAAAACCCATCTCCTGTGTGGACATGGGTATAGGCTTTTATTTTCCTTTTTATGGAGGCAATGTTGTTTCAGAGAGGGGAAATAGAAGTCACCATACCATGCGTGCTTTCCCTGATAAGACTAATGATACACTGGATGATGAAGCCCTATTGTGTCTGATTAATCTATGCATAGAGTGTGCTGGGTATATAAAACCAATTAGGAAAATTCCCACCTACATTATGGATCAGCACAAGACAATATCCTCAGAAAGTAACTGAGAGAATGAATGTGTAAAACAAATATCAAATAAGAGTAGACGGAGCTAGATGCAGGCCTTGCCAACTGATGTTCAATACTACAACTGCAAACTGAATTTGTCAGAAGCATAGGTACATAGAGCCTACTTGCTCACAGTGGCCATTAATATTTCAGAATAGCTAATGGGGACTGGTTGTTTGAATTAATCCTTCCTTTTTTTTTTCTAAAATGTTCTTGCTTCATTCAGGATGCTTCAAGCTTAAGATTTGGGTTTAAGAATTATAGTGTGGGGTCTGTGTGTGTCAGAGAGAGATGCTAGCCTGAAGAAATGTTTCTACAGATAGATACACTCTCAATTTTTCATAACCTCAGACTCTTCCTAGTGCTTTATGGCCCTGATAACAGTAGATTGAGCCACACAAACCAAAGTCTTTTCACCACAGCAGGAAGCTGCTGCTGAAGCTGACCTCTCCTCCTGAATTGAAAAAGGTGAAAAGGAGAGACAGGCTCAATAATTCACAGCAGGGGGTGTCAGAGCCCTCTAAGGATTAGGAGGACTTAGATGGGGGGCTTTAGAGTTACTACAATGACAGAAAACATCAATGGCATTTAATGAAAGGCAGCCGGGGAGATAGGAAACTTTGTGTGCCCATATAGAACCACTTTCTGAAGGGAAGAATGCTCCTGTCAACAATGACAGAACCACTGGAAACACTAGCCAATGCTCCTTTAGAACTGGTTAGGCTACTGACTTATCATCAGAATGGGGACTCTCAACTCCAGTCATAATTACATATAGAGAACATGCCAGGATTTGTATGGGGAGAAAAAAAATGTTCCAGTTCTGAAGCAGAGAGAAGTCCTTATGGCAGCTTCCAACAATAACTTATAAACTCCTCTCAACAGTGGAGACTACACTTCTGAATCCATGCCGTCTTCAGATTTCTGAAGAAACAAACACTAAGATTCTACTTTCCTGCTTAGACAATAAGCTTGGTGGAGCAGGAAGAAGATTCACCAAAGGATTCAGGTGGGTGGCCCGTGCAAGGCTCACTTGAAGGTACTATAAAAGCGTCTCCTTCCCCTACTCTCCTTTTACTGGAGCCTGTGTTTCTTGCCCAATTCGGGGAAGACAATTAATGCTTCTCAGTATGCAGGTGGGTTGATGCTGTCGCAGATGGCTTCAGGATGGCTGTAAAAGAGGAAAGAGGCTTGCAGATGGTGTATTTACTCCCTTCTGGGTTTTTCTTTTGAGAGGGGGAAGGGTGGGAGACAGTGGGAAGACAGTACAATAATGTTGCCAGCTTCCAAAGTACTTACACTCCGAATTTTCTCAAGTCGCCACATTATTATCTTTCATCAAGTTATTACAGAGGAGAGATAAAGCAAGAAATTGAGAGAGGACAGTGGGAAAAAACCATCCTTGAACATCTATAACAGTCAATTCGCCGTCCTGTGGAATTACCTTTCATGGTCTTGCAGCCTGTTAGGGCTGTGAATTTCCCCCGAATTATTCTTTTCTGGGTGAAATAAACTTAATTACTGTGGCTTCTTCTCATAGGTCATTTTCCCCCAGTGCTGCACAATTATTTTTGGTCTTGACTTCCAGCTATATACATCTCATTTGCTCTGTGATTCTGAACCACTACAAGTTGATCCCAATATTCTGATAATGGCTTGTGAGGTAACAACTGGTGCTTTCCTGTCAGGGGATAACACTAACTCCCTTGAAAGCCTATCTGAGGAAGAAGTAGGAGGTAATGAAAACTCCCTGATGTGGGCAGCTTCTGCTCCTGCGTGGGCACAGACTTCCCATCATAATGAGCAGCCACAGCCCCTAATTAGGCCCTGGATCTCCAAATCTCCCAAGCCCATTCTTTCCATTCCTGTTGGCACAGAGATATTAAGCAGCAAATCCTCTGTGAAGTGCTTTTTCCTAAATTGGGACATCAACCCAAGAAAGTTCAGATCCATTGTCTTTCCCTGTGTTGGCTTTGAAGGAATAGTATCCTTCCAGCGTTTTGACATTCGAAAGGGGAATTAAATGAGAATAGGAAATGATGGGGGCCAGGCAAAACACTTGCCTCCCAAGTGTAAAGAGCCTAGTTTAAATATCCAGGACACACACACACACACACACACACACACACACTACTGTAAGCCAAATTTGGAATGATTACTAGTTACATGTCAAGTAGACTAAGTTGCGGTCACAAAGTCGGTATGGGACGTCCTTCTGTCTATGTGTTGCTTTTATTGGTTAATGAATAAAGAACTGCTATGAGCCCATGGCAGGGAAGAACAGAACTAGGTTGGGAAAGCTAGGCTGTATGCTGGGAGGAATAAAGGTGGAGTAAGAGAGAAGTCATGGAGCCGCCGAGACAGATGCTGGGAACTTTACCCAGTAAGCCACAGCCATGTGGCAATATACAGATTAATAGAAATGAGTTAAATTAATATAAGAGTTAGCTAACAAGAAACTAGAGCTAATGAGCCAGCAGTGATTTAATTAATACAGTTTCTGTGTGGTTATTTCAGGTATAAGCTAGCAGTGTGGCTGGGAACCAACAATCAGCCTCCTACTACACAAAGTGCTCTGGTAGTGAAAACTGACAAGGGGATCAGGCATTAGACTAGGTTAGTACTGATGGGCTCAGTTGAATCTACAATGTGTTCATATATCATACTACTATATTGCACCACAGAAACATGCACTACTGTCAATGAAAATCAAATTGTTGAACACAAATACAGTATAATATAATGTGTATGCCATTTTTTAATCTATAAAGTTACCTGAAAACAATGACTACAGTTCATAGGCTCAGACACAGAAAAGTTCAAGAAGTAAAGGAGCTTTAGCTAGAGTCAAGAAAAATAATGAAAATGGATTGAGGTAGGCAGGAGGTGAGATCTAGGTGGGTGGGACTTATACAAAGTCCTATGTCCTTCTTCATTTGTATCTCACTCATAAGCTTGAGTCATTTGTGAAGGAGAAACCTCAGTCAAGAAAATGTCCCCCATTGTACTGTAGGCAAACCTGTGCAACATTTCCTGATTAAAGATTGACATGGGAGAGCCTAGTCTATTGTGGGTGGTGTGACCTCTGAGGAAGAGGCCCTGAGTTGTAGAGGAAGAATGGTTGAACAAGATGGAGGAGCGAGCCAGTAAGAAACATGCCTCCACAACCTCCCTGCATCCATTCCTGCCTCTCAGACCCTGCTTTGAGTTCCTCCTCTGTCTTCCTCAGAGAGGAAATGTGACAGAGAGTGCTTAACTGAAATTAATTCATCCTCTCGGGTTGCTTTTGGTTATGTTATGCTATCATAG
The DNA here is from genome assembly GCF_014885135.2 of Alexandromys fortis. Taxonomy (NCBI): domain Eukaryota; kingdom Metazoa; phylum Chordata; class Mammalia; order Rodentia; family Cricetidae; genus Alexandromys; species Alexandromys fortis. The sequence goes on along the minus strand of NW_026067944.1, from coordinate 25,434,607 downwards.
CAACAGAAATCCTAACTAAAACACCCTACAAAGTCAGAATATATTTTAAAAAACAGCAACAAAGGTGAAACCTGCAAACCCCTTGCAGGAACATGGACACAGTTGCATCAGAAGGTGACTTGTGGCTAGTTATGGAGACTTAAGATGCTAGGGAGGTTTGTGACCCATGAAGTTGCAGATGGAAAAACTACAGAGCATGTAAGAGAAAGCCTCTCTTATGCAACTGGACTAAAATGTTCATGCTAGTGTGTCAGAAAAATCCTAACTCTGCATTCATGGTGGCCTTATGCACAGATGGATTCTTTATCACCCATGGCATGTTTTGCCCACCCACCCGGGTATTTGCCATATCTTCATGAACCATCTGCCTCTTCTGCAACTATAGGTCTCTACTCTGTCACATATTTAGGGACACAAGAACATTCTACTCCTCCACAGGTGCCTTTCAAACCCTGATTATCAGCCATTATCAACCCAACAGAGAGCCAAAGTTGTACAGAACATGCCGCAGAGAAGCAAAAAAACAAGAGTGTGTGTTTGAGGGCTCAGAATAACCAAATCAAGAAGAAAACTTGGGAGTTATCAAGTATCATGGCAAGCACAGAGCTAGACAGAAGAAAGGACAGAGAGATATATGGCTAACTCAAAGACTAGGAGCCAACAGAATACAGCATGTTCAAACCAATCAGTGAGCTCACTTTAGGGGACCAGGGCTTATAATTCAGAAGTGTGATGACATAAAACAGACTGTGTCATCTTCAACTGTGTCTCTCTGCTTAGCATGTGATGGAGTGGGAAAAGGGACACTGCTCAGTGAACAACAGGAGTCATTTTCTACAATGCTACTACAGCCTCAGGAAACTAGGGAATAAACATGGAGATTTAAGTTGCTCCTCAGGAAACTCATGCTGCTTTGGCTACCCTGTATCCTATAACCGCCCCCTCCCTTTGCTTTTTAGAATTTTCACACCACTCTCTTTGGAGTGCTAGCTTTAGTTCACGTGAAGGTTTTAGCTTGGTTTTTGGTTTTCTGTTTGTTATTAGTTTCAGTCCTATTCCCACGGATGATTAGCACATCAGGACAAGGTGGCTGATCACACTGCCTGGCCCTACATGAGTACCTAGCCCACACCATCCAGGCAGGAAGAAAATTGGTTCTCTTCTATATGGGTCCCAAAAGAGCTGAAGTGATTGTAAACTATCTCACCACATTGGGAAACTTGAAAATGTAATCAGATTCACCAAAAGGCAATCCTGGAACAAAGGGAAGCCTCACCACTAATGCACCACACCACAGTAGAATCTCAGATTATGCCCATATTTCTTTTTTCTTTTTCTTTTCTATTCTTTTCTTTCTTGTCTGGTTTTTCAAGGCAGGGTTTCAGGTTTCTCTGTGTATCTTTGGTGCCTGTCTTCGAACTAGCTCTTGTAACCAGGCTGGCTTCGAACTCACAGAGATCCGCCTGCCTCTGCCTTCCGAGTGCTGGGATTAAAGGTGTGCGTCACCACTACCCAGCAACTATTCTCTATTTCAATATCAACAAAATCTCCTCCTTTTTAAAGTCAGTTTATGCTGGCTCTTCTAGCAATTGATACAAAAAATCTTCATTAATATTTTAAAAGTGGGAGCCATTGTGGCCTCAAGTCAAGGTCTAGCTGAGCTTTCACACATGCTGTGCCAATGATAACATGGCTCATGTGAGCCAGCTTTATGCTGGAAGTCATGATGACCAAGAAGTAAATGCTAGAAATGCCTAATAACCATTCTGACTCCAGAATATTCCAGAAGATTCAGCTACAAAACAAAACAAAAACAACATAATCGACTTCGCCTTCCAAGTCTTTAGCTGCATTTTGGCATTTCTGTAGTAACTTCCACAAAATGAAAATATTTGACTTAGTTGTACTAAAGCAATGAATTTTTGAAGCAGTGAGATCAACAATGACTTTGAATTCATCGATTTATACATCCTCTTTCTAAACTGCCTTTCCATATAACTGAGCATCAAAACCCACTAATTTTATTGCTAAGGATATCATAGAATCCTAGATCCCTAACAAGCCTTTCAAGCCATTTTCCAGGCTGACCACACTCTGCCATGAGTTCTACCCATTCACCTCTGCCTCAGCCAAGGTAGAAGGTCAATGTGCTAGCTATATTGCAATTCTAAGACATAACATGGAACAGACACATACTTCTCTAAATGCATTATATATTTGTATAAGAAAACCAGACATATTTAGTAAGTTTTTACTAGAATGTCCTTTTCATTAATCTATCTACTTATGCCAAAAAATCATATTTTTTTGTTTGTTTGGCTGTTTGGGGGGATAAGTTATTTTTAAATTTGGGTTTCTTTATTGATTTTCAAGATAGAGTTAATCAGTGGAGCATTGGTTGTCCTGGAACTCACTCTGTAGACCAGATTGACCTCCAACTCACAGAGGATCTGCCTCCCTCTGACTCCCAAGTACTAGGATTAAAGGCATGCATCATCACCACCAAGGAAGAAATCCTATTTTTGAGAGCAAGAAGAAGATCTAAAATTTTGACATGTTTACTTGTCTATGACAGATTACAATATATATATATA
>NW_026067944.1:25424369-25431941 GCF_014885135.2 Alexandromys fortis | reverse complement strand
AGCCCTGATAGTAGCAAGAGACAAAGAAATATTCCTCTAGATTTTAGAAATAGTAGATCAAATTTAACAACTGAAAGGACAGGAGAGATGGCTCGATGGTTAGGAGCACTGACTGCCCTTTCAGAGAATCCAGGTTTAGGTCCCAGCACCCAAACATTGCCTCACAACCATCTGTAACTTCAGTTCCAGAGGATCAATTGCCTGTTGTGAGGAGGCAAAACAACATATCCTTAGACCCAAATTCTGAAGTCAAGATACCTTTATAATATACATGCTGGTTTAGCCCATACAACGAAATGTCTCTCTGTACTTAGCTCCTTCAAAGTCAAAAAATTCAAAGAAAACACAATAATATATATAATCCAGATTCTCTGTGAATTTTCCATCTTTACATGGCTTATTTTTCTTTACTCCTTTAAATCTATGACTGCCTGTACTCTGTCTCTTTAAAGACTTTACCTTTCCTTAAAACCATTTACTTCTTTTTATAACTGTAAGTATTCTTTTTTCTCTCTCACAAGCCTACATACCTTTTTAAATACACTGTGACCCATTTAATGATCTTTTCCATCTGTATTTGTCTTTATTGCATTTCTGTAATTATTTTCCGACCAGAAGTGCTTCTTGAAATGCTAAGCACTTCTTTAGAATCTAAGCTGCAGCATTGCTAGGGTATATATGGCCCTGCCTGCTTGCTCCACACAGTCCAACATGGTGGAAGTCCATTCACTGCCTCTGCAAGCAGTGCACATTGCCCCAGTTTCCAAACCACATTTAAGTGTTCGGCCTCCTGAAAGCACCAAAGGTCACATTTGCAGCACAGTCCAGAAAGCTGGTATTTCAAAGATGTAGCTTTTTTTTTTCTGCTACCACTTAACCAGGAAAACCTCTCTTAAAGGAGCCACAACATGGTACCAGCAAGCAAAGCCCGTTCATGAAAATAAATGTGAGTAAACTTTGTTTTTTGGTGTCTAAAATTCCTTTCCAAACTTTTGTGGATTTTATGTGGATTTAGTCAACCACATTGGCACAGCAATTTGTTAAAGGAGGGCTGCTTGTTGGTTTCCTAGCTGCTCAGCCCCCAAATAATCACATAGAAACTATATTATTTAAATCACTGCTTGGCCCATTAACTATAGCTTCTTATTGGCTAGCTCTTACCTATTAATTTAACCCATTTCTATTAATCTGTGTATTGCCATGTAGCTGTGGCTTACCAGGTAAAGTTCCCAGCATTTGTCTTTGGTGAGACTATATGGCTGCTCTGATTCTGCCTCCTTTCTCCAAGCATTCAGTTTAGTTTTCCCTGCTTTGCTCTGTTCTACCCACCAGGTCAGGCCAGTTTCTTTATTAACCAATGCTATTCACAGCATATAAAGGGAAATCCCACATCAATTGCCCTCCTTTTTCTGGTCTGCTTGGGCACCAGGCATGCAAGTCATACACAAACATGCATGCAAGGAAAAGACTCATACACATAAAATAAAAACAAATATATAAAAATTAAAGATCTACTGTCCTGCCTAGTCCTGCAGCTATTCAGTCCCAAATAAACACATAAAGGCTTATATTAGTTGTAAACTGTTTGTCCTATTAGCTCAGGATTATTATTAAGTAGTTCTTACAACTTAAATTAACACATAATTCTTGCCTGTTTAGTCACATGGTTTGGTACCTTTTCTCAGTATAGTATTTTCATCTTGCTTCCTCTGTGTCTTCTTCCCAGAATTCTCTTAGTCTGGTTGTCCTGCCTATATTTCCTGCCTGGCTACTGGCCAATCAGCATTTCATTAAACCAATACAAGTAACGAATCTTTACAGGGTACAACAGCATTATCCCACAGCATTTTACAGATGATAAAAAAAAATAACTAATTGTCTCTGCATGTTGAAAACACAATAAGAACTGGCAGCATATGCAGACAACTGAGCATTATGTGTTCTTTCTCAAGTGGGTAGAAAACTCTGGCATCTAGACTATTGTTGCTCTGTCTATCTATAGACAGGCTCCCTATTAACAGAGCTTTCAAACTTTAAGATAATAATTAAATCTCCATTGTTAAGCAAAAATCTCCAGAGAAGACTAGATTGACATGTTTTGCTAGGTCTATAAGGATTCAAATTAGTAAATCTCAGCTTCGTGCCCTTACACAAGTGTTGTTTGCTCTGTGGTGGCTTCTCTTCATCCCCACAACCCTGCTGGGTATTAATTGGATCCTCCCTTGTGTGTTGATCAAGAGAGTACACTCAACCACTACTCTGAAGTATCAATCTGAAGGTGAACTTAATGCAGTGTGATCATGTGTGGGTGGTGTAAGTGGGGAACTGTAGACTGTGCTTTCTTATTGTCAAGTCAACTTATTTCAGCACGGCTCTAACAGGGGCTAGGATAATGGACATTACCAGCATCTCAACTTAAATGGACCCCATGCTATTTGGCCATCTGCTTTTCTGTCTGATAGCTTTCATGTGGAGATCAATTCATTCAGTGCAGAAACAACCCTCATCCACTGTGCAATTAGATAAATGCCCCGCCTAACTGATCCTCTGCTTGAACAAGTCTGTCTATAATAATTAATATCGCAGCTGCACTGTTTACAACGATGTGTACATAAAGAACAGTACTTTAAACAGATGGTAAAAAGTTAACCACATTGTGTGTGTGTGTGTGTGTGTGTGTGCGTGTGTGTGTATGTGTGGTGCTGAAAACTGAACCTAGGGCTTCACATATGTTAGGCAAGTGTTTCACCAGTGAGCTGTGTTCCTACGCCACAACATGATTTTAAAGGGTATATTTAGTACAAATATTTGAGGAGACTGATCCATCCAATGACACAACAGTAGCTTATGATGCACTTCTTAGGTAGGACATTCTTTGTACCCACTCATTCCTACATAAGATGGCGTAGGCCGAAGTGCATATGCTACAAGCCTGCTTGAAACTGTATTTTAAGGAGCATCACAGCATTTTCACGCAGAGAGGGGAGTAGCAGGGCTATTTGTTTAACACTGATTGATTTTACATTTCCTCTCATAAGAGCCCTCAACTAAATGAATCAAAATCTCCTGGGAAAGATGGCTGTATCCCACAGTCTGTCAGCAGGTCAAGAGTTATTCAGAGACAGTCGTAACCCCAGAGTTCTAGTTAAATTCTGTTGCTGTAATAAAGCTGACCAAAAGCAACTTAGTAGAATGAAGGGTTTATTCAACTTATACTTCTAGGATCACAGCACATCTATGAAAAAAAATCAGGGCAGGAGCTTAAGTCTAAGCCATGGAGGAAGCTTCTTACTGGTTCACTCACAGACGTAAGCCCAGCTAGTTCTTTTACACAATCCAGGACCTCCTTCCTGAGCAGAGATGCTGCCCACATTGGGCTGAACCCTCCTATACCAATTAACAATCAAAAGAACCCCAATAAACATACCCACAGCCCATATACATAATCTTTAAATTGAGACTCCATCCTCAGGTGAATCTAGCTTTTATCAAGTTGACTGTTAAAACAGAGCAGGATATCTGATAAAGATGGGTAAGCAGTAGGTTTGAAGAACTGTTTTATCTACTATCCTGTTCAAGTCTTCTTCTTCTTATGGACTTTACTCTGCCATGTTGCTTAGTCAAGATATTTAAATAATAGCCCTTCACCATGAAATGGGAGCATCCTGTCAAAGTATAAAAAGGCAGTGATCAGGAGACTTATGGTCATAGAACCAGAAGAAGAACTGACATGGGGAGAATGCAGCCAGAGTCAGAAGAGTATTCTTTGTAAATCGAATCAAAAAGCTCAAAGCAATGGATAGCTCCTAACCTCTGATACCTGTGAATGTGACCTTCTTGGGAAATAGGGCAATTGCAGTTGATGAACTTAAAATGATGTCATCAGTGTAGGCCTACTATAATATGACTGTTGTGGTCAAATTGGCTGCATTTGAACTCACATGGGAGATACACATCTAGCTCTCTCTGTCCTTAGATTTCTAGGGAGGTTTAAGATGGAGGAAAAACCCACCCTGAATGTGGGTATCGCCATCCAGGGGCTGGGATCCAGACTGAATAAAAGGGAGAGAACAGAAAAAACCTGAGTTCTAGCACTTATCTCTCTGGTCTCTGACTGAAGATTTAGTATGATCAGTTGCCTAACTCCCAACACCATAGCGAGAGCTTGTCTTGATACCATGCTGTCCCCACCATGATGATGGATTATACTCTCAAACTCTGAACCAAAGTTAACCCTATCTCCTTTGTGTTGTGTTTGAAAGGTATTTAGAAACATTAAGAAGAAAAGCATTATAAAATCGGTGTCCTTAAAGAGAGAAAAGAATCCAGACATGGGCATAGATACCATAGAAGGAAAATGATGTGGACACACAGAGGGAAAGTCATATGTAAGTTAAGGAAGACCCAAGAAACTAACAGAGAAGGATGAACAGAAGATTGCCTCACAGCACTCAGAAGAAATCCACGTGGACAACACCTTGATTTTGGACATCTAGTCTCCAGAATTGCAAAGCAATAAATCTATTGCTTTAAGCCACACAGTTTGTGGTCCCTTGTTATCACAGCCTCGGGAAACTAATATAGTATTCCTCCAGCAAGCCTCAGACATAACTGGGCACAGAATTGGATTCTTGCAGTCACACAGGAGGGATCCTCTGATTATTGTAATTTAGACATTAAAGGTAAGGGAGGAAAACTTAGGAGCACTCAGGTAACAGCTCACTCTCGCCCTGTTGCTTTCAGAGTGTGGTGTCCAGTTCCCTCACTGTGTCATGGGAGTCAATTCTGAGCCCTGCTGAAACTGAAGTCCTTCAGAAATCGCCAGTATAATCTGATATGGTATAGTTGACGGCAGTAATATAAATACTAAATATAGCATGAACTCCTGCTGTGTTATTCCACAATATCCTTAGCACTTCACTGGCTATTAATAGTTAGCATTCAGTGGTTATCCTATGAACTACATCTACCTGCTTTAACACATGTCTATATGTGAGTCTCCCCAAAACACTCAATCCCTTTTAATCCAAGAATGGCCAAGGTTACCTGTGCTCAGAGGTTGGAGGAAAGAAAATGATCCATTAACAATCCAAAAGAGTTCTGCTGAGAACTGGATGGCATTTTCAGCGTGTTGAGAGGTCCAGGAATAATACTAACTATGTTTTGAAGCTTGCTATTTGCCCTTGCTATTCTTTTTCTGAGTTAATGAATATCCCTCTACTATAAAACTTTTAGTATCTGTAGATTTCTTTACTTGGAAAGCACAATGTATACTTAATTTAATGAATTGTCCTTTTCTGAACTGAATGATGAAAAAATTTAGATGGCCATTGAGTCCAGCGTTATGAAAGTCAAGGCACTAGCTATACCATCACATGTTGTTTTTTTCTTTCTTAGTCTTAGTCTTAGGTGTTTTGTTTGTCAGTGAGAAAATGTGTTTCTCAAATATCATTCTCTAGTCTACAACACCTCTAGGACTTTTCGCAGGGAAAGTCTATAATCTCACAAGTGATATACCATTAAAATACTTCTATTTAGAAAACTAGACACGACTTTGGCCCTTATGTAATAGAAATGAACAAGACAGATGAGGTCTCTGCTTTCTTACAGTTAAGCCTAAGTAGAACAGTGTACTAATTACTCTTCTTGTTGCCATGACAGAATGCATGACATAAAGAACTCCAGAGGGGAAAGGTTTGTTTTGTTCACTGTTTCAGAGGTTTGGGCCATCATGGGAAAGAAGACATGACAAAAATAGTGTTCTCTTTTCTTTTTCATTCAAGTCATAATTCAAGAGATGGTACCACCCACATTGAGGGAAGTTTTCCCCTCTCATTTAATTCTCTCTGGAAATGCCTTCAAAGAAAAACACACTGATGAGCTTCACCAGTCTGCAAGGTGCTTCTAACTGCGTCAAGTTGTCAGGGGAGATTAACTATTGTGTATGCATAGGTAAGTGCTGCATTGAGGAAAGCAAAGCAGGTGATTAGAAGGAAACAGAGAATAAGTTGTTTTAGACAGGAAAAGAAAAAAGAAAGTAGCATGTGCACTGAGACTTGACAGAAAGAGCTTGGATCTTGAACATTCTATGAAGAGGACACAGGCAGAAGCACAAGTTACTGAAAGCTTTAATGTGTTCAAGAAATGAGTTGGCCAAAGTGTCTACATTGTGTGTCATCGTAATTGACATTAGAGAAGAATTCAAGAGGCAGACAAGCGTTGTATGCAGTAGATCCTCTTAAGATATGACTAAGACAGTCAGAGGAAATGCTGAATACAGTGTGCTCTAGTTTGGAAGGTTTTAGTCTGGGGGTGTTAAACATCAGCTCTGTTGAACAAGACTGTTCAAAACAAAGGATGTAGAAAAGCACAAGAGAAAGGAGAGAGAGCTGCAGCAGATTGCTGCTGGAGTCTGCTGGGGAGAACTGCTGGCAGCTTAGACCAGGCTGGTGGCTGTCAGAAGAAACATAACTGAATTCAAAATGTATTCGGATAACAGGCAGGAATGCTGATCAAGCTAAATTGGATGAGTGAATTAACAGAAGCAGGAAAGTATGACAACATCTTATTATGAAAAATCTCAAACTAACAGAAATTGTGGAAAGAATTGAGTGTTGAATGTCTATGCCCCATGGAGACTGTATAATTAACACTCAGGATATTTTTTTCATTTGGATTTATCCTTCACACTATCAATCAATCAGCCAATGTTATTCTTCAATGCTCATGAGGTAAAAGTTGAAAACATCAGCATATTTCATATACATTCCTCTAGTGTAGTGTACATATTGTAAACTAGGACCAGTACTTGGTTACATGAGGTAAATGGCAAAACTCCACTACATGCAATGTAGTGACATTTGGGATTTGCCTGTATCTCTGTAAACCCAATTCAAGGTCTTTATTTTTTACTCTGTTCTTAGCCTACATGTTGCTGTTGCTTTTGTTGTACTGTTGTTGTTGTGAGAGCTGGCCATGGGCATGAAAATATTCAACAGTGTCCATAGCTTCTACCCACTAGATGTCAGTAGTAACACATACCCTTTTCTCAAGTTTAAAGAACAACAACAACAATAAAAATCTATCAACATTGCCAAAAAATAATATAGAAAGATTGTCCCCCATTGATAGTTACTGTTTTAGATAGTATGGAAATACAAACTTGACTGTCTTCCAGAAATTCTCTTCATAGACACCAGATTGGCAAACAAACATACCTCTCCCTAAAAGCAACTAGAGTTGTAGACTTTTAGCTTCATAGATCAGTCTTACCTATTATTGAACTTGATCTAAGTGTAATATTTATGCATTCCTATAAGGGAGATTCCACTTATGATTCACCCAGAGTGTATAGGAGAGCTTTGGTCCTGTACCATTGTTTCTTTAGTCATCCAATTGTAGAAGGGTAGTTGATGTTCTCAGTTTTATGTGTTATAAATAAGTTAGATCTAAATACTCTCATAGAGTTTGAATATTTATCATCCTCATTGTACTTTTAATTCGTATTTCCCTGGTGGTGCTAATGGTGAGTCTTTTCTCACAGGCTTATTCATTATAAATTATAATTAATAT
>NW_026067944.1:25393695-25423865 GCF_014885135.2 Alexandromys fortis | reverse complement strand
ATGTGTGTATGGAGAGAAAGAAAGAAAGAAAGAAAGAAAGAAAGAAAGAAAGAAAGAAAGAAAGAAAGAGAAAAAGGGAGAGAGAGAGAGAGGTATCTATTTATTTACTAAAACTCTACCAGTCTCTACACTAGTTTATTTTCTAGTTGTTGGGCAAAGTCCCTAACAAGCAAGTTCCAGGAGTAAAGGAGCCATTTTGGCTCATAGTTTGAGAGGATACATTCCATCATGGAAGTAAAGAATGGATGAATATTGATGCTAATTTACTTTTTAAAAAATTAGCCTTTGTTTCCAGCCTATAGAATGAGGCATATCAAATTCAGGGAATATATCTCTCCTTGGTTAAACCTGTCTCAAAATGCCCTGTCAGAAAAACACAAAGGTATATCTCTCAAGGGGTTCCAAATCCAGGCAAGTAGAATGGGCATCACAATTTTCATCTTAAAAAAACAGAAATCTGAAACATTTCCAAACTGCAACATGTCTGACTTTGAAACATTATTTTTTTATAATTCATTTATTGTGGGTTGGGGTATGCATGTGCCATGTATGAAAGTCAAAAGATAACATGGAGTTGTTTTTTTCCTTCTACCACATAGGTCCTGAAGATTAAACTCAAATCATGAAACTTGGCAGCAAGTACCTTTAGCCACTGAGCCATCTCCCCAGTCCAGATTTTTCAGTTTTGAATTAGGGAACACACGGCTTAGAGTCTCATCCAATGAGTGGAAGTATTTAATTTTAAGGATGTTAAGACTGTCCATTATTTATTGCATTATTACTGTTTCCTGTGTCCTAAAAACTTGCATTTAGTTCTCAGAGTCCCAAGAGACTTCTCCTTGGATTTCTTCTTGAGGCATTTTAGCAGCGATACTTCAACCTAAGATTTATAACATTTTTAAAAAATTACTTGAGCTATAATTTCTGAGGTTTTTTCCTTTAAAGCCTGCTAATAAAACCATTCCCTGACTTATCATCCTTACATCCTAAACTGCATGGCAATTCTGCTTTATTGACTGTGTTTCATAATTGTTTGGCTTATTTGTGTCATATAAGTGCCATTGAAATGGAGAGCCAGTGTGCTTGATTGTACTACAAAACACACCAGAAGGAGAGGGAGAATTCCAAGTCTGTGAAAGTAAGTTAGCAGGAGAAAATCAGGCCAACCCGAGAAAGTCTCGGGAGTGAGCAGATACAGAGGAGGGATTTCCTACAGTGCAGAAATAAGCCCTGGGTGTCTTCTCAGTTCCCTTACATCCTCCATAGCAAGCGAGGAGAGTCTGCTAAGGGCACTTGAAGGTTAATGACAGCCATCCAATCATATCACAGCAGATGAAGAACATTTGATCAACTATAATAACTAGTCACTAAAATAACTAGACCACATCAAATTATCTTGTTTGTTAAGATAAATGTATTGGATTAGTCATTTTACGAAATTCATGGATTGATATTTAACTAATTAAACTCATTTCTTCTATAAGAAGTGATTAATCCTTTTGATGTTGCAGTGTCAAGTAAACAGGATGAGTTGATTTGGAGAGGAACAGAAATTAAATAGAGTTTTCAGCAAAGAATATGTACATTTTAATCTATTTAGAATTCAAGCCATCACCATGGTTGTGTTTAATTTCTAAAATTCCCTAGACACTAGGCAGCAAACAAAGAAATGTAGGGAAATAAACCCTGCCCTCGCTAGATTCTCAGTCAATGGAAGATACAGAACACAGCATATTTTGGGAGTGACTGAAAGTTTTTTAAAGACACAGAAACAATGGGACACTCCCAACTGAAGGAGGTCAGGGAAAGCTCATGCCCAGTGTGAATTTTGACATATCAGATGGATAGACAGGTAGGACACGGTTGTGAGGGATAAACTCTAATGTGTATTACCCAGAACATACACTGAAATTTTTTATGAGATACAGGTCATCAAATGAAGAAGGATAATCAAATGGGTGGGTATACAGGTGACTTCAGAATGTCTGTTCCCTTTGTCATCTCTTGTTGATGTCTCTAGATGAGTTCTTTTGATGCATATCCAGTATTTGGCTAGAGAAAAAAACTATTGCTGTGATTTTTTGCTGTGGATGAAAGACAGTGCAACAAAGGCAGGTTGAAGTGAATGCAAATCGAAACATCACAGAAGGGTGTACCAGAACAATGCATGTGTGTGGAGGCAGGAAAAGGCAACATATTTTTCCAAGTATTCCAAGTTTCATTCCATTATGGAACCCCTTCTTTCACCATCTAGCGATCAGAAAGACAAGTGACAGGAAGGGTCTGCAGTTATAGGGCACTCGAAGGGACTCACTAAATATAACACAGAAGAATCGATTAGTAAGATAGAAAAAAAAAAAACAACTTTATGCTTACAGTAGCCAAGGTCAGCAGGAAGATCATCAAATCTGAGTCAACTTATCAGAGACATCGAAAAGGAAAATACTGTGGAAAAGTTCAGAAATGAAATAGTTTTTTTAAAAAAAAAAAAAAAGTAGATTGGAGGCAATTAAAATCAAATTGTAAAGGGATTAAGAAATAAGTGAATTAAGAAAAAAAATGAAATTTCATTTTACAGGTATGATGATTAACACCTGACTGGTGCTACCACTATTAACTAGTGGTGTGCTGGAAAATGTTTAAGTTTCAGATCCAAAATATAGAAAGGAAAAATCATTGATTTATAGAATTTGTGTGTTTTCAAGGTGTATGTACCATCTAAACTCCCCATAAAGACACCTACTTGCCAAATTAACTAATTTCAAGAAACTAATAGTTTGGTAACTGTCTGAATTTATATATAATTATTTCTTGAGAATTCCATTAAATGTATGTTGATCATATTCACCCTTCAGCTCCTCCTCTTTCTCTTCTCCTCTTTCTCCTCCTCCTATGTCCTCCCTGCTCTCCCCACACTTTCCTATGCCCCATACTTTCTGTCTTCACTTTTGTCCTTCCATCAAGTCTAACTTGGACCACCCATGGACATGTGTTTTAGAAAGCCATCCACATGAGTGTGGTTAGCTTACTGGAGGCTATACCTTTAAAGAAAACCAGCTTTCCCTCTCCAGGCAGGGTTAGTTGCCAGTAGCTTCCCAACTAGGGGTGGGACTTCACGCATACTTCCCCTCTCCATGCCCAAATTTTATCTAGCTTGAGCTTGTGCCAATATTGCATATGCAGTCACAACTTGTGACACAAATCCTGCTGTGTCCTGCAAACACTGTTTCCTTGTAGACACCCCACTGTCTCAGATGCTCATAATCTTTTGATCTCCTTTTCTACAATGATCTCTGAGCTGTAGGAGGAGGGGCAATGATAAAGACATTCATTCCATTTAGGGCTAAGAATTCTTCAGTCTCTCATTTTCTTCACCTTCACTGGTTGTGGGTTTCTGTGTTAATCACCATCTACTGCACTAGGAAGCTTCTCTGATTTGGATTGAGAAATTAACTAATTGATGGATATAACAATAAGTCTTTAGAGTCAGCCAAAAAGAGAATAACAGTAGTAGGTTCTACCCTAAGATGTGAGGTTTCAAGTCATGGGTCCTTGTCCCCAGTAATGATGTCAGGCAAGGACTCTGTCTTGCACAGTGAGCCTTAGATCTAATCAGAGAGCAGTTAATTATTGCCATAATATTCATGCTACTATCCCATCAGTGGGCAGATCTTGCCAGGCCAATTGTTATTGTAGTTCACAGTGTTTACAGCTAAGGAAGACTGGTGATTTCTTTTCTCCTCCATCAGCGTGCACAGATGCTGGTGTGGATGTCTGGTAAAAGAAAGACTTATTCACTGTTGATGTAAGTGTATACTGGTGAAGTCACTATGAAAATTGGTGTGTGACACACACTTACATCTTAATAATGGAGAAGCAGAGACAAGTAGGTCCCTGGGCTCACTGGTCAGCTGAACCAGGATGTTTAGTAGGTTCCAAGCTAGTGAGAAACACTATTTCTATACTCAAAATAGCCATAATTTAAGTAGGAGTAACAGCTGACCCCACCCTCTGGCTTTCACAGGCACACATGTACACCTGCATGCACACCTGCTCACACACAAATATACACTCATATACACCCACACATATACTTTTTTCTAAGAATGAAGATAAAATAGGAGTGTTTTCTAACACACACACACATATATATATACATATACACACATATATACATATACACACATATGTATATATACATATATATGTATATATATATACACAGAGGAAAGGGAAAGTATCTAACTATTTTCATTTAATATTATCTAGAGGCTGAAGTAGCAAAATCCAGTTAAAAAAATAAAGACCTAAGTGATTCAAAATAAGAAATTAACCTGTTTTTGTTTTAAGCAGCATAACTTTACACATGGAAAATGAGTAAAATATGGAATAGCTTGTACCTAATAAAATTTACATAGTCACTTGATAAAAGGTCAATATCCAAAAATTAATTGCATGCCTATATTCTAGGGAAAGCAGTTGTAAATTGAAACGTTGAAAAACTATGAAAGCATTGTAAAGTGTGAAGTCTTGAGAAAAAAGTGGCAAAAAACTTAAGACACTGGTTCTGAACACCACAATTTTTTTCATAAAAATATTAATAAAATTTAAATGAATATAAAAAGGCAACACATTCCTAAACTACAGAACTCAAGATGTCTGTTCTTTTATATTTGATTTGTACATTTAAATTCAATTCCAATCAACTTTGATAGAATGGACAGATTAGAAATTTTATTGCATATGGGAAAATAAAGGACATAGAACACACAAACCAATATTGTAAACACTTAAAATTGCAGGTGATACACCATGTAACTCAGTCTTCCTATAGCATTACTATGATCAACATAGTCAAAGCAGCATAAACACAGACTTGTACAAAGTGTAAGAGAATAGAGAATCCACAAATACATCATCACTTTTGTACACAGCCACACCTTCAAATGACTTCAACATAGGTTCCAAAAAAAAAACCCAGACTTGTCATCAAATGATACAGGAATAAACGGAAACAAATAGAACAACATGGGAAAAGTTCAACTCCTACCTTTAAATAAATACAAAATCAATTTGAAGCAGATCATATACATTAGCATAAAATGTATGGATGTGTGTAAAATTCTCTCTCTCCACGTACACACACACACACACACACACATACACACATAAGTATAGAAAACATTACAGTAAGCAAAGAATTCTCACATATAATATAAAATTAAGAGATAAGAAAGAAAAAATTGAAAAAAATAATTTGGGACCAATGAGCTGGCTCAGCAGATAAAGTTGTTTGCCACTAAGCCAGCCAATTTTAGTTTAATGGCCGGGATCCACATGGTAGAAGGAGAGAACTGAAATCCTCATGTTGTCCTCTGACCTTCACACAATGTCTTATACACAATGCACACACACACACAGAGAGACAGTGACAGTGACAGAGACATACAGACAGAGACAGAAAGGCAGAATGACAGACAGAAACAAATTTAATTTTAAAAGGTCTCTTAAATCCTTTTCCAAAATTAACTTAAATTGCACCAAAATTTACAACCTCTGTTTTTTTTTTTTTTTCAGGCACCATCACAAAATAAAAAGGGAACACACAAGGCGCTGGCTATAATTAACAATGCTATAGGGCATAGAGTAGACAACAGGCTCCCCTTATCTCAAGGGAAGCAATCGAGGAGCTAGTGGATATCCACAGGCACAAATCATACCCAACCTGATGTACAAAGCACAATATGATGCTGCTTAAAGAATATTACTAAATTCATGCTCCTTAAACACAATCATTGCAATGCAATAGTCAGGCTGAAAACCAAGATGGTTACTAAGGCACTAAAGGCAGGGAAGCCTATGCAGAATAAAACACTGGACAAAGGGGCTGTGTATAAGCCAGGCAGTCCAGGACAGGGTGGACAAAATTTCATTCCATTGCTCAGCTAGTAAGTCACTTAAAAACAGTTCATTCCTGAAATTATCAAGTATTTCTAGAATACTATGAATTGAGGGTAATTGAAACCATGGGAAATGATCTATAGATGAGGGGGATAATACTGTACTTGGAACATACTAGGAGGGTAGACTTGAGGACCATACCACAGAAAGATGGGAGGAAATAATAAGGTGGCCCAGTGACAGAGACCTGCTGATCCCTGGGGCTCACTAGCTACCCAGACATGCTTACCTAACCAGCACGAGCTGCCCCAAAGCATCCCTGTCTCAACAAAACAAGATGAACAGATGCCAAAGAATGACACTTGAGGGTTATCTCTGGCCACCTCACACATGAGCATGCCTGCTGCATACACACTTCCCCCCACACACACATACCTTCATACACATAAGCACACACAGACACACATAAAAATTAAAAAGTAAAACTATGTGAGTGAGAGATTTTTAAGTAGCATAGAATGACCGTTCCATGCTTTACCAGAAGACCAAGCGATAATATAAATATAGATGGGTTTTATTTTTCAATTATGTCTTAGTAAAGCTGGCAGTATAAAAAGTAGAAATACAAGACACAGACTGGAAAAAAAACATTTGTAATGTGTGTAAATGTGTCTAACAAAATAGTACATAAAGAATTATAAATAAAAATAAAAGCAAAACAAACATAAAAATGGAGGAAAATTGTTAAGCATTGTTCAACAACCCAGTGATGTCATGGAAACTTCCAAAGCTGAAAACACTCTAGTTAGTACAGCTGAAGAACAAACAGAACACACACCATGTGGGGGATTACAGTGGCACTGCCATATTACATATTATAGAGCACCTTGGCAGGTTCTCAAAAATTAGGTGTATACCAGACATATGATTAAAAAATCTTCTTGTTAGGTGTTCTCCAAAAGAGTCAATACATAATGTGTATGTTCATTAAAATCATGTAGATGAGTGTCAATAACAGTTTCAATGGCAACAGCCAAAACATTGAGAAATCCTAAATGTCCATTAAGGGTAAAAAAGGAAGTTATGTATATTGGTGCAGGGAGTGTTGTAATAGGAGCGGCGGGGCTGCGTCACCAGCACCCCAGCCGCCTGGCTAGCTTATGCCCCGAAATAACAACACACAAACTGTATTCTTTTAAACACTGCTTGGCCCATTATATCTAGCCTCTTCTTGGCTAACTCTTGTACCTGGACTAGCCCATTTCTAATAATGTCTTACCGGGAAGATTCTAGCCTACATCCATCCTGGGTCAAAGCTTCATCACATGTGCCTCAGAGAGCAGAGCTATGGCGTCTCCCCGGGAGAGGGGAGCATGGCGTCTCTGAGCTCACTTCCTCTTCCTCCCAGCATTCTGTTCTGTTTACTCCTCCCACCTATGTTTTAACCTATCAGGGCCAAGCAGTTTCTTTATTGCTTAACCAATGAAATCAACAGATTGATATGACACTCCCACATCAAAGGAGATTCTGCTCATCAACAGAGACTGAAGAGCCACGTGCCATCACCATAGAAACATTCTTTCTTCCGGCACTGTGGATTGAACCTGGGGCCTCACATATCAGACGCATGCAGTCTACCACGTAGCACTATCTGTGCTATCACTATCAGAGTCACACTACATTTCCCAAGCTAATTTTGAACTCACTCTAAAGCCAACACAGGTTTTGAGCTTGTGGTCCTCCTACCTCAACCTCCCAAATAGTGAGGTCTGGCCCTTCAGGCTCTGCTTTGAAAAAAAAAAAATGCAGTGCATTGAGCAAAAGAAATGGCACGAAGAGCAAAGGGCAAACCATTGCAATTCTATGGAATTTGAGAGAATTTACAACAAATTGCAATTGATAGAGAGTAGATTCACCTTTAAGTAGGGCAGTAAAAAAGAGGGAAAGATAAACAGGCAAGAAAAAGTATCTGTAAGGATTAAAGTTCATATTGCAGCTGAGGCGTTGCTTATGCTAGGTACATAACTTATAAAACTTCATCAAAGGTTATACCTATAATTTATACACTTGGTTTTCTGCAAATTATATCCTAATAACATCTATCTGATTTTTAACTTATTATTTTTAATACAAAGTAGTAGACATAAGAATAGCTACCATTTTTCAAGTACCTTGTTGCGGGATAATCTTTCTGTCTGGTATGAAGATATTTCTCTGCCAAGGCACCTTCTGATTTGTTTTAAAATGAGCTGAACACCCAATGGCTAGCTAGGCAGGAGAGGATAGGCAGGACTTCTGGGCAGAGACAGGAACTACAGGAAGGAATCAGAGAGGCAGAGATTCGCCAGTGAGAAGTGTAGGAAATTGAATGTAGTGTGTGGGGGAGAGGTAATGAGCCACACGGCAGAGCGCAGATTAATATAAAAGTTTTAAGATCTAGTTGGGAAGAAGCCTAATCTAAGTCCAATTTCATACTTAATAAGAAGTCTCCATGACGTTATTCAGGAGCTGGAGGCACAAGAAAGCATGACTATAGTACCTTGTATGCATTAGTCACTCTGTGAAGTGTTGATATGCCCTACCATCCTTACAATATCGTTCAAGCATGAGTTATGCTTGGAAAAATCACATCAAATGGTGAAATAATCTGATCAGGTCACACTCAATGCAGTACAGGGGAGGGGTCCACAGAAAGGTAACATCTAAAGCTACTATATGAGGATATGAAGCCTGTATGTGTGAAGAAAGAGACCAAATCAAAGTAGGGGTTTTGTCAGAGTGACTTCATGTTTTCAATGGAGTCGTAGGTGGGACCACCCATTTGGGTAGAGATGGAACCCGTAGGGAAATCTTGAATGATCCCAACAAAGATAAAATAAAGATTGCAGGTCTGCCAGGCCTTCAGTGAGGTAGAGAAAGATCTAGTGTGAGGGCAGGGGACTGGCAGAGTCTGGGACTCTGCCACTTTATCTGCCATCTTCTGAAAACAAAGATCAGTGATGACAATGACAGAGGCTCAGTCGAGGTGTGAGGGTATAAAACTGTCCCAGGCAGGAATGACCCAGAGGCCTCCGGGAGCGACTGATAAAAGCCATCTTAGTTGAAGCATAAAAAATATCTAATATCTGTCCCAGCTGAGGGGAAACCTGGCAATTCTCTCTTCCTTTTTTAATTATAATATTTGACTTACTATGGTTCTGTCAGACTACTAAATTGGAAATGGAATAAAATATAGTAGATAGAAATTTTGGCTGAGCCAATTAAAATATTCCATGGAGAGTCTTTCCTGTCCAAGCAACATTATGAACCTCTGAATAAATTGGGTCTGGGCCCTGGTTTGTTATTTTTAATTTGGACTAGTAGGGTAGATATTAAAAAGACTGAAATTTGGAGCATATTCAGTCACTCACATGCTGATCTGAACTCTAATGTGTCAAAAATTGGCCTTCACAATCTCGACTTCCCTCTCACTGCCAATATGTGTCCATTCCTTTCCTTCCCACTGAGAAACTTAGACCTCAAGATTGTCCACTTTCTTTTCTCCTTTTCTTCTGTGCTATAACCACCCCTTGTTAATGGTACTTGTCTCAGTCAGGGTTTCTATTGCTGTGAAGACACCAGGCACGGCAACTCTTATAAAGGAAAATATTTAATTGGGGCTAACTTACAGTTCTATAAGTATAGTCCATTATCAACATGGTGACACATAGGGGCATGCAAGCAGACATGGTGCTGAAGGAGCTGAGAGTCCTACATCTTGATCCCTAGGCTACAGGAAGTGAACTGTGTCACTGGGCATAGTTTGAGCTTAGGAGAGCTCAAAGCCTAGTCCCATGTGACACACTTCCTCCAACAAGGTCGTACCTTCTCCAACCATGTCACACCTCCTAATAGTGCCACGCCCTGTGGGCTTATAGGGGCCAATTATATTCAAACTACCATGGTACTATTCATGAAGATATTTCTGTAGTCAAATATGTTTGGGAAACATTGTCTTAAATAGTTACAAACGCCTGCTGGAAAACCTCTCAGAGTGTAATGTGCTCCCATGCCCTGAGAATCTTCAAGGGGGAGATTTAAAAAACGCCCATGAGGCCCCTGTGGTTGTAGCATTACCTAAATTCACCTTGGGAAACATTGGCCTGAATTGCAGTAACTGTTATCAACCATACCCTCTGTTTTCAGTCTTTTATTTAAAGCCACGCTGAGTACCTGTACTGGGGAAATTTTCTCCAGTCATAGCATTCTTGAACGGGGTCTTATGTGCTGAGGACTTTGTGACACACATGGAACCTGCTTGTCATGTCAGAACCTCTGCCAAGGTGACCCACCAGGCTTTTGATGCCCATCTCAAGAGCAGCAGCTGCAGGCACGCAACCGTCCGGAGTGTTCCCAGGCTTTCAGCATAGGGAAAGAGTTCTTTCCTGAAGAAACAGGGCTTTGGAGGTTAATCCTCAAGAGGAGACAGCACAAATAAATAAGAAGGTAACTTAAAAATTCCTGAATGACTCCCAAAGTTTATATGCAAAGGGCATCATCAGCTGTGTCCAGAGGTCACTGTTGTTCTACATCCCAAGGTTTTACATAGTGGCCAGCAGGCATGATGAGTCAGAGCCTGGGCTGGTGGGAGTGGCTGCCCAGACATTTCTTACTGCAGAAAGAACATTCTCATCACACAATCTACCTCATCTGGTATAACAAAAGCCAAGCCAGTTTCCACAGTTAGAATCTTGGAAGCTCCAGCTTGTATAACCCAAAGAGAATGGGCTTTTAAAATGCTTTCTGGACTTCAGAAGTCTAACAAATTCCATATATGCCACATACCATATACAAACTATCTAAGTCATTCCTAAGTATTTTGTACCTAAAATTATTTGATATACCAAATCCAAATACAATTTGACCCTAAAATTAGAAGTATAAACAGACATTTTTGGTTTAGTTTCAACTTTCAAGAACTGGAATAAAGAGAGACTGTTTCTTCAAGGTGTGTTTACAAAGGAATACTAGAGCTCTCTCCAATTTTGTTGATTTGTATTTTTAAGAGAGAGAGAGAGAGAAAGAGAGAGAGAGAGAGAGAGAGAGAGAGAGAGAGAGAGAGAGAGAGAGAAGTTCATGAATGAATCCAGCCCTCAAAGGATACCAGGAGAGGAAGGAGGGGCTTGTGGGAAAGGGAGGAGGTAGGGCTTGCTCTTTCCATTATGGAGGCTTTCAAAACACTGGTCCTTCAGTCCTTCACACTACTCCCTGAGAAGCTGTGCTTACTGTCTGAATTCATACCAGGCCAGGAAAAGCCCTCTTTTAAGTCACAGAGAGTTTCAACATGTGAGATTAAAAAGTAACTATGAACAGGGATGGAAAAGGGTAGGGATGGAAAGAAAAAGAAAGCTGAGAGAATGAGTACATTTACAAATTGAGACATCTTGGCATCTCTGGCCTGCAAGGCTCCACGGAGGTTTTAAAATAAAAAGAGACAGCGCTTGTTCAAAATGTCCAAATCAGAAAGAAAGATCGACTTTGGAATGGTATGTGTATCAGTAATGATGTGTCTCTGGTCTGGAAAATAACAAGGAGGATTCCCTGGTACCACAATAAGACTGCAAGTGAATGAATTTGTCCTAAAAAGCACTAAGAAGTGGGTCCCCCAGGATATGTGGGTCCCCTAGGACCTGTTCTTAGAACTGTACAATCAGCGCAATTAAACCCCACATTCACAGCGATAGAGTAGACAGAGAAGCAATGACAGATGACCCACGCAGCAGGTTTAAGGGAGCAGCCAGGTAACTCAGCACCTTTATTACATGTACCTGAACAAGGAGGGAATTAGTTAATCAGAGTAGGGGTCATCTGTGAACTGATTCAAGCTGCCATCAAGCCTGAGGAGGAAGGTGTGGTAGATACTTTCTGCATATACTGTCAACATCTCTGCTTGGAACAAGGGAAGGTTTGGCCTATCCCCTGAACCTGAACTGGGAAAGCTTTGTCACTCCCATGGGGTCCTTGACACAGTCGTGCTTGTATTAACAATGTACATCCACTCAGGACTTCATTCACTTCCCATTGTATCCACAAATCAACTGGTCAGTTGGTCACTGTCTCATCTGGGTTGGATCCAGCAAAGAGGCTCTGCGCTTTGGGCTGAAGCTACACTGCTTCGTACTACAAGCCAGGGGGCTCTATTCTGCTTCTTTCTCCTTATTCTCAGGTCACAAGACTATCCTAATTATTTCCTGCTTCAGTCACTACACCTAAAACTCAGGATTCAAGTCCTGGGTAGTCTACAGACATCATTGAACAAGGCAAATCAAAGGGCCAAGCCCAAGTTCAGAGAATAAAAGCTATGCTCCCTTCTTGAGAAAGAAGTCATAAAGCTATGTGGCAAAATGTGTAGATCAAGAGCTGAAGAACCAGTTCCTCTAATCCTAGTGGACTGTTATCTTATCAGTTCTTAAGACCCCTAAATATCTTTTCTAGATCACTAATTCTTTGCCAATTAGGAGCTGGATACCACTGCAGACGTGTTTGTCTCTCTAAGGCTTTGCTCTCTAAGTTCAGTGGAAATCAGATCAATGATAAGATCCTGCAAGGACAGTGGAGGGGAAGGACTCTCAGGAGCTTGCCAGAGGAAGTCAGCAGGGCAGGAGAGGGAGGGAAAATGTATTAATTATGCCCTTTGCCAGACTTCACTAGTTACAATGGATAAGCAAAAGTCCAAGTCAGTTTCAGATACTCCTCCATCTCTGACGTCATCAGACTCCTCATCTCTCGTGACCATGGACCAGCAAGCTTCTTAGACTTTCCTCAGTGCTCACAGCCATTGCAGCACTCAGACAAAAGGTGAGAGGTGGAATCACGCTCAGTTGTCTCTCCACGCAACTTAAATGGAATGTTCTACCAGAGGACATCCAAGAAGATGCAGCAATCTAGGCATCCCAGGTTTAAAAAAAAATTAGCCAGAGTAAGTTTTCACTAATGGGAAATGGAAAATGAGTTCTGGATTGAGACATTCGACTTTTTCTCCTTTCCATGAATTGAAACTTAACATTACTTCTGTCCAAGAGCACAGTCTGTTGGGAGATCTCCCAAGTATCTAGGAGATACACCCACTTTGACTATGCAACTTTGCTCTTGAAATAGTGAGTATCTAAGAAATGTATCTCCTTGGATTACTTCCCTTTGTCCCACACTTTCCTATTCTACTTGGATTTGAACCTCCCATATAAAACATCAGTATTTAGGATCTTGATTTGGGCTCTATTTTCTGGGTGACCAGGAGACAGAAGAAGAGACATAGACCTTGGGCAATGAAAGACAGGTTTATACTGTAATTTCCTGTTCACAAGGCAGAAGTATCTGGATCCACAAGTCCCGGTCTCCAATATTAAAGGACCGACTCACTGTATCCTCTATGGTGTTGGGGAATAATGAGTGTCTAGGCGACTCATGCAGTAGTTCAGAACTCACTTTCTGGACTCCGCAGGTCATTTTACTGAGTAGCAAACTAATAAAAAGAAAAGAACTCAGAACAAGACATCCAGAGACGGAGATCTCAACCATGACCTGTCATAGAGGAGGGTTTCTTCCCTAAGATGGCATGATCGATTAATAGATGATAGATAGATAGATAGATAGATAGATAGATAGATAGATAGATAGATAGATAGATAGATAGATAGATAGATAGATATACAGATACAGATATAGATACAGATACGGGTATAGATATAGATATCAACCTGAGCTCAGTCTTATAATAAATTATGACTCAGAAGGTGACTCAGGTTTGATTCCTGTGCTAACGAGACCACACTGAGACAGTATCAAGCCCAGGAGAAATAAAGAGCTCCTAAAGATAAAGAACATAAAGGCTTTCTGAAGGACATGGGTTCAATGAGAGTGTAACACCTAATAATCTCGTAAGTACTGAAATAAACCGTGTTGCATTATGAGTGGCAGGGCTGCGTCCCTGGCACCCGGCCGCCCGCATGGCTAGCTTATGCCCAGAAATAATTACATGGAAACTGTATTCTTTTAAACACTGCCTGACCCATTATTCCAGCCTCTTATTGGCTAGCTCTTACATATTGTTCTAACCCATTTCTAATATTTTGTGTAGCCCACGAGGTGGCTTACCAGGGAGGATCTTAACCTGCGGCTGTCTGGACTGGGAGAACCATGGCGACTCCCTGACTCAGCTTCTTTCTCCCAGCATTCTCTCTGTTTACTCCACCCACCTATGTTCTAACCAATAAAATGGGCCAAGGCAGTTTCTTTATTATAATTAACCAATGTCCTTCCTCCATCAAAACCGAGCAGATGAATGAGGAAAAAGGACACACCAAAAAGGGAGGACAGGGGCCAGGCTCAACCTCCATTTTTCTATGCCAAAGACCATGCTGTTGTGTGTTACATGCTGAGAAGCACAGAAGCTGCACAGACGGCTCCAGGGATGAAGAGGGCCTGAGTTAGTTAGATATGAAGGACTACTGAGTCAGCCATGCCTTCCACCTCCTGGCATTTACCATGATCATGCCCTGTGCTGTACACTAAGGGAACAGAAGGATGTGAAGACACCTTGCCAATTTTGTGGACCAAAAGATCAAGTACAAAAATTCTGAAAGTGCCCAGTACTGCCAAGGAGAAGAACCAGACCCCTACAGGCTCAAATTATTCTGGATATCCACAGGAATCTCAGAACCTTGACTAGGCTGGTCCCGGACCTACACACCTACTCTGAAGTCATCCTTCATGGTTTCACAATCACCATTAAATGACCCAAGAACACATGGCGTGAGCATCTACATGCACTAGATCCAGAGTCATATGGAACATTATGAAAAATACATGAGAGGCTCTCTTGTGACTCATCATCGGCTCTGAGTACTTAAGTTTACAGTGCTAGAAGTTTCTTTCATTTCTATCAGTTCCCTTCCATGGAGCAGCCTTTGGGACCAAAGGGACCAGGACTGGTCTCCATATTCTGCCCCACTGATCTCACACAACGGGATGGGTTGAGCCTGAAAGCCATTGCTGTTAGGATGTGGGGTGAGAGATCTGGCTGGTGGCCTGTCACTTGCCGAGGAGTGAACCAGAGCGGACAATATTGGCCCCGAAAGGCCCTACACAGTCAGTCTGGTGGAGGAGGGATATTATTAGTGTTGTTGCCAGAAATGGACTGTGCTAGTTGAGTGTCGGCATATGCCTATAATCCCAGCACTTAGAGATCAAAGCAGAAACATTGCAGCCTCAAAAAGAAATGACTTGTGTCATCAGAGCTAATGAAAGAAAAATAGATTTAATTTTCTGTTTATTGTGATTTCTACCACATACACAAAAAGTACATATATGATTTTCAGAATAGCATTTGTCCTTCAGGTCACCCAAGGGAAAGCATTTGCTAGCACAAGTGAAGCTTTTGTCCTCCCTAGACATAATCAATTTCCTGATTTTTGTAAATTTTCTCTTGCTATTTATTGCTTTTTATCACATATGTATCTGCTCCTAAGCAATGCAGTGATTAGTTTTATATGGTTTTGCTGTGTTTATGGGTCTCATTGAGCATCCTATTCTGAAGATCTATAGTTTTAATAAAATTTAGAATTTAAAAAGGGAATATTTTTCTGTACCTATCACGCAGATTCGGTATAAAGGTCAAATGAAATAGTAGGCATAAAAGCTCTTAGAAAGCTCTGAAGTGTTAGGCAGGGAGTGAAATTTAGTTTGTTGGTAGAGTGCTAAGAAAGTAAAGAAGGGGAGAGGCGAAGAGAGGATGACAAGGACAGGAAGGAAATCTTTGTACATTCAGCATTGCCACTATAAATAGACAGCCACACTCTATATTTTGTGCCACGGGCTCTGCATCTGTCCTGGCTAGGATGACTATTACTGAGATGAAACACCATGATCAAAAACAACTTGGGGAAGAAAACACTTATTTGGCTTACACTTCTGTAACACTATTATTGATCATTGAAGGAAGGAAGTCAGAACAGAAACTCATGCAACATGGTCAGCATTCGGAAGCAGGAGCTGATGTGGAGGCCATGGAGGTGTGCTGCTTGCTGGCTTGCTCACCGTGGTTTGTTCAGCCTGCTTTCCTATAGAAGCCAGGATCACCAGTCCAGGGGTGGCACCACCCACAATGGTCGGTGCCCTCTCCCATCGATTACCAGTTAAGAAAATGCCTACAGACTTGCCTACAGCCCCATCATAAGGGAGCATTTTCTCAAATGAGATTCCCCCCTCTCAGACTACTTTAGCTTATGTCAAGTTAACATATAACTTATCAGCACAGTATTTCCTGTCCCAACTTCCCCTCTCTGCCCTTGTAGCACAGGAGCAACTGTGGACAGCGTGAGAAGAACTGACATGCCTGCCTATCCTCTTGTAACAGTTTTATCTGGGTGTCTCCTCAAGGACCACATGTTAAATTTTAGCCCTTAGCACAGTCCTGTTAGGAGGTGGAGACTTTAAAAGATAGGATTTAGTAAGAGGTTGTCTTGTCAGTGGGCTCTTGGCCCTGAAGGAGATGAAGATCATTGTCCCCTGCTGCTTTCTCTCTTCTCATGTCCCAATGTGAGTTAGCTGGCCCAAGGGCCAGAGTTTTCCAACCCTGAATTTTAAGTAATAGATACAAGAATAGTTTTGCATTGGTCTCAGATTCTTGGATAAAGCCCACTCAGGAGACTACTTATGACAATATTTAATTCACCAGAAGGTTTAACAATCTTCACCATAAAAAGTGTGGTCATATAGCTGACATTCCTCACTCTGCACTGTGAGCTCTTGTTCTCTTGCCCCATACAGGGATGGCTTATGTTATGTAATGGGCGCTTTGCACAGTTTGAGTACTTTAAAAGGATAAGTGGAGGACTGGTCACATTTAAAGCTAGAAAGACCCCAGCTATATCCCCTGGAGCAGCAGCAGCAGCACTGGCTGCCTCCTCTCCCACTACAACCTCTTACACAAATCTTCCCTGCAGAGGGCAGGAAAAGTGAAAATACAGGGCCTAGGACAGACTTTCCGGACCCAGCCAAGAGTGGTCTCTTCCGTTTCCTGTGGCAATGTCTGCTGCCTCTGAGAACTTCCACTAACCCTCTTTGCTGTTTTCAGAATTGTCTTTGAGTTTCATTCCCTGTTAGCCAGAGGGGACAGTAGTGACAGCTGAGAGCTACTCAGCATTCCAATCACGTATAAGTCTACCTCTAGCCAACCCTCTCAAGATACAAGTACAGAGGGAATTTTTTTTTCACATCCAATGCCCCAGGAGACCAGTAAACTTAAACTTGAAAGTAAGAATAAACAGAAAAATAGGATAGGAAAAATTAAGAATAGTCACTCAACCCTGTCCGTCATCTTTATTTTGCTCCTCATGAGGCTTTGAGGGACATACTTCGAAAATGAAGACAACCAATGAGAGCACAGAAGATCTTGGTGTGGGGGATTTCTTGTACTGGAAGCACCCAGAACTTTCCATATTATGCAGGCTAACTCAGGATATCCAAAGTAGCCATTGCAAAAAACTTCATTGTTAAGGGGCTTTTCACACTGGACTGTGGTTTCAAAAATTAATGCATTATCAGAAACTGATCATTGAGTCAAGGCAGGCAATGAGAATATTTGGGATTGGAGAACTTGCATCTTCCTCCTTGGTACAGGTTTTAGAAAGTGGGCATGACTCTGTTTTGATTTTGTGCCATCCACAAAGCTGCGGAGGCTCTCGGGGTACATTAAACTCAATGCTGCTGTCCTGTGTACAGCCTCTGCAGGAGCCACAGGGGCTTTTTAGGATTTGAGCTTGTCAGTCTGAAGAAGTTCCCCCAAGTCACTAACCCTCAAAGTGCACTGTTTTCTAAGGAAATGGGGGGGGGCTTCCCTTTTCTTATGCTTTCCTGAGAATAGAGACAGAACTACATTCCATCTTCCTGGAGTTCTGGGCAGAATACTGCTGCCACCAAGATTAAAATCAGACCACCCTGTCAATCACAGTACAAGCATCAAAGACGGCTGGAGCAGGCTAAGACATGTTTGAGCCTTATGAGGTGTCTCCAACCTCCCTTCTCTTCTCTTTCCTCCCATTTGTGATGCTCCAACAAAATGTTGTTTCCCTCCTCACCTTGCTTTTACTACAAGTCCATGCTGCAAGCTAGCCCTTACCTAACCTCCCTGTACCTTGACTCCAGTTACTAATATTCCTATGTTTAAAACCCATATCACTTACTGATCCATAGTTCCTCTGTGTTACAGCAAATGAGGCTCCTCATTGTACCCCAAACTCACCATACCGTCCCCATTTACCTTCTTTCCTCATGCCGTTTTCTCAGCTTGGACTGTCTTACCTCATCTCTATTTCTTAAAATATTCCAATGCCCAGTGTATACAGTATTTTGTCTAAAAGGGGCAATTAAAACTTTTATGGTTCCTTTAAGTTTAGACTCGAATTTTATTTCTCTTATGCTGACCACATCGTCTCTTGCATTATAACAACCTGCCTTTCCTACCGTGTTGAAGTCGGGACACTTTCATCTCTGTGTGTGCTCTTCCAAATAGACAATCCATAATAGATGTTCAGTTAATACTCTCTCCTCAGTTAATGGCTCAAGTGCACAGTCTGAGGCCTTAAAAAGTTAATTGGCCTTTTTTATGACTCAAAAATAAATCCAGAATATATTGTAAGTAGGAAAATGTTTTAAACTGTGCATCTTGCCCCGTCCTTTATAAAAAGTCAGAGAGAGATCTCACGGCAGTTTTCTCATGCTGATCACCTGCTTATTTACAGAATCGGATCCTATAAGCCTAGGAGAAATAACTTAAATCTTAGCTTCCCATAAAAGCAATCTTATAAAATTGGTTTCCGCTCTTAAGCAAGGCTTGGTGCCCAACTTCTTTATATGGATGGTCACAAGCATTGTATTTCATCAATTATAAATGTTACACCTGTACTCTATATTACATAGAACTCTCTACAGTGCACATAAATCAATTAAACAAGGCAACACAGCAGCCTATAAAATAAAACTTTATTTAATCCAGTCCATCATAAAGGTCTACAAAACGAAACTTTCCTCATCTTTAAAAACCTTATTAAAATAAATCAGTAGGGCAAGATCTGCCTTTAATAGGGCCAGAATTTTGGAACGATTTTGTTTGAGGACAAATATTTTTCAGAGACAGTAAGGAAATTTTATAGGAAATTAGAGACTACATGGATTTGGAAGAAAATAATTCTATAATGTAAGTTCAGTTGTATTGCTACTGGCAATTGGCCTATCGTGAGTATAGCTCTTAGCCAGCAAGCTTAGATTTTTCTCTCAGTGTGAAAGGAGCTTTGCTGCCATCTGAGTGGACTTTTCTCCACACTAGCCAGTTCCCTCTGTTGCTTGATTATAACGTAGTCACAGAGGCACTGCTCACGTTATAATAATCTTGACCCAGGTACTTTCCAATTTAATAGCCTAAAATTCTTTAGTGCCAACTGTTATCATGCCCCTGATATTTCTTCATGTTGCTAAAAGTCACAGTTAAACTTCATCCCAGAGGGTGGCTAGTGGAGCCCATCCTACAGACCTACCTGTGACTTCAAAGCACCACACCCAGGTGTTTGCCAATAGTTACCGTGCTTCCATCTTAAGTGTTCAACTGGGAGCACACTGTAAACTGCCTTGTTCTGGAACTTTTTGCCACCACAAAATACATTAATTCAGATAATCAGAGTATCTGGGAGATGGAAGTTTCAGTATTTTTATATAATAATTTTATATTCTCTGAGATTTTCATACAAGCATTTAGTCTATTTTGATCATTTTCACCCACCAACTCCTTCTGCTTACTCCTCTCAGGTCCAGCCTCCAACTCCACCCAGCTTCCTGTTGTTTTTTCTATAACTAACTAACTCTAATTTGTGATGCCAGAATATTCATGGGTATGCGACCATCCTCTGGAACATGGTTGACATACCAGAAACCACACTTTTATAGAAAACTGACTCTCTTTCCCCCAGAAGCTACCATCTGTAGTTTCTCAGGTACTGGGGGTGAAATACAGGGTACTGGGGGTGAAAAAAGAAACCTTTTTCCTTTCTGAGAGTTTCACTAATCTTTGGATATTATAAAGGTAGTGTGATACACTTAGCAAAATAATTGTAGCTGATTCGCTTTTAGGTTCTAGGAGGTCCCTAGCATAAGTTCTTGACCATATTAAACACACCAGGTATGTTTCTTCCTGTGATCATAAAAACCAGTTGGTTCGTTAACTCCACAACATTCACGGCACCATTAAACTGATGTGCATATCTTTCAAAACTGGCCTGGATTCTAGCACAGAGGGTTCACAGTTAGGGAAATGGTTGATGACTTGGCTGCCCCAGCAGTCCACATAGCTTTTTCCAGCACTATGAAAGGTAGGTAGCCAGATGGTTAAAGCTTCCCAATCAATATCAGCTTGACTTTGTCATGTCTAGTGACCAATTTTGTGACCACACAGTTGTGTGGTGCCATCCACAATGAGTCTTATCATTGTATTTTGGTGGGCAACCAAGAGTAATGGCAATGGTCTGTAAGGTATTATTTGTGGAGTCTCCCAAACACCCCTGGACCAACAAATGAAGCACAACTAATAAAAACTCAAGACAGAGATTAGGGTTCAGCCTGTAGGTCAGGAAAGCTAAGCAGCCAGCCACCGGCTTTTATCTTGCTCTCAGTCTGAAATGGCGATCCTGCCTCCAGAAATCTCAGAATGAGACTGTGTCTAAGAGCTGTCTTCTCCTGTCTTACAACCCTCTCTACTTCTGAAATTAAAGCAGTGCACCACTGTGATTAAAGGCATGCACCACCTGGTTTCTATGACAAAACAGTATGGCTACTGGGATTAAAGATATGTTACCATTGACTACTCTGTAAGGCTGACCAGTGGAGCTGTTTTACTCTCTGATCTTCAGGCAAGCTTTAGTTATTAAAATACAAATACAATGCCACTACAAACAACTGTAAGAGAGATATACCACACCTGGTACTGAGCTTCTTATATGGCAGATGGCAGCTTATTAGAGGAGAATTATTCCTTGTATAGATAGAATGAGTCCAATTAAACACATATATGAATATATATGCACATATAAACATGACATACATATGAAATATATGTGTATGATACATCTTATATATTGTAAAATAATAAGTTTAAATGTGGCATTTTGAACTTCTTTAATATTAATTAATTATCCCTCCTCATACCCACTTTTATAACCTTTTTCCAAGTGAATTTCATGTACCAACAAGTTAAGAACAATCAATCTCCAAAAACTTAATGCCATTTTGTTCATTCCCAAATCAAACCAGTTAAAAATATGTAATAATATTAAGAAGTCTTGTGATCTAGACCAGTAGTTCTCAACCTTTTCAATGCTGTATCCATTTGATACACTGCTTCGTGTTGTGGCTACCCCTTACCATAAAATTATTTTGTGGCAACTTTATAGCAATAATTTTGTTTTGTTTTGAGTTGTAATGTAAATATCTGATATTTGGGATATCTGATATGAAATCCCTGTGAAAGTGCTATTTGACCCCCAAAGGGTTGTGACCCATAGGTTGAGAACCACTGATCTAGACACTACCAACAGTAGCCACAAGTATAACTCTATCAGAGACCACATTTCATCGCGAGTCTCAGTTTTTTTCTTCTATGAGAACAGTCATAGTTACATCAAAAGTTCTCAAGAAAATATGAGCAACCTGAAAGGATCCAATACCATAATTAAATAAGATTTATTCCTTCAAGCAAGGATAGTTCATTGCATGAAAAATCATTAGTATAATACACTTCATAAAAGTCAACAGTATGGAAAATGAAGAATATAGAAAGCATAAAACCATATAAACATCTCAATCAATGGGGAAGAGCTACATAAAATTGTACCTTTTATGCCGGGTGATGGTGGCCCACGCCTTTAATCCCAGCACTCGGGAGGCAGAGGCAGGCAAATCTCTGTGAGTTCGAGACCAGCCTGGTCTACAGAGCTAGTTTCAGGACAGGCTCCAAAGCCACAGAGAAACCCTGTCTCGGAAAACCAAAAAAATTTTTTAAAAAATTGTACCTTTTGTAACAGAAACTCAATAAATTAGAGAAAGAGAGAAATCCTTTCACCATAGCAAAAGTGGCTTGTGAAAAACTGACAAGAAACATACTCCGTGGGAAAAGACTGAGAGTCTTTACCTCTAAAATCAGAACTTATACAGGAGTGGATTCCTTAAATACTTTATTCAACAAAATACTGGAAATCCTAGCCAAAGCAATTAAATAAGAAAAAAGTAATAAAACATTCAAAATTCATTTTACAAAATCAGTAGAATTATCACTCATACATAATATTATTGTATATATAGAAACTTGAAGCTTTCACTAAGAATATTATAGATGAGAAATTCTGGAAAGCTTTGGGATACAAAATCATCATCAGACTCAGTCATTGGCTTTTCAACATCAACAATGCAATTGTGAATAAAATGTGAATATTGGAAAATATTGCATCAAAAAACATAGGCATAAACTTAACTAAGGAGAAAAATGGCTTCTGTACAGAAGCTCTGTGGTTATAATGTTGGGGAAGGAAGCTAAAGACTCAAATAAAGAAAAATATTCTCGAGTTCATGGTTTTGAAACCAATATTGGTCAGAGGCCACTACTACCCAAGTGATCATCAGATTCGGTGAAATCCCTATCAGATTTGAGCTATGAAACCAAACTGCTATCAACCTAAATGACTTTGAAAATGTTCTGTATCTTGCCATATCAAATATTCGTTCAAGATTCAACTTTTATTTGAAAATATAGTCACATCCATCTCATTAGTTGCATAGCTTTAATTTTAATAAGCATATGCATACTTATATGTAAAGGGCAGGTCTTCCATGCATATCAACAAAGCATGGCAAATCAAGTTGCAGTAGGACTAATCACCTCCACCTGTGTTAAGGCTAGGTAAGGCATTACAGTATAAAGAATAAGTTCTCAAGAGGTGGCCAAAGGGTTAGTGACAGCCCATGCTCTTACTATTAGGAGTCCAACAAGTAGACCAAGCTACACAACTGTCACATATATGTAAAGGAGCTAAGTCAGTCCCATGCAGGGTCCATGGTTGTTGATTCAGACCTATGAGTACCTATGACAGCTTAGTTGTTTCTGGGGTTTTTCTTATGATGCCCTTAGCCCCTCTGGCTTCTGCAATCCTTCTTCCCTCTCTTCATCAGGATTCCCAAGCTCGGCCTAATGTTTAGCTGTGGGCCTCTGAATCTGTTTTCCTCAGTTTCTGGTTGAAGGATCTCTGACAGCAATTGGGGTAGTCAACAATCAGAGGAGACGACCAGTTCTAGCTAAGTATTCACTATTGCTAGCTGTTTGACTTGTGGGAGTTTCCCTTGCATCAGGTTTCTACCTGACCATAAAATGTCCCCCCATTTCAATCTCTCTCAGTACTCTCCTCCTCCATCCACCTCTGTCTTTAAGGACAAAAGGAGTTATGAGTGGAAACTGTATAAATCATTCTGATCTACCGGGCTTATAGTCTCAGTTTAAGGGGGTAAGAATAGGTCTGTGTTTGGACACTAGTGATGGTAGCCAAACAATGTAAATGAACTTAGTGACCACTAAAGAATACACTTATGATTGGTAAAATGGCCAATTTCATGGCTATTCTGGGGCACTTTGAAATAGTGCTATAGTCATTCTATTCCAATTAAGCATACTATTCAATAGTGAAGATGCAACTACTGGTCACCAACTTCTCTAACACCATAACTCCCATCATATTTGGAATGAACCAGCAAGGCATGATTTTGTGGTTGCTTGATGTTAGAGAAACAAAAGCTTACCTGACAAATTTTGAATGAATTATGCAAGGCATCATCCTAAGACAACTTGTGTGTTTTCTGTCTGACCTGCCCATTCAGTTTCAGACCCTTACAACACTCTATACTCTCCTGGTAGAAAGGTGATGCTCTAATGACTTGTGTGTAACATACAACACAAGCATTCACTTTTTGGGAGTGGGATATAACATTCTAGTATAGATTATATTCAGGATATGTTAAACTAATATTGTATATTAACTAAAACAAAAATCAATTGACATGTAATGCTTCTGTTTTAAAAAGTGACACAATGCCTCTTCACAAGGATCCAAATTTCAGTGTTTGGCTTAAGCACAACCGAGTAACATTTAGAACAATTGGACATGAATATAATCAGGAAGAACACTTCATAACTTACAGTTTGCTGAAGTTTTAACTATAGAAATAAAGTGTTTCTTTATAAACCAAACAGGACACACAGAAAAGTGAATTCTGAATTATAGTATCTTCCCTTATTCATGGTTTTCTTATTTCCTTTTCTTGATTATCTATTATCCAAAATATCAAACTTTTATATTTTATGCCATTCTACTTCTATTTTTACTTTCTTTAAGAAAACTTTTAGAGTCAGATGGTGGGGACGCACATCTTTAATCCCAGGACTCAGGAGGCAGAAGCAGGTAGATCTCTGTGAGATCGAGGTCAGCCTGGTCTACAGAGCTAGTTCCAGGCTCCATAGCTATAGCAAAGAAACCCTTGCTCAAGAGAGAGAGAGAGAGAAAGAAAAAGAGAGAAAGAAAGAGGAAGGGAGGGAGGGAGGGAGGGAGGGAGAGAGAGAGAGAGAGAGAGAGAGAGAGAGAGAGAGAGAAGAAAACTTTTACTTTCATTCATGTATTTTGTGTCTGTGTGTATAAGTGTAGGTATGTACCTACCACAGTGTGTGTGGAGGAAAGGGGACAAATTGAAGGCATCAGTTCTCTTCTTCCACCATGTGGATCCAGAAACTGATCTGGAGTCATCAGGCTTGGAGGAAATCATCTTTACTTACTGAGCCATCTCTCTAGCACTATTTTTGCTTCTTTATTAACACACACACACACACACCACCACCACCACCACCACCACCACCACCACCACACCACACAATCCTTGCTGAGTCTCCTCCCTGTTCACCCCACTCTTTCCTCCATTTTTCAGACCCCGTAATCCACCCATATCCCTTCCTTCTACTTTCACACCTTACATGTCCTACGTTCTTCTGCTTTCCACCCTGTCTCCAATACCGTTCCCTCTCTCATAGACACTTTCTAGTTTCAGAACATATACTTACTCTAAAAGGCATGTTTTCATTCAGTATTCTATCCTTCTTAGCTCCTTTAAATAAAATCTTAGTCTAAATCAAAAGAAAAACAATGGACAAGACAGTTTAAAGTACTTACCAATTAAAGGAAAGCTACTTTTAGTTAACAACATACCTATAACCAAATATACACTTGATCTTAAATCTTCTTTAATTCAAATATGATTACAATATTGTTGAACAATGTCTTTTGCAATTGAGAGGCAAGAGTTAGGCATAAAAAGTTTCCGCTTGAGAAATTTTCTGTGAAAAGAAATTAAGTCTATTAAATTCTTTGCTTTATAGTCAAAGACAATCACTATGGGTTGATATAATAGGTTCTTAGAGCAGAAAAATGAAATGTAGGATAGCAGAAATTCCATGGAGGTGAGTTATTTTGCTCCAGCAGATCTCACAAAGTGATTTATTTCTTCTTCTTGGTAAAACACACAGCAAAGAAAGTCACATGAAGGCTCATATAGTGGAACCATTTAATCTGAGGAATTCGAACACTAGTCATAGCTTTCACCTCATTCTAGCTGTGGCCGTCTTGATGGTCTTACTAAGAACTAATATTCTCAGCAATTTGAAACTCATCATAAATTTTCCAGTGATACTGCTTCTCAAATGAGATCTTCTTCCATACCCTTCATTCATGAAAGACCTCAAACCATTTATGCTTGTGCCCACAATGCCACAATGCTAGACTCTCAGTATTCATAAAGATCCGATAAACCTGAGTCTTCAATTGTATAGTTTTCATACCTGGATTTATGATTTGTATTTTGGGGTGTTGTCTTTTTGGTACCACTTTTAAAACTCTTGTCTTCAACAATGTCAGCATAGGAAACATACAAGTCAACTTAATTTCAGAAATTAGCTCCTTCACACATGAAATACTTTAATTGAAAAACAATGTTAAGAGTAATCTTAACTGAAGAAGGGAAATTCACCCATAAAAGCCATATTAAGGCTTGTTATTCAATTTTAATGTATTCACATTGTGTGCTTAGCAGACTATACAGGAGCCTCAAGAATGCTGCAACAAAGAACAAAACATCCTGAGTGAGTACCACCTACATTAAATGGAATGGTTTCTGCTCTGATCATGGTACATCCAAAGGATGTACTGTGCTTCCATTTTCTTCATTTACACCCTTGCCCTAGTGGTTTTGTTTCTTTGTTCTCATGGGAACAAGTTATTACAACAGCCAGAGCCAAACCCTTGAATCATACTCTTGTTTTGTGTCTGGCTCAGTGACTTCTTTTCCTCTGCAGGTGCTGCTACCATTGCATACATGCACCGTGACATCTTTACCAGAGATGCCACCATTATCTTAAACCTTCAAAAAGCTATGAGCAGAATCAACGTTTTGTAATTATAAGTACCCAGCCTTTGTATTTCATCATAGAAACAGAAAATGAATTGGAAATGGAGCCTGCTCATTTGTTTCCTGGCCACCAAGACCCAAATAATCACACAGAAACTATATTAATCACAACACTGTTTGGCCAATGACTCTAGCATATTCCTAACTAGCTCTTGCTTCTTAAATTAACCCATTTCTATTTATCTGTGTATTGGCATCAGGTTGTGGCCTACAGGTAAGGTTCCTAAAGTTCTCGCGTGTCCTTCTTCTTCAAGAGCTACATGGCATCTCTCTAAATCTTTCTTTATCTCTCTTTGGATTTCCCACCTGGTTTCACTCTGCTAAGCCATAGGCCAACACAGCTTTACTCATCAACCAATAAAGCAACACATATACAGAAGGACATCCTAAATCGTGGACTAACATCATTATTAAACTTATGGAGAGAAAAGGCAACACTTTGTAAACAGGGGCTGAGACCATCCACAAATCACTGTGATGACTATTTTCTATACAATACCTCATATTATTACAACCCTCTGTCACTGCCTAATACATGAATTATTCTGTCTCTTATTTATCCCCATATTTCTTTAAGACCAGAAAACTCTGTCCTCATCACTTCTTGGAAATATTTATCCCTAAACAGCAGGTATGGACATCCTCCCCATCAACATTCTAACTCATAACATTATAAAAGTGTTCACCCCAGAGAGCATATATGGACATCAACCAATCCTAAATTCTTTTCTTAATTTTCATTCGACTTATTCTTTTTGTTCCATGAACATAATGGTCTTAAAAAAAGGAAAAAGAAATGTCTAGCATCTTTGCTAAAAAGAAGAATAAGTCTCTAATTACGCCCAAGAATTAAACTCTGAAGTTATATCTCCTAGAAAAAAGGAAGAACTGAACAGAAAAATTGTGAATAAAGGAGTCTGGAGAAAAAAAATTCTAATCACGTGGGCCTTTTAAAGCCAAGGGCCAAATAAAGTTACAATATAAGAAGAGGGGGTTTGAAAGAGTGACAAGGCAGAACTCAACTAGTGGCTGCTGGCTTGGAAGATGAAACGAAGCCATTGGGTGAGGTATGCAGGCAGCTTCTAGAATCTGAGGAAAGCCTTCTGGCAAGAGCCAGCAAGGAAATGAGATCTCAGTCTTAGCAACCACAAGGAAGTAAATTCTGCCAAGACCTCGAAGAAGCAAGGAAACGG
Organism: Alexandromys fortis; assembly: GCF_014885135.2. Classification (NCBI taxonomy): domain Eukaryota; kingdom Metazoa; phylum Chordata; class Mammalia; order Rodentia; family Cricetidae; genus Alexandromys; species Alexandromys fortis. The sequence continues at coordinate 25,396,194 of NW_026067944.1, read as the reverse complement.
ATTCTCCCTGAAATCATGCAAAAGGAAAGCAGTCTGTGACTGTGTCTTGATCGTATCCAAGGAAACTTCATGCCAGAGTAATGATTTAAGGAACTGGGATAACATATTTGTTCTTGAAGCTACTAATAAGTTTAACAATTTATTTATTTTTTAAGACAATCTTCTCATTCCACACAGCCATCCCTGCTCCCACTACCTTCCCCCCATTCTGTCCCACCCTCCCCCCCATCCCCTAATCCACTCCCCCAGAAAGGGCAAGGCTCCCCTTGGGGAGACAACAAAGCCTGACACATCACTTTGAGGCAGGACCAAGGCCCTCCCCATCATATCTAGTCTGAGCAAGGTATCCCTCCAAAGAGAATGTGCTCCAAAGTCTATAATCCACAATCCCAGAGAAGCTAGGTAACAAGAAGAACCTTAAGACAGACATGCATGGACACCTCTGGGAAGGGGAAACAGACAAGATTTGGGAAAACTGGGAGGGGGTGGTAGAAGAAAGGGTTGAAGGGGAGGGAGAAGAGGAAAGGGGAGAGAGGAGGAGAACATGAGGGAAAGAGATGCTCAAGAAGGGGGAAGGACAGAGAGGGAGAGAAAGAAAAGGGATATCTTGATTGAGGGAGTCACTAGGGCTAGCAACAAATTTTATGAAAACTGAAGCATCTCCATTGTTCTCAGATTTTGCCTTCACTTGGAATAATGCCTCTTGTATTGGAACTGTGACTTGTGGATCTACTCCTCCCTCTAAAGACCCTAGAGCTTACTTCCTCCCATGCTCCCCATGTATACATAATACCTGAACTTTTGTTTTCCTCATTGTTCTTCTCCTGGCAACCTAAGCAGATTTCACTGTAGAATACTGTCCTCTGAAAATGGCAGCCATTCCCATCTGCATCAGAACGGCCACAACTACTCATAAGATGCCCTCAAGCATGGGCCTGTTGGTAGCTCCTTATGCAAAGAAGAGGCGTAGGTCTTTAGACTTTTGCCCCAGAGTTCAGATGCTCCCTTGTGTACCTCCCTGCCAACTATAATTCTGTGTAATTCTGCCCCATCTATATATAGATGCAGAAGGCTATCTGAAGATGTACTCCATCTCCGGAGCTGTGAGGAAGTTGCATTCCCTGCTGGAGTGAGACTTGAGAGTGAGACTGGAAAAGTCATGTGGTCACTTTTGGTCACCTGTGTTTCTGTAAGTAATTCTTCCCTGTTTTCCTGTAAATAAGCCCAATAAACTCTTTGGTTAACAGAGCTGTAGCTTTTGCCCTGTGGCTACTGTGATGTCTAGTGACACAGTTCCTCACTCACAACTGCCCAGAGAAGTTCACCAGCAGCTTTCCTAGGCTCTACCACCACTTCTACTCATATAACACCTCGGGCTAATCTCTTAGCTCTGCCCTCTCTCCCAGCTTGATTGTCATCACCATCTAAAGCATACCCATCCAAACATTCAGTATACATCAATCTGAATTCACTGTCCATATAAGGCAGGGTTCTCTACAGATATGGAATAAAGTGAGAAAAATATATCTACGGCAATGTACTAGAGTGGCTTACAATCTGCTGGGGCTGGGTAGCTCAACAATTATATATATACACACTTTGAAGGCTGAGAGCTAGTAGCTGTTCAGTCTGTGAAGCTGAATGCTTCAGTAACCCCAGTCTGGTGTTAGCGGCCTAGAAAATACCTTGAAAGTCATAGGTATTCAGTCCACATTTGAACACAGAGAAGCTGGATTCTGTTAGCAAAGAACAGCATCAGCAGTAGAAAGACATACTGCAAGAAGCAAAGGCAGACAAGCAAGCGGCTTTGTCTTCAGACCTCTGTTTGTTTGTTTGTTTGTTGTTTTATTTTTTTAAAGATTTTATTTATTATATATACAAAACAGTGTTCTGCCGCCATGTATGCCTGCATGCCAGAAGAGGGCACCAGATCTCATTTTAGATGGTTGTGAGCCACCATGTGGTTGGTGGAAATGAAACTCTGGTGTTAGCGGCCTAGAAAATACCTTGAAAGTCATAGGTATTCAGTCCACATTTGAACACAGAGAAGCTGGATTCTGTTAGCAAAGAACAGCATCAGCAGTAGAAAGACATACTGCAAGAAGCAAAGGCAGACAAGCAAGCGGCTTTGTCTTCAGACCTCTGTTTGTTTGTTTGTTTGTTGTTTTATTTTTTTAAAGATTTTATTTATTATATATACAATACAGTGTTCTGCCGCCATGTATGCCTGCATGCCAGAAGAGGGCACCAGATCTCATTTTAGATGGTTGTGAGCCACCATGTGGTTGGTGGGAATTGAACTCAGGACCCCTGGAAGAACAGTCAGTGTCCTTAACCTCTGAGCCATCTCTCCAGCCCCTGTTTGTTGTTTTAGAGACAGGCCTAGAACTCAAGATGCAGACCAGGTTGCAGGGCCTTGAACTCAGAGGGATCTGCCTGGCTCTGACTCCCACGTGCTAGGATTAAAGGCATGTGTACCACACCTGGCTCTCAGACCCC
>NW_026067944.1:25388527-25390288 GCF_014885135.2 Alexandromys fortis | reverse complement strand
ATATACAATACAGTGTTCTGCCGCCATGTATGCCTGCATGCCAGAAGAGGGCACCAGATCTCATTTTAGATGGTTGTGAGCCACCATGTGGTTGGTGGGAATTGAACTCAGGACCCCTGGAAGAACAGTCAGTGTCCTTAACCTCTGAGCCATCTCTCCAGCCCCTGTTTGTTGTTTTAGAGACAGGCCTAGAACTCAAGATGCAGACCAGGTTGCAGGGCCTTGAACTCAGAGGGATCTGCCTGGCTCTGACTCCCACGTGCTAGGATTAAAGGCATGTGTACCACACCTGGCTCTCAGACCCCTTTAAATCTGGACTGCCCACTGGAAGTTTCTACTCATTATAGGGGAGGATCTTCTCGTTTAATTAATGCTTTCTGGAACTGCCCTCATAGACCCACACACAGGTACATCTCTTGGTAGATTTCAGAAGCAATCAAGTTGCCATGAGAAAGATGTTTTCCTTCTGGGTTTGATTCTTTACTCAAACTCCCATTCTCTCAGTTACACATAAGACAAAACTGCAGTCATCTTCAGTATCCCCTGAGAGGAACTATCCTCCCTCGGTCATTATCCAGCCTTCAAAGATTCTGTATGCATTTCATCTTTGCTATTCTTACTAGCCTTCAGTATCAGCCAGGTTTGAAATGCGAACATTGAAACTAATTATTTAAAACAGAAGGACTTGCGCACAGAAATTTGGCTGTCAAGGTGACAGAAAAACTGATAAGCCAAACAAAAGATGATGAAACAAGCCAGAGAAACATTCCGCGAGTTGCTGCAATTTCTACCTTGGAGAGTCAAGGGCAGAAGGTGGGCTTAGCAAGAAGGGAGCCACAGAGAAACTCCGTCTGCTGCCAGAAGTGTCACCTAAGGTCAAGAAAGTGAAGGATGATCACTGGCTCCTTCCACCTTCCTGTCCCCATCTCTCCCACCGCCCCTGGTGCTGCTCACTGACCACATCAGCAGGAGGCCAGCTGACAGCTGATACAGAGGCTGGGAAACATAGAGCAGTAATCAGCTCCCTTCTAATCAAGGGCAGAGAGAAGAATGGATCCAAAAGCACATACGAACAGGATTGACACACAAATTCATCCCTCCTTTCTCCAACTGCGACTCTCCTCAGTGGCTTCCTTTAATTAGTCCCCCTGCCTGGTTTGTCTCCCCACATCATCTTACATCATTACTGCCAAATTAGTCTTCCTAAATTACCAGTGGAATTATGTCATTTTCTCCTCCAACTTTCTCAGTTCTCTATTACCTACTGATAAAAGCCTTGATCCCGTAGTACAGTAAATTGTTACTGTGGTGGCCTCTAGGAGACAGCCTTCTTAGTGCCCCATGTTGTGCTCTCTCTTTGTGAATTGGCTCTAGGCTTAACAAAGAGGACATCAGCAAACACGATGCCAACAGGAGCTTGGTACACATTTGGACAATAAGGCTTATCTGATTGGCTTGGTTTAAGCTTAACAGAAAGCATCTACCAGTCACATAGAAAATGTGATGTTGAAAGACATAAAGAGGTACAGAAACATCCCAGCTAACCCTGCTAAACATCAGACACATGAGTGAAGTTAATTTAAACATGTGTTTCTACTCCTAATCTGACCACAATTCCATGGGGAATCCTAGGTAAGTACAGAAGTACTGCCAAGCTGAGCCCCAGCAATCTCAGACTCATGAGCTTGTAAAGTGGTTGTATTTTGAAGCCTTTAAATTGTGAGTTGATTTGTTATACAACAACATAAAGCCAAAATACTC
>NW_026067944.1:25340216-25387996 GCF_014885135.2 Alexandromys fortis | reverse complement strand
TTATACCCAGAAATAATTACACGGAAACTGTATTCTTTCAAACACTGCCTGGCCCGGCTAGTTCCAGTTTCTTATTGGTTAGCTCTTACATATTGTTCTAACCCATTTCTAATATTCTGCGTAGCCCACCAGCTGGCTTACCAGGGAGGATCTTAACCTGCATCTGTCTGGCGTGGGAGCATCATGGCGACTCTTCCTAAGCTTCTTTCTCCCAGAATTCTCTTCTGTCTACTCCGCCTACCTAATTTTCTGTCCTATGAGGGCCGAGGCAGTTTCTTTATTATTACAAGACCCACCTCCATCACCTACCCACCTAAATCTATAACCTTTCTTGCTTTCTTTGATTAGAAGCCATAATATATAAGCAAAAGATCTACAGGGTCCAGACAAAGCATTGTGAGACAGAAAAGATTTGAAAAATACTGTTGAGTTCATTTTGTGTTGGCCATCTACTGCTGGGTTTGTATACCCAGTGAAACTCCTTTGGAGAAAACTAGTTTTTTCTTTCTGAGCTAGATAGCTTCTAGGTTAGGGATGGGCTTGTGTGTATTTCCCCTCATGGAGCTGGGGCTCCATCCATCTTAGACATGTGCAGGTCCTATATGTGCTGCTGTAGACTCTCTGAGTTTTTATGTGTGTCCGTCTTGCTGTGCCTAAAAGGCTTTGTTTCCTTGTTGTCCTCCATCCTCACTGGCTCTTAGAATCTTCCTGCCTCCTCTCTGCATAGTTATCTGAGCCCCAAGGGGAAGGATTTTATGAAGGCCTTCCATTTAAGACTGAGTGTTCTAAGGCATCTCACTTTCTGCATTTTTCTAGTGGCTGGTCTCTACTTTTGTTCCCATCTCCTGCAGGAGGAAGCTTCTCTGATAATGACTGAGCAAGACTCTGATCTAAGGGTATATCAGAACGTCATTTATCATTGTTTCTTTAGCAGAAGGTTTGGTATTCTGCTGAGTCTGTGGCCTATCTAGTCTCATGTTCCTAGCCATCTAAGCAGTGCTGGGAATTGGCCCCATCCCATGGAGAGGGCTTTAATGCAATCACAAAGTGATTGGTTACTTCCACAACTTTTGTGTCACTATTATTCTGCAGAACCTGCAGGCAGGTCACTGTTGTGGACAGAAGGGTTTGTAGCTGGGTGAGTTTTTACCTTTCTCCTCTGGTAGTGTACAGAATGCCTTCCAGTAGTGGAGTTATTATAACAAATCATTATCCCACAATATCTGACCTTGTACTGCCTCCTTAATCAAGCTTTGACAATATGTCTGACTTTAAAAACATGCTTTAGTTGCTGCCCAGCCGGCATTTCTTTCTTCTCTTCGACAACTGTCCTCAAGAAGTTCTTTCCGGGAGCAATCAAATCATAGAGTCTCATACAAGGGTCCTCATTTCCTAGATCCTATATTTTTTTACCTAGAATACTATCATCATTAGTGCATGTGCTAATTTAATAACATCCCCTCCCGGCAGTATTATTAAGTATCCACAGTTGATACTCAATTCAGTATGTATATGTGTGCACATATTCCTTAAATGATTGATTGAGCCAAAAAACTAGCAGGAAATCTTGAGGGATCAGAAAGGAAAAAAAATAGGAGATACATGTTTGCCAGATGTAGCAGTTTGTGGGGGAAAAAATGCTCCGGCATCTAAACACTTGCTCCCCAGTTGGCGATGCTGTTTTCAAATGTTTAGGAGGCAGAGTTTGATGGAAGAAGTAGGTCACTAAGGTCAGGCTTCAAGAGTTTGTAGCCTTCACATCACTTTCTATTCCTCTCTGCTTCCTGTTTGTAAATCATATGTGATCTCTCAGCTACCTGGTCCACAACTGATGACCCCAGTGACAAAACCTACCACTTCTTCGAGATTCCATTATCTCAGTACTGATGTACTGGAAGCAGAGCTACCTGCACATGACCCCCCTCCAGGGACACATTCAAACAATAGCCGTACCTTAGTACTTCTCAAATGCTTCCTGGTGACCACCACTTATTCCAAATTACCTCAAGAGTTTTGCATTCATTTATATTTAGTTTAATTATTAATTAATTAAAAAATAAACTCTTCAAACAAGTTTATCTTGGTAAGCATAGAGTTAAAAGTTAAGGACTGGTTGTGTGCAAAAAAAAAAAAAAGCCATCCTTTTCATGCAGAAAGAGGACCAAAAAGAGTATAGAAAAGTCACAAATACACCTAATAGACATATGTCAGGTTTTATAATAAAAGAACAAGGAGCCACTGCTTTCCCCTGACATAACAGACAGCCATGGAGAACTATGAACATGAAACTTTGCATCCATCAATTTTTCTGCATGGTTGCCTGTACTTGGGCCTGATGGTTTCTATCATAGTAATTAAATAAAATAGACCAAATACTTCCCTACTGTGGAGCCTCCTCTGATGTCAGAAATTCTAAGAGCCTCAGAGTCCATGTAGACCAAGACAGCTCCATTTCAGAGATCAGACTTTATTGGGGATAATTTGATGAAGGTGAAATCATTTTCCCATATACTGGTATTAAATGGTATCCCTGCACAACACATGTCCAACTAGAACCTCAGAAGCATTTTTTTTAATTTGGGGATGGAAGTTTAGAGAAGTTAAAAATTAAAAGAAGTCACAGTGAGTGACTAGTGATGGCCTTAAATCCAGTGGCTTGTCCTTATAAGATCACTTTATGAACACAAGGCACCCAAAAGAAAGAATCCCTGTGGCAAAAGAAGCAATACTCTGAAGGATAAACTATCAAGACATACCAAAGCCTAGGTAGAAGAAAGAGTGAATTCTTGAAAATCTATCAAATGGAGCCTGGCTGTAATGGAATCTTAGTTTTTAATCTTCAACCCTGGACTGTGTGAGAAGATACTCATGCTGTTTGAACTATACAACTTGTAGGAATTTGTTATGGCAGCTTTACAAACCAAACATACATTATGTTCAGCGACTTAGACAATTGCTTTATCTGCAAAGGCTGCTGGACACAAGATAAGAGACTTAGTTCCTGGGGCTAATTCAGATGCCACTTTGCTGAAGCAAAAGACCCAAAGATGCTGCTACTTTGACTCTTACAGTTGGCCACCAAGAAGAGGTCACCATGTCTGTCATCATTATAGTCTTATTATGATGCTTCTCTACCTGCTTAATTCAGTTCTTAAAATCTTGCTGTTATGATGCTTCCCTGCCTATTTCGTTCAGCTTTTAAGTCCAGCTGGGGAGGGCAAGCACAGTGCCTTACCCTACAGCTCATTATAGGGGAAGACAACAGCCTTCCCCTTGAACTACTTAATTTTTTCACAAGGACATCTTGTGAGATGATGTGATGGAACTGGATCCTAAATTCTGGCAGTAAAGGTTACTAGAAGTGTAATCCCCTGGCCTGTGCATTCAGGAGGACATGTCAGAAAGATCAGAGCCCATTTGGATCCCAGTAAACACCAATATCGTCTCCTCTGATAATTCACCAAAGCAGTTGGTGTCATTTGGTGACATGTAAAGGTTATATGACTAGATTATGACCCAACCCATGTAATTTTATCCATATTCTGAATAACTTTTAAAGTCACATGCACATTATGTCATCTTCTATACCCAAGGAATCTGAAGTTTAATAAGCTTGCAAAAATGTTAATTTCTCGGGATAATTTATTTAGCTCCCAGTGGTATTTATTGGATACCTAACCTGTACTTGACTTGCTAGAAATAAGCAGCAAGTGAGAAAGATTTAAATCCTTTTAATGAAAAGTTCAATATGATTGTTTTAAACTTTGAAATACAAACAGGTTACCCAGTAAGCTAGATTTTTAGGTACATTTCTGAATCTTCCCTTGGTCCCCAGCCCAGATGCTGTCCTTATTCCCTGAAGAGTCCTCCACATTGTGAGTGAGAAGTGAGTGAGAGCCTGCTGATGTCTCTTCTTCATGCTGATATCGTTCCCTTTGAGCATGTACATGGTAGTGGAATTTATGAATCGTGAGGCAGTTCGAAACTCTATTTTCGGTTTACACTCCTCATCTCAGTAGCTAAACTAACACATTCCCATCATCAATATGCAAGAGGTGCCCTTCCAAACACAACTCCACCAAGTTTTCTTTTCTTTGAACTTTTTGATGATAACTAAGACGAGACGATATTGCATAAGGTCTTAATATACATTTCTCTAGTTATTAGTGATGTGGAGTACTTTTCATCTCTCTGCTGGGCATTTCTGTGTCTTCTTTTGGCAAACATCAATTCGTATCTAAAGCCAACTTTTCACTAGCCTATTTGGTTTTCTGATAATGAGTTATTTAATTCCATATGTATCCTGTACAGAAAAGAACTTACCCTCTATTAGATTTAGAGTATCTGAATGATTTCCTCTTTCTGTAAATTGTCTTTGATACTGTTGTTGTTTGATAGATGTTGAGTATAGACCTATGAGCGTAGAGCGTTTGAGGACAGTGGAAGGTGCAGGAAGCATGCCCAACAGGCATGTCTAGTACTGAAGATGGGCAGGAGCAGTACATCTGGTGGGTCTTTTAAAGGGGACAAGGGTGATAGCTTGAATGATACTGTGTGTTTCTTAGTTTGAATAATACTATGTGTCCATTAGAAACAATAACAAAACAAGAATATCTTAGATTTTTCCACATTAAGACATCAAGATCTATTTATTACTGTTTCTTTTTCTTCTAGCAAAATGTGTCATCAGATAAGCATGGCATGACTTACTTTGTTTTTCTATTCTCCATTTCTGTTCTCCACAATAACCATTTAAGATGTTTCCAAGATTTCCAACATGAGGGATACTGTTACAATTAATACCACACATAAGTGGTTTAGTACAAGTCACATAGTTTGTTGTTGTTGTTTGTTTATTTGTTTTGGGGTTTTGGGGGGGTTGAGAGGGGAATTTCTCTGTGTAACAGCTCTGTCTGTCTTGGAACTAGCTCCTGTACACCAGGTTGGTCCTGAATTCTCAGAGATCCACCTGCTTCTGCCTCTCTAGTGCTGGGATTAAAGCCTTGCACCACCACCACCTGGTTCCACATAGTGTCTTTGATACAAGGTCATCGCCGGTGTTTAAAAGCAGGGAGTTTTCAAGTGCAATCTCTAAAACTCTATTTTCCTTGGAAGAGTAGAGGTCTGACACAGGTCCCTGGTCTACCCTGCCCTTGGAATTGCTGCCCTCTTCGGGGGTGCAGATCCCCGTCCGGCATTGCTCAGCCAGTGCTATGAGGCCTCAACAGATACAGGTCTTTTATTTTGTTTCAATTTGCTTTTTATCCTATTCAAGATTTTCTGTTATCAGAAACTATGGTGACATAGCTTCTTTTATTCTTATAGTGTCTGCAAAAAAAGAAGAGGAGGAGGGAGAGTATAAAGGGAGGTAGAAGAGGAAAAGGATACCAGCACTGAAGAATTCTAAGTTAGTATTCAGTGTTATGCCTTCTGCCCCCACAGAAAGTTGTAATGATATGTGTTCTTTAATAATGCCAGGGCCTTTCACGAGAGCTGTTATTGAAGAGCCCGTTCATTGTACCATCCAAAGTTATTTACATAAATTCTCCTTCTTGACATTTTTGCTTATCAGGGCTGGAGAGATGGCTCAGCAGCGAAGAGCGCTGTTTGTTCTTCTAGAGGACTCAGGTTCAATTTCTAGCATTCAAATAGCTGTCACGACCATCTGTAGCTCCAGGCCCATGGGATCTGACACTCTCTTCTGGGTCTCTGAGGACAACAGACACATATGGGGTACACAGACATACATTCAGGAAAAACACTCATACACATACAGCAAAACAAAAGTCTGTTTGTGTTTGATTTTAGATTGAGAAAAGGATCTTGTTGGCTGAGTGCAAAATTCTTTGTCTTGTCAAAAAGTTAAAATGAGACAATCCACAAATTCTAATCTTCCATTAAGAAACAAAGAAATCTGTCATTCAGATCCAGTTCCCAGAGCTCTACTGAGTTTTTACTTCTCAAATTTGTTTCCTTATAAAGAATGAACCCCAAGTCTCACCCACACAGTCCCCCTATGTTCAAGCTCCTGCTCTTTAGCCAGTTTTGGAAAAAATTATTTCTGGTCCCAAATTAACATCTTGATGACTTAAGCTCAGTGCCATTTATTTCATTGATATTTCATATTCAGTGACGTTGGTAATTTTATTTACAAAAATATACATTTTCCTGAGGGGCCCAATAAACTTATTTTTATTCTGGATGAAACAAACATGGTACATAAATATATGTATTTGTACTGGATTAGCTTTGAGGGGGGGGGAAGAGAATTGTTTCCCACGGAACTCAGAAGAATTTTCTCTGCTTTAAATCTATAAATGTTTTGTCAGAATGTGCATCATGGAAATGGGTGAATGTGATGATTGGTCTCGGTTATCAGAAACTAGATTCAGAGATGTCTAGCACAGGTAACATGTGCCGCTGTGTGTCTGTGAGGGAGTGTTCAGAAACACTGACATGTGGAATGGTGACTTGAGGTAGTGGAAGAAGATGGCCAGAAATATGATAAGCACTATGCCATAGGCAGGACAATTTGGAAGAAAACTAGAGAAAGGCACCCTGTGAACACCAGTCTGCTGACGTCAGAGCCCAGCATCTTTGTTCCTTCAAGGAGGACTTAATACTAGCAACTCTGGAGGAAACTTTCAAGCCTTCAGCACAGGATTGGCATAATGGGAACTCAGTTTCTCAGACTGAGTAACTACTGCCCAGCTCCTACTGGGTAAGCCAAATTAATGTCTCTGCTTACAACCAATATGTGAATTCTATGGGTTCGGTTTCTCTGGAGACCTGTCTAATGCAGAAGGATATACATATAAAATATTTAAAAAAAGAAAACGAGGTTTTGTTTTTAAAATTGGGATTACTCCTACTGAAAATACAACCTTCTCTAATAGTTCCTGTATATACATAGTGACTTAATGAAGTTCTTAAGTCATTTCAAATATTGTGATTTGTAATCCAAAGCCTTAATTCTGGACACTGAAGTGCTCACGAATGTTTCTTACTTGAGTCTTGTAGGCTTGGAATCTGAAAGGAAAGAGCAGGGCACCTGCTGCAGGGCTATCAATCTTTCTTTACCTCTGTAATCTTGAAGATGTGGCTGGAGCCAATAGTTTTCTTCCCCCACAGACTGTAGCTGCTACAACTTAAAGTTGCCACAATAACAAAGAATGTAATATGCAAGCATTATTGAGAAAAATTCAAATAAAAGACTAGTAACAATAATATCAACTATGTACCACACTGCCTTCTAAGTGATTTGCATATGTTAACTAAACTTCAGATTCTATGAGAGACTAAAATTATTGAAATCCTCACATATTACAGGCAGAAAAATCAAGACTCAGGGTAGTCTAGAGGCCACAGAAGTGCCACGATTTGATAATGATCAGCCTAAAGGAGCTTGGTCTGAACCACTAACCTGCCTCTCAAATCTAATGAACTGAGATCAATAAACTCCCACAGAGCCCTAAAGTTAGACAAATTTCTTTGAAAAAAATGCCTTTCCTGTTATCTTTGCTGATATCAGTACGGGCTCAGAAAAGGAGAGACGTTCGCTTGCTAAGTGGACAGAAGGTAAGCTACACTGCCCTTGTTGAGTGTGCGATGCTGAAGCCTGGAATGGGGATGATATGACTGACCCTTCTGGTCTCTATATTACATTTTCCACATGGGAGGACTGAGAGTATGATGGGGCTATCAGAATGCTATGATTTCCCTCCTCTTGACTAAGACCAGAGAACTGATCTTCCCAGAGGATGCTGAAACACATGTGTGAGGCTTTCAATCTCTGGTATGCATGGTGGAGCATGTGTATGGGGTCATTAAGGACCAGGACCATTGCTCAGTGATGCCTCACTGTTCATTTGGGTGGAGTCCCTTCCTTCCCCCCATTCCTCAAGACCCGAAATAAAATCTAGAAGGGGAAGGAATGCCAGGCACCTTCTTGTGTCTTTCCAATCTTACCTAGACTTAGTGGATTCTTTTATTGCCAGAAGCAGCGAGCAATCCTTATTCTAGGTGTCATTTCCCCCACTGTGGCAGGAGATGAACAAGAGACAGTGAAGATGAGTTAGAAGACAGCATAGGGCATTTAAATAGAAAAAGGGGAGGGCATTATGCAGCAGTGAAGACATAACAGCAATGCAGAATACTAGAAAATAAGAAAGTCAGAAAATGTTTACCTAGGAAGAAGTAAAGGCTCAGAGTGAACTACAGCATCCTCTGGCAAGTTCTTCGCAGACCCACAATGCTTTTTCAGGACAGGTCCTTCAAATGCAATTAAAGTTCTTCACACTGTGCATCTCAGTTGCTTCAAAGGAAACCCAATTGCATTCTCTTAGCTTCAGAGACAGAATTGAATCACTGGGTTATGGGAAATTGAAAAAGCAAACACAAGTGGTCCAGTCAAGGCCAGGATAATGGAGCCATGATGGTCTCAGCCATAAAGTGTATAAGTGGTAGGTAATTTGTTCCTAAGACTGCCTCTCTGTGCCCAAGAAACCCAGTCCTTCCGAGGACTCACAGATGCTTGCAAGACTCATTAAGCCACCAAGCATGTCTGCCATGCCTCTTAAAACCGACTTTACCCAGAACTTCCATGTGATTACCTATCATCCTTAGTTTTTTTAACAACTAAAATTACAATGTAATTCCAGTATCCCTGCCTCACCACACAAGGTCACAGAATGGAAGTTTTCCCCTTGAGACAGCCTGTTCTTTCAACCCAAATAGGAGAGGGTCCTCCAGAAGATCCAGGCACTCCTTGTCCCACATATCACCTGGTCGACTTGCAGTCTCTTTGAGAAAGGGTGGTGGATGGCATGTGATATGGTAAAATGAACTAAGAACCCATCACCCTGCCAAAATCCTGCCTGGATGTCTTTGGGCAAGTGCCTAACCACTCCTGATTTTCTCTTCTATAAAACAGATTTTTTTTTTTTTGGAATTTTCTTCCAAGAGTTGTTAAAAAGGATAATGCTGATTAGAGTTTTTTCAATGTATAACAGGACTGTAAAAAAAATCATGTATTTTCTCTCCTGTGTGGATCCTACATTGCATATAGATACATAAAACTCAACTCTCTCTCTCCCTCCTCCCCCCTCTCTCCCCCTCCCCCTACCCCCTCTGTGTGTGTGTGTGTCTGTGTGTGTGTCTGTGTGTGTGTGTCTGTGTGTGTGTGTCTGTGTGTGGTGTGACATGAAAGCAGAAGGCTAGGGAAAGGAAGGGGATGAGTGGGGAGAAAACAATATTGTAAAAATACATGAAGTACTTGAAAGAAACTTTTATGAAGCCCATAATGACAGTACTTTTTACATTTTTTTCCTTCTATTTGTAATTTCATATAGACATAAATTAAAATAAGGCCACATTTCCAACTCCTCTTGTGTCCCCTCTGGAATCCCTCTCCTACTATCATGTCCTTTTTATGAGTGACTATAACTTCAGTTAGCACTTCCCATATGTGCACAGGTATGGGGCCATCCACTGGATCATGGTCCCACCTGTGGTCACATCTCAGAAAGTAATCTCTCTCTCTCTCTCTCTCTCTCTCTCTCTCTCTCTCTCTCTTCCTCCCTCCCTCTCTCTCTCTCTCTCCCTCTTTCTGCAACTCCCCACTGCCAATAGCATCTCCACAGAAGATGAGGTTGGTGATTTTTCTCTCCCATCTATGCTAGAATTTTGGTTGATTGAGATCACATAGGTCTTATACAATAACCGAAACCACTGTGCGTTTGTGATTGTATTAGCCTCATCCTCTCCAGAAGACAGCATTTCACATCTCACCTCCTCATCCTTGGGCTCGTGAGTTCTTTTCATCTTCATTTCCACCATGTTCCTTGAGCCTTACTGGTAGGGAGAGGGGTAGACGATCAGTGTGGGGCTGGCACTCAGTCTCCATTCCCAGCACTTTGACAGTTACGTGTCTGTTCTCCACTGCCAAAGTAGCTTCTCTGAGTGCAGCCCAGCTCTGTGGGATAAGTGCGCTTAAAAGATAATCTGATAAAATGACCACTTAGCAAAACCGCAGCAGCAGGTTTTACCATTGAGCTTATGATCTTGAAAGCCCCGGGCTTTTGACAGAGTTTATAGTGCCAGGCATAAAATTCCCTCCTATACAGCAGGCCTCAGATATAATCGGAATTCAGGCAGCCCATAACAACCGTGCCACTGTTATACTAGCCTTGTAGATCACTATTGCGACACGTAGAAACCAGAAGTAGGTGATACCGTCACCAGGAAACTAGAAAGAGGACTGGGGTGGGATGGGGAATGGAGACACATATTAAAAGAGAGGGAATGGTGGTTTATATGTTGGTAAAAAGGAAAGTCGAATACTGGAACATCAAAATGCTTGAGTGGGGAGGGACAGGTGACTCTTCAGAAAATCAAGGTGAAGGGAAGGGCTAACCCAGAAGAAGGAAGCATAAGACTGATATGAAAGCCTATGATTCCACAACCATGCTTTTAAAAAATAAGTGGAAGAACAGAGAACAAATAGAAATTTTAAAAAAATAAAAATATATGAAATTAGGAAATGTACATTAATAGCTGGGAGATAATACAACACCCTGGACAGGTGTTCATAATATACTAGATAACACCACAATAATTGCCACTACCATTATTAATTTCAAAATAGACTACAGTAAAAAAAAACATAGAAAAGCATTCCTCACAAGAGACCTTCCATAGCAAATGAAGTTTCAAACACTCAACCCATTACTTCCTGCCCCTAAAACATCTGTCTTTCTCTATTTGTGACTTATGACTGAAAATATTAGATTCTGAATCTGTCTCTTAAACAGAGTGTGAATACCACCAAGCCAGAAGGAGATTTATTTATCTTTATAATTTGACTACTTCCGCTGTTGTCTAGCAAGTATAATAATTAATGAATCCCGAACGAATGAGTGAACAGGTGAATTAAGAAAGATCTGTCAACACAAACACAGGCTTGCCCAGAAGAAACGTCTCCTTCAGGTAGATGGAGCTGTGCTGTGAAATGAGTTTATAATGCTTCCCTAAATGCCACTAGGAGGCAGCCAACCTAAACTATAATTAATTAAAAGTCATCTGTAGACTTGTCAAGTGTGGACTTTTACAAAAGGATGTTAAAGGGAAAGGCTGGAGTGACCACAAAATCAAGTGACAAAAGTCAGCCTAGCGGTAAGATGGGGGGACAGGGTCTATCTCTCTGCTACTCCACTCAGGCATGAGGGTTCTCAGACAGTGAATGTTCCGGATCTTCGAACAGAAGCATCTCTTGGGAGGAGAGAGACGATTCATCAAGCTAGCATGACTTGACAGGACTGTCCCTTGAGCATGCCCAGCTCTGATTCCATATTCACCAAGAAACTTTCTGAACTGTCAAGCATTTTTCGGAGTGAACTCAGAGTCTCGGGCCAAGTTTTTCTCCAGCTGTAAATTAATAAGCTTGTGTACTGCTTTGCATAACAGAATCAGGTGAGGAGGGGGTTGCTTCGTGAACCAATTATGCAGTACCTAATCATGCCAGGAAAGCAATGATAAAATCAAATTGCTAGTGTGGTTTAAAAAAAAAAAAAACACTGTGGGCTGGATGTTAAAAGGAAGGAGGCAAATGTTGGACAGTTCAGGTCCATTGGTCTTAGCTGTCATAAGTACGTCAGTGAGCAAAGACTACAGAGGAAAGCTGAGGGCTGGGGGCAACCCTGGTCCTCATTCTCATAAACCTCCTTGCAGTACTTCAGAGTTCAAAGATATAATTTGAGGACTAAAATAGCAAAACAATTCCCTACCTCTCACTAGACACCAAACCGAAGACCAAAAGGCAACACACGTTTGTATTCAGTGGTCAAAGAACTATTGGTTAACTAACAGGAAAAACTTTGACATGGAAGTTAGAATTGCTGCACAGGATAACTGTACAACCCAAAGTCTTATGCTATCCCAATACTGGGTATTGCTCTAACTTAGGTCATTTTTAAACCTTAGTCACATCTGGCATTATGACTCTTCCAATATACTTACGTGGTGCCAAGGTGATGTATTAGCTCTGAGAGCATAAGTCAAACTGATCATCTCATCCTGTGTAAACAAAATAACCACCCAGAAGGCTTCTCCCCTTCCTGACAAACTGAGATGGCATTGATTGATTAGGTATAGATAAGCTGTGGTCCATGAACCAAGATGGTCTCAACTCATTTTCGTCTTGACAATATGGAAAATACTAAGTGGTGATAGTATCTACAGACACTTTTGCTTGTAGCTGCAAAAACATGGAAGGTTTGTAAAAATCCTTGTGTATAGAATCATAGACCCCAACGCTTATGTGAAAGCAATCTAAATACATCAGCCTCAGACTCATTCTTCCTCTCTCTCTCTCTGTATCTCCTCTCTCCATCTCTCTGTTTCTCTCTGTATGCCTCTGTGTCTCTCTGTGTGTCTTCTCCCTCTGTCTCTCTCTCCATCTCTGTTTCTCTCAGTGTGCCTTTGTCTGTCCATGTGTGTCTCTTCTCTCTATCTCTCTACCCATCTCTCCCCTCTCTCTCCTCTCTCTCTCTCTCTCTCTCTCTCTCTCTCTCTCTCTCTCTCTCTCTCTCTCTCTCTCTCTTTCCTCTGTTGTAGCTTGAATAATGAAAACCCAGAGACAGACATTGGGGATCAACCTGAAGATAAGAAAAGCAAAAGCAGCCAAGCCACTAGAGAGCTCTTACCTCTTTGAAATCTTCAGATTGAAAGAGAACCCAAGTTCCTGTCTCATGCTACCTTATATTCCTCTCTAATGCTGGGATTAGAGGCATGCACCACCACCACCTGACCTCTATGATTAACTAGTGTGGCTACCGGGATTAGAAGTGTGCACAACCACTGCCTGGCCTGTATGGCTGACTAATGTGGCTGCTTTGCACTGACCTTCAGGTAAGCTTTACTTATTAAAACACAAATAATATACCACTATTCTCTGTCTCTGTCTCTGTCTCTGTGTGTGTGTATGTATGTGTGTGTGTTTGTGTGTGTCACTAAACCCTTATATATTCAACTTATTCCTCCTTTTCTCCGTTCTTCTAATTCTCTATTGGTGTCTAGACTACCTATGACAGTGCTCACAGCTCACACCTGTGCCTATTAGTTACAAGTAGTCATTCAGTCCTTAAAATATGGAAGTGAGGGAGTAAGTACATTAGGGTCTTTTAAATATGTATTTTTAAATAGTAGCATATGGTTAATAGGTATTATTATAAACAGTATAGGACCTAATCCATAGAATTAACAAGGGTGTTTTAATCATGATCCTCATCTTTCAAAATGATGAAATTTGTTTAAATCTAAAAAAATTACTCCCTTTCAACCCCTCTATAAATTCGTAGTCTCTAATATTTTTAAATTCCTTAAACTCATAATGTCTAAGACCTTCAAGGAGAAATTAAGCAAAAGAAAGAACAAATTTTAGGCTATAAACTTGAGCAGCAGTTTAAATCCATGAACCCATCCCTGTGAGTCTGTTTTGGCTCTGCCTATCAATAGAACATTAACGGTTGATTAGCAGATACTGAGGATTTGTTGATTTGGCAAGAGGAGAGCTGTGGCTGACTCTTCGATTAGGTGTCCCTGAGTACAGATTTCACAGGACTGCACTCTGCCATGCCCAGGAGCTGAGTGTCAGCCCGGGGAAGCAGCGACTGCCTTCAGCTTGCAGGTTGTTCAATCTAGAGCAAAAGCGCCGCCTACAGGCCATTGGGGGATACGGTCTCGCTAACAGGGTCTTCATTCATCCTGACAAGAAGCCTATACAGTAGAAAATCTCATCTCCAAATCCTGCCACAAAATCACACGTTCATGGGGGTGTGAGGAGGTGGATAAAGTGAAGCATTTGTCAATTCCATCTCGCCGAAACACTGCCTCCCCGACTCCACACAGAGAAGCCCTTCATCTCAGAGCGAGCAGCAGTCCATCGCTGGCCTCCTCCCTGGGTGCCCTTTAACCCTGAGCCTGAAGTCCTCCTGGCCCCTAGGTGCACCCCCAGATGTGCGTGCCTCCCTATATTCTCCCTTTTTATTTGGAATGAACAAGGTAAGTGATTTCCCTGACAATGAGGTACTTATTAAGGAATCTGGAGATAGAATTAGAACCTCCCACCTTCCCTTCATTTCATGACAATGGAGTAATCTATTGTTACATTAAATGCATTAGAGTTGAGCATAATAACCCTGCTATTTTTACGGCTGCTCCGGCACCTTTACTGGATGTACACTTCTGTGAGACAAAGCAGACATGAGATTCTCTAGTTTCCGTTTTTGACACTGATACCTTGGGGTGTTTTTATCCTCCAGAGTGCCCTGGACAAACGGCTAGCCCTGAGTCTATGGAAAGAA
Source organism: Alexandromys fortis (assembly GCF_014885135.2). Lineage (NCBI taxonomy): Eukaryota > Metazoa > Chordata > Mammalia > Rodentia > Cricetidae > Alexandromys > Alexandromys fortis. The sequence continues at coordinate 25,373,636 of NW_026067944.1, read as the reverse complement.
GGGGTTCTTGTCCAGAAAGCGGGTTGAGGCGGCTGCCTGCTGGGAAGCTGAGTTCCTATGAAGGGATAGCCTTGCAGTCTTCAGGGGTTGGACAGTTGTGGAATCAATGACGCTGTCACGAGACTCAGAATATAACCAACCACAGATGGATACTTCAAAGGAACTCGGTTTCCCACTCAAGGGACAAGGAACTGAGTAAGTCACCACGGAGAGCCACGGGAAAGCAAATGAGGGCATCTTCTCCCAAAGAACCATCAAAAGCCAAGACTAGTTCATTAATTCATTCAACAATCATTAGACCACAGTAAGCAAACATAATACAAAGGATGCAAAGAGACATGCTTGTTACTTCAGCTAAGCATTTTTGCTATATTCTACTTTTTGATACAGGCTCTCTGGTATCCCATGTTGGCCTCTGCCTCTGCCTCTAAAGCACCGGTATTACAGACACGTGCAGCTATGCAAGTCAAAATAAATATTTTTATATTAAAAATAAAAAAGGGGCTTTTAGAGATGGCTCAGTGGTTAAAAGCACATACTGGTCTTTTTGTGGATCTAAGTTCAATTCTCAGTACATAAAGTTATATAGGGATGTTCACAACTGTCCATAATCCATCTTCAGCAATATCCAATGCCACTTGCCTCCATAGGCATGTGCACACACACACGCACACACAAACTTGGCATTCATTTTTTTGGTAAGCTTAGAACTTGCACAGGTCTTGGAGGGAAAGGCAACCCTCTGCTCCATGTGTAGTCCAGTGGGTAGTCCATCTAGAGCTTGAGTACTCACCTCCCATATGATTCCAACATGGTTGCTGAGTGAGAACAGGCTGTGAGCTGTGAGCTGTGGGCAGTGCTTGGCTGAAGCCAACTGGAGTTGATTGGCAAAACCACTAATGTGTATCTCTTTCTCAGATCTATTCTAATGGCATCACAGTTATCATCTGAACGCAAGGCTCTAGGGGTATTCACACTAAGGAAATGAGCAGATGCTACAGATGGGTCATGTCTCCTTCCACCACACACATAGAAGAGCCGATGGTTCAAGGGAGTCTGAACCCTGGTGAGGACTGAAGGTCAGCGCTTTGGAATCTCTCCTTATCCACCTTTCCATGATGCCCAAAGCTGCTAAGAGTCACAATGGTTTGTCATAAAGCACAAAATAATGATGTTCTTAAAGACAAGTAGAAGACTTCAAAATGGTAGTGAAGCTGTGGGGACGATGTGGAGGAGTGTTTAAAGTTCAGAAATCTATAGAGAGAGCCAAAAGTTTGAGAACAATTGTAAACTTAATCAGAAAAGGCACAGTTGATTTTGTAACCCACGTGAAGATGTCACCAGGGTCCAGATTAACCTCAGAAGTGGCATTTGCACTTTCAAAGAACCAATGATTTCATAGAACCAATTAGTAACTCTCAAGTAATGCTAGCCTGAGATAGTTTGAGGCTACACTCAAACAGTGATACTTGCTTGTATTTAAATTCAAAATGAAAAGCCATTGTAATGAACAGGATGTTCTCAGTTTGCAATTTTAATCCACGAGAGAGTCCAAATGATTCTCAAGTATTTTCAGGTCCACTACAAGGGATAAGTCCACCCATGACAGGACAAGCCACTAAGTATGTCAATGTTACCACTAACAGAAAAACTTGGAGCCATCCTGAGTCCCCCGCTCTGTGGTATTCTGAACACAATTTCAAATGCAGCATGTGAGATGGTCCTATTTTCTGTCGGTTAAGTGGTCTAAGTTTGTAAATGGAATTAAGTGTATCAATATTTCATAAGGTCCTTTTTCAGAACACTCCTTCCTCCAGGTGTTTTGCCAACTGAACAAGATTGAGAACCACTAACTTAAATGAATCTGTCATTAGCGGGATGCAGGAGGGGGGTGTGTGGTAGCCGGGTGGGAAACTTCGCTTTGCACCATCTCTGCTCTGCACAGCTGCCAGGCCTTTGCCATAGGGCAGAAAGAGCAGCAATCAGCAAATTGGTGTCTTGACGGGCTTACTAGCCTGGCCCTCTGGAAGCTCACAGAAGCCGGAAGCTGTTTGAAGGCAAATTTAGCCTGAAGACACAGAACCATATGGTGGTCCAAAGAGACGTGTGATCATAAGATTAGATTGCATAAATATGAAGTGAAAATTGTAATCAAAGTCTAGGGATGAAACCAGGGAGATTGAGGACAATTAAGGAAAGTGAGAAGGGCTGCCATGGATTTGTAACCCTGGTTCTACAATCCTTAGCTGTTTGGGGAAAGTGAGTGTCTGTGTGTGCGCATGTGCACGCACACACGTGTGCACACACACACTTGCATACATGCTCTGTTTATCAAATAGGACTATATATATTTTTTGTTTGTTTGTTTGTTTTTGGTGTTTTGAGACAGGGTTTCTCTGTGGCTTTGGAGCCTGTCCTGGAGCTAGCTCGGTAGACCAGGCTAGTCTCGAACTTACAGAGATCTGCCTGCCTCTGCCTCCAGAGTGCTGGGATTAAAGGCGTGCCCCACCTCCGCCCAGCAGGACTATATATTTTTTAAAACTCCACCAAGTTCAAGAAAAAAAATATGCCCCTTAATAATAGACTTAGAAATAAAGCTACAAAATGAGAATAAAAGACATAACATTAAATTGAAGAACATTAGACTTAACTGTTTGGACAGACACTAGAAACTGTGATGTTAAATTTTCCAATATTGAAATCTCACAAAAATCAAAGCTAGCCATCAAGCCCTAAATTTATATAAAATTCAAGGATAGTTACTTATCAGTGTTTCCATGTTTTCTATCTTACTAATTTCCAGATGGATTCTAGATAACTTTCCTTTTCCAGACCAAAGTTGTTATATTCTCTCTGTCTCTCTCTCCCTGTCTCTGTCTCTGTCTCTCTTGCTTGCTTGCCCTCACTCTCAGTATCCACTTATTAGTACTTCCTTTTTTAGTGTCACCTGATTCTTTTGAATAAGTGAAGGTTTGCCTGAGCCCAGTCTCTCTTTCATGAGGGACTTCTCCCCTGCCCTATTCAAGTACACATTTTTTACTGTAGCAGCTCTGCTTAGCCACTCTTATTTTTCTTGAAGCCTCCTACTTTACTTCACCATAAGAAAAATTAACTTCGGCATCAGGCCTTGGGGAGAGAGATGGAGAGCACGGAGGCAATAGGTAACAGAACCTTCAACTAAAACACACATCAAAGACAGAAAACAGAATAAAAATCCTTTGCTGACAAGGTGAGGTGAAATATCCGCAAACCTGCTATTATTGGTTTCAGCATGACAAGACTTTAAACTATTATTTATATTTTAATGCACAATTATATCAGAGAAAAGAATATGATCTAAAAAAATTCTAAATCATTTTTTAAAAAAAATGGAAAAGGAGTCGGGCATAGTAATGCACGCCTTCAATCCCAGCACGCAGAAGGCAGAGGCAGGATTTCCGAGTTAGAGGCCAGCCTGGTCTACAGAACATGTTCAGGACAGCCAAGACTAAAACACAAAAGGATCCTGTCTTTGGGGAAAAATGTAAAAGGAACTCAACCTATGCATCATAATAGTACAGGCTGTAATCCCAACACACAGAAGATGGTAGTTGGAGGATACTGAGGTCTAGACCAGCATGGGCTGCCTAACAGCACCCTCCTTAAGAAAAAGGAGAGGAAGAAACACACACACACATACATGCTGAGAGAGAAAGAGAGAGAGAGAGAGAGAGAGAGAGAGAGAGAGAGAGAGAGAGAGAGAGAGATAGAGATTATATATATCTATACCGTATAATTACCACAGACCTCTATGTACAGCTTCATTCCATTTGAGGGTGGTATGTGCACGTGTGTCTGTGTGTGTGTACCTGTGTGAATGTGTGTGTGTGTTGTATCAGATTTATAGGAATTAGAATTCTTAATAATAGTGATTAATGGTACAAGGATTGGAATATTTCTTCTATTTTCTTCCTTATTTTTTTCTTGATTTTCTGAGACTGCCAGCAAGTTTTATTCATAAGCGTAATCCAGAAACATGAATGATGTTTTAAACAAGATGCCAATTAATATCCCTGCTATTGAAATATGCAGTTCTCTGAGTTGCTTCTGAACTGACCCTGGATTGATTTACTTCCTCTGGGGTCCAGTGTGCCCTGCTAGGATGTGATCCCACTTGCTTTGTCTTTCAAGGCTCCCATCAGTGCCACTAGCTCCTGAGAACAGGAGTCCCCTGGGAGCCATTGCAGAACCAGGATGTGCATGGCTCTCTGTCTCCCACACACTGACACCATTTGTTTTCTGATTTCCCTTGAGCCTTAGAAATGTCCTAAGCCAGGGACACTTCCTGTCTTGTTCTTGCCCTTTCTCCAGGCCTTGACATAACAAACAGACTGAGTGGAAAGTGTTTTCCTTTTTGTTGCTGTGAAGTTTCTGAGAGCCATATTTCCTCCTTGGTTCATGTCTACAGTGGTGGGTCACCGCCATTATTTAGTTAAGAAAAGACACTGCCCAGAGAGGCTTGTTCCTGGTTGCATTTTCTGGGCTGGTCTTCTTCATTTTAATGACCATTCACAATCTTTGACATAGATATTTCATTTCTGAGAAGATAGGCCCAAACAACTGGAAACTTGGGAGGTGGAGCATATGTTATGAGGTATGCACCAAAGAATAATTTATAACAAAAGTTAGAAGTAACCTGACTGACCTGCAATTGGGAAATAATCAAATAAAATAAGACATTCATAAAATAATTTTTTAAATTATAGCCATTAAAACTGATGACTGAGACTGGATTACAATGAGCAAATACTTGAATATAACTTCAATGAAAATTAAGTTGGCATTTTAATACTGTCTAAATCTAAGTAAAAGGGTATAGGAAAGCCTGAAAGAAGAAGCAGATACTATAAAAGAAAAAAAGAAACATATTTTTTTTTCAGCTGGCAACTTTCTTTGGTTTGTACTATGGAGAGCAATGAAAGAGATATCTTGATAGAGGGAACCATTAGAGGGTTGGGGAGAAACCTGGTGTTAGAGAAACTCCCAGAAATGCACAAGGATGACCCCAGCTAAGACTCCTAGCAATAGTTCAGGGGAGGGGTCTGAACAGGCCTTCCCCTTTAATGAGATTAGTGACTATCCTAATTCCCATTATAGAACCGACATCCAGTAACTGATGGAAGCAGATGCAGTGACCCACAGCCAAGCCCTGGCCTGAGCTCCTGGAGTTCAGTTGAAGAGAGGGAGGAGAGGTCATATAAACAAGGGGGGTCAAGAGCATAATGGGGAAAATCGCAGAGACAGCCAACCTGAGCTAGTGGGAGCTCATAGACTATGCACTTACAGCTGAGGAAACTGCATGGGACCAAGCTAGAGCCTCTGAATGTGGGTGACAGTTGTGTGGCTTGATCTGTATTGGGGGGCTCTGGCAGTGGCACCTATCCCAGATGCATGAACTGGCTTTTTGGAGCCCATTCCCTATAGTGGGATCCCTTGCTCAGCCTTGATATGGGGGCAGGGAGGCTTGGTCCTACCTCAAGTTGGTATTCCAGATTTGTTGACTCCCCAAGGAAAACCCTACCCCCTCTGAGGAGTGGATGGGGGAGAGGAAGAGGGATGGGTGGATGGGAGGAGGGGGGAGAGGGAACTAGGGTTGGTATGTAAAATTAAAAGTAATATTTAAAGTAAAATTATGAAAAAATACCAATCTAAAGATGTGCATTAGTGTATAAGCAAGCAGAGTGATGTATACCTGTAATTTCAGAATTCTGGAGGCACAAGATCCCAAGTTCAAAACAGCCTGGGCTACATAGAGAAATCCTGATTCAGTGAAACAAAAACTAAATAAATAATAAAAATGTATACTAAAAGTTCTTAAACTTGTCATTGTGGAACGGAGCTTCCTTTCCTGTCTTCATTGCAATGGGATAGCAGGATCTTTCTCAGGAGGAAAAGGGAGTCCCATTCATGGATCTGGCAAAGCATCTCTTTCCTTCCTGTCTGAAGGCCTCTACTTTGACCAATAATGATCAAAATTTTACACTGTATAATCAACCATTTCTGAGCCAGTGGTTTCCCTGGATCTGTCCACACTTCTGTCTCTATTCATCTCCATCACAGTTCTGACTTCTACTAGCACGTCTGCAGGGACCACTGAGTTCCCATAATGCACCTCTGCTGTGAGAAGCATCCCCACTGTCTTCCTGGGTCCTGTTGGAGGCTGCTACTGGGAAGGTTTGAGGAAGCCACACTCACCGTAAACAAGGTCATGAAGGTCCTTTGTTTCATTCTTCCTGTCACTCAAACTCTGTTTCTCAGCCCAACACCACATCCTTTCTCATTTTGCTCCTTAACTTTGCCAGTTTCTTCTTCTATTAGCAATTTCTTGAAATCTCTTGATAACTGAGGTCGGAGTCTCAGCGTCGGTCAGGTGTTTTCAAGTTCTTGACCTCTTATTCAAACATTTTTAAAAGGTGAAGGGGGATGTGTTCACACAGATTTTCAAGGTTTCATGCATGCAAAAGAAATTTTATGCAATGAAAAACAATAATACTGATCAGAAATATGCTGTAAAAATATTAGCTGAAACCCAAAGAACTGTGGGAAGTGGCAGGTAAGGTCAGTGCCTTTCTGGTGATGTCTAAATGTCCCTGGCAGTTTTGGAGTGAGCAACAATAGGCTACATGAGTGAGGATGCTCAGGGACCCTGGTCATTGTTTGGAGCATTAGTCTATGTTCAAAGACAAGAAGAGTTTGGTTTCTGGTGTGCAGAGTGATGGTAGTTCTCTATTTTGGTTGATAGCTACATCGCCTTTTTCCTAAGGTTCATGTCTTTTCCATAATACATCTGGCTTTAATCGTGTATGTTCCCAATTACTCAGAGGCATACTCATCGACAGGATTCTCCCTAAAAGTTAGCTTTGAAGACACACTGCTTTGTCGTTCATGTGCCCCAAACGGTTCATATCAGATCAATCCTCCTAACCCGTGCACAGATGTATTGGAAATATGTTTGAACAGAAATTATCTAAATTTGGTGGCTAAGGGAGGGGGAAACTTATTCTACTATTCAGAAAAAAGAATGTTTATGCACTTCCATGCAGGTCGCAGTCCTGCGTTCTTGGGTGCTTCATTTGGAAGAGAGTATGTACCCAAACAAGGTAGAGTCCCAGGTTGCTATTCTAAACTTTACGCTTGCCCACTTCACTGTTATTGGAGTAGCTGGTGCTTTTATTACTTCTCAAGCTAAGTATATGTGTTGGATTACTTGTCATTGGACCCAAATACCTGATAAAGCAACCTAAAGGAAACAAGATTCCTTTTCCTTCTGAATTTAGATGTTGCAGTCTATTGTGTTGAGAAGTACATGATGGAGTTACTCTCACTGAGATGGATGGACAGCAGGCAGAGCTCCAAGAAGTGACAAAACAGACCCATGGAACAGTCTCCGTCATCAGTGATCTACTTCACCTAACTCGAACCCATCTTCCTCACTTCACACCTTCCCAATAATTTATTAAAAGTTTAATCCATCGGTAGATTAACCTATTCTTTTGGTGAAGCACTCATGATGTACATATCTCGGAAAATCCTCCTCAGACATACACAAGTGTGCTTTTCCAATAATAATAATAATAAAAAACTCCCTAGAATCTCTCCCAGTTGTTAATTGTTACATTGTCTTCAGTTTGCCTTTTCTGTTGTTTGGTACAGATAGCTGATTATGGTCTTGTCTGCCTGCCTATCCATCCATCCCTCCATCCATCCCTAGAAGCTTCTCGACCCAGGCCAAGTTGGTGATCAAGTTTAGCATCAGAGTGTTCTCAGAGAAGACAAAAGTGCCTGTTGGGAGTTCCACAGAATGACTGAGTAGACACAGATAGATATTCCTACAGATAGGGAGCTGAGCTCCCTCCCATCCCCATTTGGTTAAGTGTGTTCGAGAACTCAAAAGCCCCTGTGTAAGAGTTGTATACTTGGACAAGCAGATCCAAATATTTTATTGCAAGTTCGTTTTTGTTGAAAAATCTCTCCAGCTTTATAGCAAGAAAAATGTCTCATTAATGAATCCATCCAAAGCTCCCAGAGCACATTTAGAAACCACCTCGAAGGCATTCACTTACGACCTCACCTGCCTTTGCTGAGAGCTCTTTGTGTCTGAGCAAATATTTTACCAAAATCCTTAGCTGTTTCAGAGCCCCAGGTTCCATGTCTACACTTTATTTTGAACTTTAAAAACTAGATAGCCTTAAAGAATAGGCTAGAAAAATACATCCAATGACTACAAGGCTGTAAGAGTGGTAGAATTATAGATGACTCACTTTTTTCTAAAGCTTTATTTTCTAAATGTTTGTTTTTACCTTTTCGACTTAAAATAATAAAAAAAGTCTCAGAATCCTCAGCATTAATTTAAAAAAAAGCCTCCCTAAAATCGCTCCCACTTGTTAATTGTTTCATTGTCTTTAGTTCGCCTTTTCTGTTGTTTGGTGCAGATAGCTGATTATGGTCTTGTCTGCCTGCCCATCCATCCATCCATCCATCCATCCATCCATCCATCCATCCACCCTTTCTATTTCTGTCACAGAGGAGCCTAGTAGAGAAACCACAAGCTGTCTTTGAAAAAGGGGGTGGGCTTAAAAGAAAGAAACACTCCGCGGCAGCCACAGGCACTAATGTGAGAAGCTGGAGAAGGTGTCGTTTTTCACTCAAAGTGACATTTAAGCTGTTTCATAAATATGAAATCAAACTTGAGGGTCCAGATGGGCTCCCACCCCCTCCGCCTTTTGCTGGAATGACATGCTATTTACCAGCCTCAGAAAGGGGGGACGAGGAATGAAACTTTCAGATGATGAGTCACTGAGGAAGATGATTGATGAGTGATGAATGAACTGGGAAGTTTTCCGTACAAGAATCAGGAGTTTCTAGATGACAAGCAGTGAGCGGCAGCATGAACTGTAGCCACAATCGGACCGTGGCAAGAAGTAGGCTAAAGGTATTTCCGGGGGGTGTCCAAAGGATAGTCCACATATCCATAGAGGCATTTCTACGAAAGCCACTTTATACCAGATGATCACAGCATCAGTTGCTCAGTGGCATATGCACATTGGAAGAAGGAATATCCCATGAGGCCAAATGTAAAGTTAAGAGTTTTGAAGATCTAGGCATCACAGTTTGAGTTTTGAAGACTTAGCCATCACCCCAGAACTTCAAATCACAGGTATTTACTTCAGAACTACACAGCTAACTGCTATGTAGGAACTATTCTCAAGATGGACACTAAAGAACCTGTCTTGGTTTCCAGAGTCCTGAGGAAAAAGAAAGAGTGAGTGGAGTGGGGAATTTGTGCAGCCCCATTGCCACCCCCATAATACTGTGCCACCCCGGCAATACTGTGCCACCCCGGCAATACTGTGCCACCCCCTAAGAAGGTGTCTCCTATTGCTCTGCTGTACAGCTTCCAAGTCAGGGAGATGAGGGGGCTCTTCATCACTCTGGTGGTCTCTCTGCAGTACTATGGCATTGGTATCTCATTACCCCTTGTACCTCAGGAGTTAGCAGCATTCTGAAAAACAAAGATGCAACCCTGGTTTCTTTTATAACTACTACTACTAACTAAACATCGTTGTTTTAAAATCCCAGTTTGATCACAGAAGCGAGACCGTATGGACAATGTCCGTAAGTTTACTTTCTTCTCTGGAAAGAGAAGAAACTGGTGACTATGCAGGGCATTCCCTTCAGAGAAAATGTGATTTGCAGGCCCTGGCTGCAGCCTTGAACCACACATTTTCTCGAATCAGCTAGGCAGACCTTTTGTAACAGGACAGATTCAGCTCTCTAACTCCAATTCTTTCAAAGAACCACCTTTGTACGTACCTGAGGACCCAGAGAAGAAAAGCCTTGTTACATATCAATAGAGTCAGGTGCGTGGCAGCCTTAGAAGCTGTTCTAGCTGCTTCTTCCAAGCACTCTTTTGCAGATAAAGTTCTCCAGACAAAGCCTTATGCTTCTTGCTATCTTAGAAGAAGAAAACCTCCCGTCCTCTGCTCCTCCCCAAACCAATGACATGGTAATTTGGGGCAAGCTTGAGTTCACCTTTTCATCTCACACCAACTCCGATGGGTGTCTAGTAGAGAGTGTACTTGTTTCCCTTACTGGTGGTCTTCCGTTATCATCTTCTCAGTGCAAATATATCTTCCTATAATACCAACATATTTTTCTATGATTGATTTGATTATGGTATATACCTCTTTGAAATTGTCTAGATGGAATTTTTTTTTTCTTACAAGGTTACTATGTTTCCGCCTTTCCAAGACTATGAATGCTGCAGATACATTGTCTTATCCTTGTACTCAGAAATCTGTGACAGTAAGCCGGGCGGTGGTGGCGCACGCCTTTAATCCCAGCACTCGGGAGGCAGAGGCAGGCGGATCTCTGTGAGTTCGAGACCAGCCTGGTCTACAAGAGCTAGTTCCAGGACAGGCTCCAAAACCACAGAGAAACCCTGTCTCGAAAAACCAAAAAAAAAAAAAAAATCTGTGGCAGTGAATGAAGGTATCACCACTGCTCCATTGCAAAGATTAGGTGCACACTGGGCCTGGAGACATGAATCAGTGGTTAGAACCGCTCGTTGCTTTTCCAGAGGATTTAAGTTCAGTTTCTAGAACATGATGGACTGCTTACAACCACCTATAACTCACGCTCCAGGGATCTGACACTCTCTTCTGGCCTCTGGGAGCACCCGTACACAGATGGCAAATACTCACACAGATAGACATGCATACTCATAAGCAAAATTTTAAAAAAGGAAGATGGACACTAATGCATGGCATTTGGAATCAAAATGCACAGTCGGTAAAAAGTAAACAATATGCACATAAAGAGACCAAGAGTCCTCCTCTCCTATTCAGAATCGCCATCATTTTATTTCAATACTGGCCCAAATGCAGGCAACTTCCACACTGGAGGAAATTCAAAGGCTTAGCAAAAGGAAGTTCTAGCTCACCAGCAAAGATTAATTTAATTCAACTTAATTCAAAAAGGATTTCTTAATTGGATACTATGAGCTTAGCCTTACGCTGGATATTGAGCAAGGTTTTAAAATGTGTTTTCTTTTTATGTTTAATAGTGTACATGTTTGCTATTAAAAAAAGTTAAATGGCTTAGGCAGTGAATAATTAAGTTCTCATTTAGATCACTACAGTAGTTACTTTTCTATTGCTGTGATAAGACACCATGACTGTAAGCAACGGAGCAGGAGAGTTTATTTTGCCTTTCGGTTCCAGAGGGACAGGAGACCATGAGGGCAAAGCATGTGACCACAGCAGCAAAACCTGGATGGGAGCAGGAAGCTGACAGCTCACATCTAGGCATCACCTTGTAAGCATGAAGTAGAGAAAGCAAACTGGAAATAGCCAGGCTTTGAGCTCTCAAAGTCCACCCCATGCCTGTGACGTACTTACTTTCTCAAGGCCACACCTCCTAAACCTTCCCAAACAGTGCCAGCAACTGGGGACCAAGTATCCAAATACGGGAGCCTTTCAAGAATGTTTCTCACTGAAGCCACCACAATCACATTGTGGACAAGTTGTTTTGCTCTGTTTTTAGAGAGAATAAGGTCCATATGAAAGCGTGTATAAACAGAGTGTGGGTGAGTACAACCATTGAATACAAGAGTCTGGTCCTACCAGACTCTCCCTACAGTTAGGAGGATTAGCTGTAGTAGAGCAAGATTTTAAATTTAGTACTTCCCTAGGTGGGTGCCATGAATCCTTTGAGTTATGGGAATGTGAAAGCCAAGACAGCCTCACAGAGGTCCAGGGATGCAGGCATAGTGTAACGGTGCAGCAGAATATGAATTCCCATTGACAAAGGAGACACTGAAGCCACTAGCAGTGTAGGAAAATCTAGCAGATGAGGGCACAGTTCAGACATTGAACTGAGCACTGTAGAGTGCTAGTTCGTACATGACCCCCAAAATTCACAGTTTGTAAATGTTCCTTAATGCAACAGCACTAAATGCTAGACCATGCTCAAAGGTGTTTAGAACAGTGAGGATTCTGCCCTCCTGAATGGATTGCTGATGTTATAAAATATGGGATAAAATGGCAGGCCTTCTATAAACCTGAGCAAGAAGGCCTTTGATGTTAGTGCTTTAATTCTTTGCATATCACCCAATAACTTTAAATTACCCAGTATCAGATACTCTAGAATAGCAGTACAAAATAGAGGTAAGACTCAAGACCCTTGGGGACTACAGGGAGAAAAAAAAATAACACAAGATTTTCATCATAAGAAGTTAAATGTGACATGCAGTGGCAGTGTAGGCCTTTAATCCCAGCATTTAGAAGGCAGGTGTAGGCAAATCTCTGTGAAATTGAGGCCAGTCTGATCCACTGAAAGTTCCAGGGCAGTCAGGGCTACACAGAAAGACCCTGTCTTGGAAAAGAAGAAGAAGGAGGAGGAGAAAGAGAAGGAGGAGGAGGAGGAAGAGGAGGAGGAGGAGGAAGAAGAGGAGGAGGAGGAGGAGGAAGAAGAGGAGGAGGAGGAGGAAGAGGAGGAGGAGGAGGAGGAGGAGGAAGAGGAGGAGGAGGAGGAGGAGGAGGAGGAGGAGGAGGAGGAGGAGGAGGAGGAGGAGGAGGAGGAGGAGGAGGAGGCAGCAAGCAGAGCTTTAAAACAGAGGTAAAGATGCTGGGGAAAATATCAGAGACATAGTCACCAGCACAAGGGCTCAAAGGCCTAAAATGGTCTCAGCAACAAGTCAGTCTAGCCTAAAGGCTGAAAGATGGCTCAGAATTTAAGAAGACTCAAGTTTGGTTCCCAGAGCCTTTATTGGGCAGCTCAAAATAGCTTGTAACTCCAGTTCAATGAATAGGATACCCTCTTCTAGACTACTTAGAAACCATACACCTGTGAACATATAGCCAATCACACAGAGATATACACACGCACATACCACATATAAATACATACTTTTAAAAAATGACCATTTAGTCTATTGATGAAAGAGCACAGGGTTTGAGTCAGGCATGCAAAAACAGTAACTAGCACAAAGCATCTGTATACTTTTAAATAACTCGACATTGTATGAGTTCCCAGGCTCTCCAAATGAATTCAGCTATCACCTCCCAGAATCTATGGCAGAGACAAAGAACTCTGAGATGAAAAAGGAATGACTCCAACATTGAAGAGAAGACAGTGGGGTTTGAAGGACTGATGAACAAACAGACAAGACAAAATATTCTAACCCCTGACCATCGCAGGGTGCAGCAGAAGAAGGGAAGCCATCGTGTTCCCTCCCCTTTCCTACAGTCTTTGTAACTGACTGAAAAGCTCACAGGTGACAGCCGTGGCCCTGATGATAATGGCTTAGCATCATTTCACATACCAGAAGACTGGAATTTAGATTTTCACACAAGTGAGCATTTAGTTTCAGTCCCACAGGGCTGCACTTGGAGCGAGGGATCGTTTTAAAATTCTGCAGAATATGCCCTGCCAGGCGAAGCACCAGAGGACTCAGAGGTGGATGGGCTCTAATGAATTGCAATGTGACTGGAGTAATATCGAGCTCTGAGGAAAAGCCTCATACAAATGTTGGGTGATGGACTAAAGCAAAAAGAAGAAAGCTTTAAAAAAAAATGCTACAGTCAGTCTCCGTGAAGGCAGGAAGATTAAGAAAATGAACATATGAGGTGCAGAGTAAGAGGGAATCTAGGATCCTGGAAACTTTGAATATTTTGAACCCAGTTTCCCTCCTCCCCAGCCCTTCATCCAAATGTTCTGTTGCTAAGACAACAGGATGCTAGCAGGCATATGTATGTGTCTGCTCCCTGCATGCTGTTGCCTAGCAACGGGACTCAGCAGAGCCTGGGATCTCACTCTTTACATCTACCCTGCTTCAATCTATTGCCTTGACTTGCTCGTTGCTTCCCCCTCCCCCAAGGCTAAGAAACCAGAAGCAGGAGAGCACAAGAGGCAAGTTCTGATCTTGTCAACAGCTTACTGTCAACACCCAGAAAAAAAAAAATCCCAAGCCTGGCTTCCCTTGGCTTAACCCCTATACCAGGAAGCTCTAAAATGTAAACCTGGGATCGCAGCTGAGTGACATGAAACGATGGTTGGACATGCACAGGGTCTGACACTCTCTTGCAGAGTTCTAATCTGTAACAATCAAAGGAATGGAGTAGTGACCACTGAGGGTAAATTAACTATTTCACAGTGGGAATGAGGCAGCAGAAGACAGAATAGAATAGGCAGGGGGCGAAAGAAGAGAGAGAAGTTCAGAGGAGTAAAAAGAGAAGGAGCAAGGCTCTTAACTCAGAAAATATAACAGTGCAGCCATAGTGGTGGCGCCCGTCTTTAATCCCAGCACTTGGGAGGCAGAGGCAGGTGAATCTCTGTGAGTTTGATGCCAGCCTAGTCTACAGAGAGAGTTTCAGGACAGAGAGACTACACAGAGAAACCCTGTCTTGAAAAAAAAGATGACAGTGTAAGAAAGAGGGGATTTTCAACATTGTGTAGAAGACAATGCAATTGCTAAGATAGTAAGGACAAGCTATCGAGTTTCTTAGTCCTCGTCATTGCAGTAGGTATTTTATGTGGATTATTTCCAACTTTACAATAACCCAATAATTTTAGGAGGATGATTTTGTAGGTGGGACTCAGAACAGCTGTGTGTCTTGACCCGGCCACACAGCTGTCAAATATGGCAAGGCTAGCAAACAAAATACTATTCAAATTATATTCCCAAAATCCCACATGCATTTCCAACATGTAGTATGATAATCATCTGGGAAAGAAATATATACAAAGCATGTGAAGTCACGCAATTTGTTAAATTGGGGACCTTTTGAAGGAGTTATACATATGCTTTATAGAACATTAAAGGAATGGCTTTTTCTTCAAAGCCTTAGTGCCATAATTTATAAAAAAGAAATCACCCTGCCAAGTGGGGAAGGAAAAGCTGATTCTTTAACAAAGTTCTCAATTCAAAAAACTTCGAGCCCTTTTGAAGGAGCGGGAGAAAAAAAAAAACTCTGGGGTTACCTCCTTTGAAAAGAAAGTTCAAATTTTGGCAATATTCACGGTATTATAGGAAGCCATGTGAGGCGGCGGGTATGTAAGAAAAAGGAAGGCCACGTGGAAGCAGGAAGGAAAGGAGCTCAGAGCCCCGGTTGCTTTGGAGGCTGAACCTCTTCTTAGTGGCCCAGCACAAAGCCTGTGTCAGGGGCTGCGGCAGGGCTTCCTCGGGATGACTGTGACACAGGCATCCTGTGCATCCTGTGCTCATTTCCCTGAAAACAGCATACCTTGGGCAGTTGCCCTGGGGGTCAGATACACGAGCCTCTGCCTAACCAATGGCAACCAGAAACCTTATCAAATAAACTTATTTATTATCGTCAGGATGTCCTCTACTAACAGGGACTAGGCAGATCCCATCTGGCTAATAGTGATAAACCTTAGAACCAAAGCAAACCCCAAAACTAAAACAATGAAGAAAGGGTGTGGAGCAAGGAACAGTCTATGAGGTTCACAGTTACATACCCCCCCCCCAAATGTAAAGTGTTACGATGATTACTACTACATACAGCATCTCTTTTCCAGAAATAGCCTGACTTAAGAATCAGGGTCAAATAATCTCCGTATACAGACTATAAACCAGGATAGGAACATAAATTAGCCCTTCCAGCTTTTCTTCCTAGAAGTATGTGACGTGGTTATGGGTCCTAGGATTCTAAGGTAATTTATAAAACGATACCTGTAATGTGCAATACCCCACTGTGTAAAGAATCATAATTGCCTTTCAACATCGATTTCTTATTTTATAATCTCACAGTTTTAGCTACCCACAGAGCCTTCTCCCCCAGTGTACAGTCTAGCTAATTCAAGTAGCAAGTGGGGGCTGGGGTATGGCTCTGTTGGTAGAGAGCTTGTCTAGCCTACACAAAGCCCTGGGTTCAATCCCCAGCACTGTACAAAAAAAGTGATGTGGTACGTACCTATAGTCTCAGCACATGCGAGGTAGAAGTTGAAAGATCAGAAGTTCAAGGTCATCCTCAGCTACATTCCCACTTCATAGCCAACTTGGGATGTAGAAGTCCCTGTTGCAATGTGTGTGCATGTGTTTGTGTGGGGGGAAATGGAAGAAGTCCAGAGATGTTTGGGCTGCCCAGAACCAAAATAATCACTCACAAACAGTATTATTTGTAATACTGTTTGGCCAATAGCTTAAGCATATTTCTGGCTAACTCTTATATCTTAAATTAACCCATTTCCATTATTTTATATTTTACCCCTAGGCTCATGGCTTACAGGCAAGTTTCCAGTGCTTCTGTCTCTGGGGGTGGCTACTTGGCATCTCACTGACTCTGCCTATTTTCTCCCAGCATTCAGTTTTGTTTTCCCACCTAGATTTATTCTGCCCTATCACAGGCCAAAGATGCTTCGTTATTCATTAACCAATAAAAGCAACACATATACAGAAGGACTTCCCACACCACAGAGTGAACGTGTAAGGAGCAGGTGAAGTCCAAGTGAATGTGTGTTGTGGACACAGGCACAGCCATACCAAAGACACCAATTCCTCAGATCCATGGAAGTGACAAAACCCTGCCCTGGTGAGGCTCAGAGGTATGGGAAAGCCTTCCTCTAGTCCAAATATGATTATCTACAAATGATTAATCAGTGTGTACAAAATCACCCACAACCCCCTCCAGAGGACTACAACCTAAGACTTACAAATATCCTCTTGAGATTAGCTAACCCTGCCCCCTTATTCAATTGGGCACCCTAAACTTGCCTCTTTATTCACCTGTGCCCAGTAACCCAGCCTCCTTGATTTAGAAGTATAAAGTAAACAAACCGAGTTTCCAGGTTATGTAATCGATGCATCTCCACCTAAACAAGAACATCCCACCACCCCCAGCTTTGCTGTACATGTGTCTGCCAGTCTGACTGTCCTTCCTTCATTCCTTCTTCATCCCTGTAATATCAATCCCAAAGCACTGTTAGACAAAGCGTGGGTGTGTACGTTTAATCGCTGTACGATAGTTTTAAGATCGAAGGAACAACTCTCACATAGAGGAGAAAAAAAGCTCATGAGCTCCCTCCCACCCCTCGCTGAAGAGTGATTGATTGAAATATGGTGGCTTCTAAGGAAGGCAAAATTAGTTTTCTTCATAGATATAGCCTCTGCTAAATAAACAGAGCTCTAGTGGGTGGCCCCATATCCGTGAGTACGTGGATAGTCCAAACGAGATGCAGTGGCTATTTTAAAAAACTGTTATACCCAGTTGGGAAGAGGTAGGATAGCAGGACGGTGCATCTGCGAGTTGTGAAGGGGAAGACTAGGGTTGAATGTGATCAAAGGATATAGTATGCATTATGAAATTTGTAAAAAATTAATAAAAGAATTGTATTTAAAATGGAATGGAAAAAGAAAACTACCCATTGAGAATGAAGACCATGATTTGAAAGAAGAAGAGCAGCAACTTGGGAAGAGAGAAGAGGCTAGTAGGAGGTAAAAGGGACAGGAGATGGCAATGGGAAGAATTTCCTCAAAATACATGTTCTTGAATTAGAATGTCATTATGAAACCCATCACTCTATACAATAAATAAATGCTAATAAAAATATTTAAAAGGAAACAGCTAATGCGCCATTATTTTGGTGCCATGTATATTTCACTATTCTCCAAGTATATGATGTCTTAGTTATTGTTTCTATTGTTTCTATAAAATTCCATGACCAAAACAACTTGGGAAGGAAAGGATTTCTTTCTCCTTAGAGCCTGCAGTTCATTTTCCAGGGAAGTCAGGGTAGGAGTGAAGGCAATAATCTAGAGACTGAATGTGATATAGGACCCATGAAAGAGTGCTGCTTACAGAACTCCTTCTCACGAGTTGCTCAACCTGCTTTCTTATAACACCCAGGACCACCAGCCAAGGGTGGAACCACTCACAATGGACTGGTCTCTCCCCCATCAATCACTAAATTTAAAAAAAAAATGATCAACAGACTTGCCTACATGTAGAGAACAAAGAGCCTTGTGCACACAGGTAAGCACTGGAGAAGCCAGGAAAGTTAAACACAAGGCTCACCTCTTCAAAGGAATGAGATGGGAAGCTGCTCTTCCTGGAACACTATGAATGACGTCATTTTACAACCTGGTGATCCTCTGCTGTTGATGAGACAGATTCTGCCCTTACTTCCCAGAATTTATGTTTTACTTATCCAAGACTTTCTTCCATAAATCTTGAGCATTGTTTTTAGACCATAAAACCCGCTCTTCTGCGTGATGTCACTTGTACTTTATAACAGTCAAAGTGATTTCTATGTGGTTTTTGGGCCAGTTCAATCCTGACACCCAGAGACATTGTGTTTACCTCAGTCAAACCCCTAGACCCTAAATCTTGGGCCCTATCACTGAGTCAACAGCACCCATTCCTGTGAAAGAAGCCAGATGTTCTTTGTAAGGAATCTCAATGTAAACGTGTCATAAATTATTGTACATTTGGGATTGAGTTAATTGCTATCTGAACACTTTTTTCAAAATTGTGTTGTGGTTAACTACTCTAGAAGTCCTGGTCCAGCACCAGTTACAATAAAGTTGGACTGAGCCGAGTTTCAATCTTATCTCTTCATGGACTGTTTTTCCCCTGGTTGCTGTAAAGCCTGCAGGGGAATCACCACACCCATGGGCCAATCTCATGGAGACAGTTTCTCAATTAAGATCCCCTCTTCCATTTTGTGTCGAGGTTTGTGTCAAGTTGACAAAAACCAAGCAGCTGACAGGGGATAAATGAAGCTACCCAAGCACAGCTGTCACATCCAACGTTAGAACAAATTTGGTGCCATCTTCAGTTGTCCTTGAAGTCCCAAGCTTTGCCAATGACCTGTGAATGAGCAAAAGGATGCTACCAGTCTCAAGGTCAAAACGAATCACAAATGTGACTCGTAGAGAAACAGGTTATTTTTGTGCTAGCCCTGTATCTGATTCCTTTTTTTTTAATAGTAATTCTATCTTTATTTCCAATATACACTCGTGACTTAGCAAGAAGAGGGTGAGCTAAGAATCCAGTGCGTTACAAAAGTCACATTTGAGAATGCTAATATCCACCTCAAGGTACATTCCGCCTTGGTAAACACACAGTCTGTTTGCATTTAATTCTTCCACACAAGCCCCGCAAGAAAGTTAGCCAAATTGATAATCGATTCACATGATCTTTGTTCACTCACTTATTAAAACACACCAAACAGTTAATTCCCTTTTCTGGTGGGAACTCTCCCTGGCTGTCTGCAGCCTGAATGTTAAACAGCCACTTAAGGCTGTAGGAATCCATCAGAACCATTAGGAATAACCATCTCACACCATTCAAAACAAGTCTCAGAAGTCAGGGCTCTCCCTGTTACTACACTAATATGCTTTGGTGACTCATCATTGATGCGTACCAAGAGATGATAAAGAAGGGCTAAAAAAAACCTAGCTGATCTGGTTGACAAATCTACTTTCTCCCTTCTATACCTTTCACACTGGTAAAAGGGAAGGGGCAGATTTTGAAGGAACTTCACTTCCCTAGCTATGATATGGAAACTTTAGGCAAGCTGGACAATGACCCCCTACACACACAGGTGTGCGTACGCACGCTCACACACACACACACACACACACACACACACACACAATGCTGTGTGACATTATTTCTGGGGAGACATGAACAAATGTCTATGCAACCCAAAACTGATGACAGACCAAACTAAGGAAACCACCCAAAGCACAACTTGGCGAATCACTGAGTTTTATTAGGGTCACATATAGAAATGTGGGGGAGGAGATTCTTAAAGGAACCATAAAGAGCTGCAGACAGCTACATCGCCAAAGCCCTCCCCAGCATGGGCGACAGCTCATGAAAGCTGGAAATCTGGAGTGCGCTGTCCAACATGAAGACTGCTCAGCAGGTTGGAGCATATCCTTTCCAGGTAATCCAGTTGGTCTGAGCTCTTCCAGGCTGGTCTCTGGGAGCTGGTCTGATTTGAGAGTCTTTGGGCAGATTAGCTAGTCTCTGCTTATTCCAGTTGCCTCCGCTGGTCTGAGCATCTTCTAGGTGGCTCAAGTTGTCTGAGGATATCTCTCAGCAGTCCTATTCTGTAACTTCCATGGGTTTAGGAAGGGTGGTGCCTAATGCGTTTTGTCAGTTTCAGAGACTACCTAAAACCTTGGAGTTGTTTACTTCCTGAGCTGAATAAGTTGATTGATTAAATACTTCACCTACCTCTTAGCAACCTCTGTCTTAACAAGCTTTCCTCCAAGATAGAATTTCCTTGGAAATTGCTATAGAGATGTGTGTGTGTGTGTGTGTGTGTGTGTGTGTGTGTGTGTGTATGCTAAAAGAATCCACTGGCCCTAAAACTTCCCTGAAAGCATGGAATGTCACACCTTTCAGATTAGTACAAACACTAATCTTGTCTCTGACATCAGCAATTTTATTTCATTTGTTTCCTCTCACTTATTAGACAGTAACTTATTGAGATACTATTGTGTGCCATGTATAGAGGTAAGAGCTGAAGAACATCAAAGAACAATCAAATATGATAGATGATACAAATAGACAATTATTCAATTACATAATACACACATAATTCACACTTAGATTTAACTCAACAATATAATTATATAAAATCAATGAGTCATAATAGAAGTATTTACACATTATCAAAAATACATAGATAACTATAGCGAAGCACAAAAGCACAAGACAAATGCTCAGTAAAGGCAAGTCCCTGGTAACTATACTGTCGCTATCTCCAGTTACAGTTTGTAATGCTGTGCAGTAAAATGCTGTGACCAAAACCAGCTCCGGGAGGGAAGGGCTCTGTTCAGCTCACAGCTCCAAATAATAGTCTATCATCAAAAGAAGTCGGGTCAGGAACACAAGGCAAGAAGCTGGAGGCAGAAACTGAAGCAGAAGTTAAGGAGGAAGAATGCTTTCTCTTGATTTGCTCAAACTGCCCTCTTATGCCATCCAGGAACAGCTGCCCAGGTGTGGCACCCCCTGCAGTGGGAAGCACCCTCCCACGTCACTCGCTAGTCAAGAAGATGCTCCACAGGCTGGGCTACAGGCCAATCTTATAGAGACATTTCCTCAGTCAAGCTTCCCTCCTCTCAGGTGACTTTAACATGCATCAAACTGACACAAAAACTGGGCAAGGCAGGCACTAAGCAGTGTTATCTTCTGACTCAGTCTCCTCAGGCTTTTCTGAGGCTTCATAGTCTACTAGAGAAGCTCTGTTGGAACATTTCTGCTGGATGTCCTGACACACAGTTTAGGAATGCAAGCTTATACACACACAGTAAAAGAAATCACTCTTGAGAGCCTCACAGAGGAAGAAATTCAAGCTAAGATTCTAAAGACAAGCAGGAATGCCAAGTGGTAGTTTATAGGACATCATATGGAAAAGGACTGCAGTTTTCCTGTGCCTTTTCACTTGACAGAAATAGGACCAGTTATTCAAGTTAGCATTTAATAAGAAGGTCACAGGGAGCTGTCTTAAAATGCAAGGCCACTCTGAGAGCGTGGAAGAGCTTCCACTCTGAGGCTGGAAGCATTCAAGGTCGGCTAGTTGAATAAAGGCTCTGATTGCTTCTCATTTCATCGGGTCTTCTTCCTCCATCTGCTGAGCCCTTTGGCACAGCCAGTGAATGTGTAACAGACACAATACAGTCCATGAATAAACGGACGAATACGTGTCATCTTTTAAAATGTGGAAGTCAGACTTTAAGCTTACCTGTATTACTTCTCATTAAAAACCTGAGATCAAGGGCCGGTGGGGGTATGCTAGAGGGGCGGGGACACTTATTCAACACTATCTTATTAGCTTTACCTGCTGTTTATACAGCTTAAGAGTCTTGTAGCTCAGTTCTGATGTTCATAGAGGAAAAGTTGAGAGGAGTAGGACTCCAGCTATCCTGGCACTGAGATCTATGATACTTTGTGTAGGAGAATTTCTGAATATATATGATCAAATCAGGCTTGATGAATATACCAATAGCAGGCTGACGTCCTGGGGTGGGGATGGGGTGGAAGGATCTGTAGGGACTAAAGGGAAAGTTGTTCTTCAAGAAAGAGATAGTAGGCACCTTCTGTTGGTATGCCCAGGATATAGAGTCACAGAGCTGAGTGGAACAGGGCTTAACCTTGGAGTTTACCATTCAACACCAAATATCATCCTTCTCCATTAGATGGGTTTTTTTTTTCCAGTCAAGCACAGGGAAATTTCCCTCCAAATGAAAGAAAAGATAATTCCATGCTTAACACATTTTCCATGTACTCAAAAAAGAACATTGAACAAATTAAAACTTAAAAAATAAATAGTGAAAATTTTATAGATCTTCCCAGATTCTTTAGTCAATTTGAAACTTAACCCACAAGACCAGAAAGCAAGTAACTGAAAGAGAGACAACTGAGTGGCCAGGTCTATCAGCGTTTAAACGGTACAAAGGTAAGAGAGTGGTAAGGTAATCAGTGGGGCTCAGGATTTGCAGCTGGATGACATTGAAGATTGCTTTTCTCCTCAGGCAGCCCGAAAAGTACTTACCAACACTGTGAACACCAGGCAGTAGAAGAGAGGCTCCTACTGGTCACCGACTTGATTTCTCCATGTGCAATGGCAGAAGTAATTGGTGCCATCAACAATGAGGCCTTATTGCCAGGTTGTGGAGAAAAATCAATAGCTTTGGTAACAGCCTGTGATGTTTTACAGGATCCTGTCTAGGGACCTGCTTGGCCAGTGACTCAACAGAAATGTAACATTTTCCTGCCACTGGAGGTTTGGCTTAGCATAAGCTGTCTATGTGGGACACTGAATCCCCCAGCATACATATGGTGGCTCCATTTAAGGTCCATAATTACACATATTATATGAATATATATTCATATACATGTATATAAAGTCTCATATGTGTGAGCATAAGGCCATATGTAATATAAAGAAATACATATATACATCCAGAGAGAGAGGAAGAAAGAAAGAGAGAGAGAGAGAGAGAGAGAGAGAGAGAGAGAGAGAGAGAGAGCGAGCTTCTACTGGAGTAGGTTTCCACGTGGCTTTACAAAAGCCCTTTACTCTTAGCTGTTCCTCCCACACTGCCTCCTTTATCTAAGCTGCCCAACCCCCTCTCTATTAAATCTAACACCTACATATATGAGAAAGCATGCAACATTTGTCTTTTGAGGACTAGGCTAACCCATGTAGGGTATTGTTCCTAACTCCAACCATCTACCTGCACATTTTATAATTACGGTTTTTGTAACAGCTGAATGATATTCCATTGTGTAAATGTTCCATATTTTCACTCTCCATTCAGCAGTTGATGGGCATCTGGGCTGTTTCCAATCTCTAGCTATTATGAGCAGAGGAACAATGAAGGGTGAATGATCAAGTATTATGGACCACATGCCAATCACTGCTGTCTGACAAAGCAATTCCCAGCATTTTGACACTGAGATGACAATTCTCCAGCACTTCCTAACTGCCATCTTTGATTCTCACTATGTGTTATGGGAGTTACCTTATGTCTTTTCCTTTGGGAAATTTTGTGCATGCTTTGAAGGATGAAAAATATATAAAATGGCAGCCTCTTCAGACAAGATCATTCTTTGGAAAATATCCCCACCACCGTGGAACCACATGGAATGATGACTCTACACACAGGACTGCCATTGTGCCCTCTTGATTGCAAGAACAGGAAAGTTAGAGATTTACTATCTGGACACACCTGACCCCAAGGATGGAAATCATACAATCCAGATCCAGAGCCTGAGGCCATTAAGGGCAACAAGCATACAGTAGTCAGAATGGTACAGTATAATGGGAAAAGATTAAGACATCAGGACCTTCTTTTTGGGGAGTGTCTCGGGGAAACAGGTCCCTATAGTAAGACTAAGACCCAAAGGAACACAACTAGGGAACAACTCAGCACAAATGCTGCATCATGCCCCTTGAGGAATGAAAATTCCTCTTAAATTGTAGTGGAGTGTCTGGTCCTCAGAAGTCCTTTTCTTGAGTTTAGGCACTTAGATAAGGGTCTCCTTTCCCTCAGGGGCTTGAGGAAAGTTCCTGCTGGAGGAACTTGTAGTCCTTCCATTGATGCAAGAGGGTGCCTGGTGGAGTTACAAAATCTTGGAGAACAATAGGCATTTAGACTCTTGCTGAACTTTTTGCTTTTGTCTCAGGAAAATACAGTGAGTCTACTTTCAATCTTGCCTATGACTAAACTGGTGTACAATTATAGAGTGTAATAAGTGTAGTCCTTTGTCAACAAGCAGGCAGCCATCCCGATTCACCCTCAAATTGTGTCCTCCTTTCCCTCACCACCTCCACACCTCCTCCTTGGGAATTGAACCCTGCTGGAGCTGGACGCCATCAATCAAGAATCTCTGTATTAAGACATAAAGCCCACTGTGGGCAGGGCAGTACCATCCCTGGGCAGGTAGCCCTGGACTATAGAAGAAAGGTATCTGATGTGAGCCTAGGAGAAGCCAGGAAGCAGCAGCACTTCTCTACCTGCAACCCCTGCTTGGTTCCCCTTGATGATGCTCTCTAGCCTAAAAGCCAAAGGACCTCTCTCCTCCCAGAGCTAGTTTTGTCGTGGTGTACTATCACAGCAACAGAAAAGCAAATTTAGATGCTGAAATGAATTGGGCATTACTTAAAATTCTTGTATATCTGTTCTATTGACTTCTTGACCTGTTACATTATCAATTATTATGCTATTAATAACACAACAGCATGTTCTGTTATTTTGGGCTCATCAAGCTTCTTGTGATCAGTAAGTTATGTTAAGTGATATTTCAGGTAGGTGAAAATTATGGACTATATAAGGCATCATATATATACACATATTATCTGTATACTTACACATATTACATATGCATATTACACTTAATTATGCTTTCAAAAAGCATAAAAAGGAAAGAGGAAGGGCCGTGGAGGGAGAACTCTGCACTCCTGCCTGGAAACGGCCGACTGCAGGCACCCCTCTCTCAACCACTGAAGCAGTAGCTATTTCCCGTCATCCATGACACTCCCCTCCCTGTGGTACAGCTACCCCACTGGCACCAAACATCCTTATCATTGAGTAGCATGGCAGCCCCGTGTGTTCTTGTCCCTGCAAATGAAGAAAGCAGCATTAGCTCTTTCATTCCACAGGTTTCTGCAGCCATCTGATCACAAAGATGTGTAGCCTAAAAGGAGACTATTTGTTTGGGTACAGAATAGTAAAGACCAAGGAAAAGTGTCAAAGAATGACGTTTCCTGTTCAATGGCAAAGAATGACTCCTTTATACACCAAAATTAAATGTTTGCCAAGCTTTTATCTTTTTCTCTTGAACCCCTTTCAAGTTGAAATTCTATTCTTTTAAGAACCACCAAATTGATTCTAAGAGAATAATTGCTTAGGCGTGAAGGTACGACCGTATCCTGGAAACGAGCTGTACTATGGGTGGTTTCTCAATTTTCACCCTTTTAGGGTAATTTCCTGCCTCTGTGGGTTTTTCCCTGCCGGCAGTTCTGCATGCTGGTGTCCTGGCTCCTTCACAGCTGCCGTCTAATGCAAAAGGGAAAGAGACCATTAACATCGTTGTGAAAGTAGACGCAACAATACCACTGTTCTATTAGCCTGCAACCCAGGAGAGAACAAAAAACTGTAGTGTGAAAGGACGGGTCACTCCCAACACCACAATTTACAAACCCAGTGCACTCATTCCCATGCAGGCTGATATCACATTATGCAAAAATGGCCAGCCTTGCCCAGTTATACAATAAAATGCAGTTTAATAAACAAGAAAAAAAAAACAATGCTTCCCTCCCCCTTTTAGCCTTTTTCTTTGATTTCTATTTCTGGCTTCTGAAGCAGAGCCTTGCTATGTGGACCATACTGGTCTAGAACTTGCTATGTATCTCTGACTGAGCTCAGACTTGAGATCCCTCCTATATCAGTCTCTCAAGGGCTATGGATGCAGGTGTGTGCCACCATGCCTGCCCTTACCCTTTTCCTAAATGACGAAAACAAATGCCAAAGAGGACCTAGTGAAATTAATAGTCTCATTAGATTCTCATTGCAGTGTGAGTTTCTAGAAACTTTCTAGAAATCAATGTGACAATACATGCTAACAGCCATAAATATATCCGCTCTCTTTAACCTAGTAATCTAACAAAGATGCGGGAAAGGACATATCTTCAAATATATTAATTACCTTTCTATTTATAGACATGGAGAGATTGTGGGAAATGCATATGTATAAATGAAAAGAAGTCCATCATCTGACAGGTCCATTTAAAAAGGCAACATCAACATCCAGCACATAGTAGGTGCTCTCAGTATCAACTGTGGAGGAAAATCATAAAAGTAAATTATGAAACAAAATTAAATGGAAAAACTCATAGAAACATGCAAAATCACTTATTAATACTGGCAATGTGTATAAAGCAAAAGCCAACTCTCTATATTTCAGCAACATATTATATATTTAATATATAACTATATTATATGTTTGATGATAAGATAATTATATTACATTATATTTTTCTGAAATGTAGACAGTTGGCTCTTTTCTTATACACACTGATAGTATTTAATTATATTTAATGTATAATATATAATTATATTTATATATAAATGTATCTATATAAACTCATTCCCTCTGTGTCAATAAGGTAGGTTGGATGGTAGGGTATAGGAAGCGCTACTGAGTACCTCTTATCCAAACCAGCCTCTTGATGAATAAAACGGGGTGGGGAGGCCCATAAGACACAGAAGGAGAGACAGGAACAGTGCACAGAGCTTAGGGACAGAAAGGTGGTCAGGTCAGTACAGAGACCCTGCATCACAGGTGGACAGGGTGCAGTAGTAAGTGACTGTCCTAGTTTGCCTCTCCGTCCCACAAACGCACAAGCGTGTGCACACATATACTCCACACAAAACAAAAAGAAAAAAAGAAAGGGAAAGAAAATGAAAACAGAAAAGAGGTGGAGAAAGGGGGAAAGCAGAAAAGAAAGAAAGAAAAAGGAAGGAAGGAAAGAAGGAACGAAGGGAGGAAGGAAGGAAGGAAGGAAGAAAGGGAGGGAGGGAGGGAGGGNAAGAAAGAAAGAAAGAAAGAAAGAAAGAAAGAAAGAAAGAAAGAAAGAAAGACAATGCTGGCAGCTTTGTGAGTCATTCTGGAGTTTCCAATCAGGAGGTCTACACAATCAGAATTCAGAGAAACATAATTTATTTCTAGCCTCTGGATAAAAACCCACTAGCTTCTTTCTGTAGTCCTTTTATTGCTTTCTGATTGTTACATGGGAAGAAAATGATATTAAACAGTAAAATTGGCACGCAATATATGAATGGCGGTGTTTACAGGCGTAGGTTCAGAAGTGCAAAGTCCCACTTTCTTCCTGCCCTCCAGTCTGGAAACGCTATCAGTGTCACTACAGAGCCATTCTCCCCAGCAATGGACAAGAAAGCCAGCTGATAGTAGCTCACAGTTAATGGGTATGAGCAAGTTAAGTAGGAAATTCCCAGAGGAGCTGCCAGCAAGAGAAATATCTATTGTCTGAGACGCGGGAGTAACATGGAGTTGATGACCTCCATTTAAAGTACACTCTTTTTAAAGAAGATCTCCCTCAAAGATCAAGGCTCTCTAGGAAACCGACCCTTCCTCCGCATCCAGGCATGTCCAGGGGGGACATTACAGCTGCACAGCTCCAGGGTAGCAAGAGGCACTACTTTTACAGGACCCCTCAAGAGAAGCCACCACCTTGAACACATACTAAGTGGTACAGTATGCACATTGAGCAGAGCTCTTTAGAGGGACAGAACGGATAGAATGTTTACATATTATTAAGGGGATTTGCGAGAATGGCGTACATCTGATAGGTAGTCTAACAATGACTTTCTGCACACTGCAGATGCTCAGAACCCACTAGACGCCCTGTCCGCAAAGCAGGATGCCTCAGAAGTCCCAGTAGAGTGCTGAAGGACATGGCTTTCCTAGAGGGTCACTGAATGCAGTCAGTCAGAGGTGACAAGGCTGGCTGATGTGGGTGGAGAACAGCAGCAGAGGCAATAGAGATGGACATGCTCACTCTCCAGCAGCAAGCTAAGGCAAGCAGACAAGAAACACTGACTTTTCTCGGTCCTTCTTTATATCTGTGATACTTGGTGGAAGGCACTACCCACTGTAGGGGACTGTCTCATCGGCCTCAGAGGCTACTTCCTGCAAATGCCTTCACAGACCTACCCGGAGGGTGGTCTGTCTGCTAGGGTGATTCGGAGTCTGGTCTAGCTGACAATGAAGATTAGCCACCACAAGATGCAAAGCAAAGAGTTAGGCAGGTGAGGTCTCTGCCCTGGACAGCTTGCATTCTAGCTCCCTCAGGTCTAATGTTGGGCGGTATGCATTAGCAGCAAATTAAGAACACAGAAGCATGGTTTGTGTATCATTACACTTAAGATTCTAAATTTCGAGTGGTCACAAGTTACTGGAAATTTTTCACTGCGAGAGGGAAATTACCAATATAAACAATCATCCGTTTTGAGACAGAGCTTTCTAAAGAAAGGAATAAAAACATGAGCTGGTAGCTAAAGAATACCCTGGCAGCACATATCCCCTCCAAAAGATAATAAATAAAAACCCCCTTTATTTGAGCATACACTTTGCTCACCCTAGCAGGTGTACTTTCAGTGGCTCTGGCTACAGTCCCATATCAGAATGAACCTTGTGACCCAGCAGAGGCAGTGGCAATCAGCACAGAGAGTTTGCCAGGCCCACATCATATGCATCAATTAACTAATTAACAGCATTCATTCAGAAACATTCAAAGAATACTTAAGCTCCCTGAAGACAACCTAGAGAGTTATTATTTGACAGGAAGAGGCAGACTTAGCCCAACAGTA
The DNA here is from genome assembly GCF_014885135.2 of Alexandromys fortis. Taxonomy (NCBI): domain Eukaryota; kingdom Metazoa; phylum Chordata; class Mammalia; order Rodentia; family Cricetidae; genus Alexandromys; species Alexandromys fortis. The sequence goes on along the minus strand of NW_026067944.1, from coordinate 25,344,724 downwards.
GGCCTGGGTAAGGGAGGCAAGGACACTCCAGGCTGTGGACTCCACCTGAGCTCTGAATCAAGCTGTGTGGAGAGAAGACTCCTTGAAGACGTTCAGTGACAAGAAGCAGATAAGAATCGGGTAACTGGTACTGGTGATGGGAGGCATCCTAATGAAGCAGGGACTACTCAGAACCAGGGAATAAGAAGGAAAAGATCTAGGCCTAGACTAAGATATCCTCTTTGTTCTTGACCACATAGGTTTCTTCAGTTCAAAGAGAAGAAAATGGGCTTCATAGAGCAACCAGACATGTTATCAGAGCCCTATGGGATAGATCCATGCTCAAATGAACATTTTAGGAAACTTTCTGAGTCTATGCTTATATAAGTAACTATTTTTAACCTACTTCTGGTATTGTCATTATTTTCGATATTCATATGAAACAAGTGGCCTCCCCTGTCAGATGCAGGGGATCTGCATTTGCAATTCTGACCCCCAAAGCAGGCAGACCCCAAGAGCAGATGATCCTTCTGATATACTGCATCTATTTCTACAAGCCATTTAATATATTGGCAGACCATCTGTCCATCTTTGTTTTGACTATGACATTTGAGATGTTCATTAATATGATACATTAAAAAATTAATATGTAAATCTAACTTAAATACCTTAAATAAGTGTAAGCTGTGAAGATAAAGCAATTTTCAAAGCATTCATTCTCATTTTGCTTATGGATTTAAAAGTCTGTGTCTCACTTGCCTTCGTATTTTGAAAAGTCCACATTGCTTGTAATCTCTCAAGGAAAATTTGGCCTTTAAAAGCCCTTCATGATACTTCCGGTCACTGTCTGACTTCCAGTCTGTGCCTCTGAGCCATGTAAAATTTAATCGCAATGAAAAGGCTATCAAGAAACAATGAAGAAAATGAATCCTAAAATCAAAGACTAGAGACCATAAATTTTATTAAGAACCAAAAAATAAGACATTATTGAGACTAGCTGTTCTCAGTTTGCAGAGGCAAGGATAATAGGTAGATAGATTCAAGCCTTAAAGTATAAAATTAGAATAAAGAGAAAGGAAAGATGTTCAGAAGGAAGGAAATGGACAAACTCTAGGAAGGGATAACGGGGTGTGTAGGAATGGAGTCGGAGGCAGACTGCCAGAACCAACTGAAAAGCGGAAGATGGATTAATTGCTGCAAAAAAATCTACACAAACTTAGAACCAAACTGAACTGTATTAGACACTGGAGCAACTCTACCAAGACAACTTGAGTCAGAGTTCAGAAGAAATAAGAATACTTATTATTAGCATTTCAACCCAAATAACTTGGCAACAGAATAGGAATGAACAGAGATCCTCCAACTATGAAACCAACACAGGAAAAATAAAAAATAAAAATCACAGCCGTGATGAATGAACACTGAATTAACTTGTACCCACACTGTCGATCATATGAACATCTCTATAGTCCTACAAGGCTAATGCTTTTTCCTCATCCCAAGGATTCCAGAAAAGACCCCATGGTCTGTGGCAGATAGAGGGGTCTATGGAGGTGGGTAGAGAAAAGGGCTGTTACATAATATCAACCGCTATTATTTTGACTACTCTTCTAAATACACACAGGGCTAGGTTCAACTCACACAAGAGACAAACAAATAAAGCATCAAGGAGGTTTTTAAAAATCATGGAATAAGTCCTAAGGCCCAGTCCTGTGCTAGGAGTCAATCAAAGTAGCTGCAGCGAAGGCTATCCAGGGTGCCTCAGACTGAGGTACAAGAAGCCAGTATGGTAGATGGAAGAAGTCATTGGTTGTCAAGGGACTCTGAGCAGTCATTATTTATCAACCAGAACAAAATATTTCAGTATTTTAACAACATACATGACCATTGCATTTGCATCGGAAGTAGATTGGGGGGACCCAAAAGAAAAAGCAGGTTAGAATCAGTTGCCAGCATCCCCACCATATAACTCTTCTTGATCGCCTCCATCACAAGAAAAATGCAACAGCACAGGTGAGGAAGAGAAGCACCAGCTAGATTAAGGGGCCCTGGCTTATCTAATACCATGTGACCCTCTGTGTCACACCTGGCAAAGGAAAGGTAGGGGAAGAGAGGCTGGGAAAACCAGAGCAATGGATTGTTTTGTGTTAGCACAGAACAAGTCAAGCAGACACCACTCCTCTCGTTCCTAGCGGGCTGCAATCCCATGTAAGAATGAGTGCAATGAGATGGTGATAATGTCACTGGAGGAACTGCTTGAGCAGAAAAGGTTATGCTACAAGCAAGTTAAAAAAACAAGATGTGCTGGGAGTACATCCACGCCAATAATTAGCTCTTGCAATATTAAGCTGGGTTCTATTATATTATTTCAAAGGCAAAGCATAAATGATAAATCCAGCCACTGAAAAGGGTAGAAATAAGTTCACACCTTCAAACTTGCTGGAATTTTGGAAAATTTTGATTAGATTTGTATTGTAATCATTCTTAATTTTAACAATTCTTTCTAGAACAAGGGAGCCCTTTAAGCAGTAACATTCTAGCAGCACAATAAAATCCTTCCTCCTGAGATTTGAAGTTCAATATGCAGGGTGAGAAATTTTTCCAATTGCATTGATCATTTGAACTCTGGGGCTCCTGCTCCTGAGGGCACATTTTGCTCTTCATTAACCAGAAAGAAAAAAAAATGTGAGCATCGTATGGTACTTATTTTAAAAGCTATTTTTTCAAGGATTGACTATTTAAAAAAACTGGTCATTTTCCTCAATTTGGACATTATTTCTTCTATTTGCATGTAATTTCATAAATGATTATTTCAGATAGCTTTGCTTTTAGTCATAACCTTCTAAAGGGTCTAAAGCAATATGGGAGGGAATTTGAAATGGTAAATTTTTGTGTTGAAATGTCCTTCTGACCGAAGGGCACATCTGGATGTGGGAAATGACATCATAACCATCATAATCCCTCTGATAACTGGCATAGGTCCATGCAGATTTCACTGGCAACGATCTCCATTGACCAGTGTGTTTTTATTTGTGGAGTATTTCCTAGCCTTCTATTTTCTCAGGATAATAAGCCTCTCTCTCTCTCTCTCTCTCTCTCTCTCTCTCTCTCTCTCTCTCTCTTTAATGTTTGGGTAACTATCCACAATAGGTTCCCACAAGCAAAAACCCTTCTTCTCTTTCAGCCCTACACACACACACACACACACACACACACACACACACACCTTTTTTTAATTGGTTGATTGTATGAAGATGTATGTGATATGAAACTCAGAAGACAAACTTTAGTGTCCCTCCGATTGCTGCCACCTTGTTGTAGAGACAGTCTGTCCCTGACCTCATCTTCATAAAGTTATTTTTAAGGTCATTTTCTTGTGTTTTAGCTGTAGTGGAATGTTCAGGTCTTGCTGTCTTGGATCACACAGTTGCCTCACCCAGCCTTAATACAAAGGGAGGAGCTTAGCCCTACCTCAACTTGATATGCCATGCTTTGTTGACACCCATAGGAAACCTGCCCCTTTCTGAGCATAAACACAGAGGAGAAATGGGTAGAGGTGGGCAGAGTGGAGGTGGAAGGAAGGGGATGGAAAGAGAGGAGGGAGAGGAAACTGTGGTTAAGATGTAAAGTAAATGAAATAATTTAATTAATAATAAAAAAATGTCATTCTAAGACGAGCAGTAGAGGCACACACCTTTAATCCCAGAACTCGGGAGACCGAGGCTGGTGGATCTCTGTGAATTTGAGGTCAGCCCGGTCTATAGGACAGCAAGGACTACACAGAAAAACCCTGTCTCAAACACACACACACATACAGAGAGAGAGAGAGAGAGAGACAGAGACAGAGACAGAGACAGAGACAGAGACAGAGACAGAGACAGAGACAGAGAGACAGAGAGATAGAGAACCTGGTATATTGCTCAGTTGGTAGAGGATCACCTACCATTCATGGAGCTCTGGGTACAATCCTCAGTACTGCATAAACAGGGCCTGTAGCCACAGAACTTAGGAGGTAGAGATGGAAGCAGGAGCATTATAAGTTAAAGTCAGTCCTGATACACAGAAAGTTCAAGAATAGCCTGGGATACTCAAAGACCCCCTAATGCATTTTGAATTGAGGGGTTTGCATTAAAGCTTGTCTTACTACATCATTACATATGAAGCAGATAGATTTCTAAGCCCCCTCACTCCCATTATCTCTAAGCTTAGAATAACAAATAACCCAATCATATCTGGGTCCCGAGAGAATAAGGTAAGATGTGGCACACCTCGCACAGTGCCTAATGATTTGGACTTAGAGTTACTAACAGTAGTTATTGTTATTGTTGGCATTGCTGTTGCTATGATTAACTTTGTTGGATTAAGCATCTACATTTTGAATGAGAGGGTAAAGTATTTAGAGTTCTTGTTGATTTCTGCAATGACCTTAAGTTTACATTTTATGATCAAGTTATTTGGTATCCTCATCAGTGAAACAGAACTCTCGACTCTTTTCAGACCTCAAATTCTGTAAGTTCTAGAAAATGTGT